>NC_081312.1:160937468-161237468 GCF_026419965.1 Kogia breviceps
CGCTGGAGAAAACTTCAGTCATTAATCAGGCATCTGTGACTCCCATTTTAGGCTTGTTAACCCTAATAATAGACTCAAAGAAGTGAAGAAATTACTTATATTACTAGGTTCCGTATGAATCAGGGATCTACATGTAAGACTTTTTCTTCAACCTGTCAACTGGAATAAAGTAAAAAGAGAAGAAAAGCTGGGTCACTTTCTATTTTAATCAGTTTTTAAGAGAATTTGTAAAGACGAATTTCAGAGTCCCTGCTCGGTGGTGAGAGGAATGGCAGGAGAGGCTGTCACCATGGACACGAGGTCGTCAGCTGGCTGGGACCACACTCAATGCCTTTGATCACACGGCTGCCATTAGCTTCCACGGCTGCCTCTGCGCAGCCTTGAATATGAACTTGTTTATCTCACGGCCAATTACATTTCAGAAGACCCACCACGCTGAGCCTTCTCCATCTTGCCCATAAATTAGCCTAAGGGTTGCCTGTCTCCTTCTCCTGCCACCCCTGCCATCGTGTGCACACGCACCTGCACGCACGCGCACACACACACACACACACACACACACACACACACACACACTGATAGCCTTCCTTCTCTGTGTTCCAGTCCACGGTGAATGTAAACACTGTATACGTTTCATGTGTACGACATTATATTTCACTTCTGTGTACCCTACAGTGAGCTCACTAAAAATTTAGTTTCCATCCATCACCCTACAGCCAATCCCCTTTACCCATTTCTCCCTCCCCCCCCATCCCTCCCCTTCTGGTAACCACTGCTCTGTTCTCTATATCTGCATGTTTGTTTTTTGTTTGGTTTGGTTTCCTCTTTTTGGGCTTGTTCATTTATTAGTGTTCTATATTCTACATATGAGTGATATCATACAGTCTTTCTCCACCTGACTTAGTTCACTTAACATAATACCCTCAAGGTCCCTCCATGTTGTTGCAAATGGCAAGATTTCATTCTTTTTTTTAAGGCTGAATAATATTCCATTGTAAATATGTAACCACATCTTTATCATTCTTCTGTTGATGGACACTGAGGTTGCCTCCATATCTTGTCTATTGTGAATAGTGAAGCTATGAAGATGGAGGTACAGGTAACTTTTCAAGTTAGAGTTTCTGTTTTCTTTGGATAAATATCCAGAAGGGGAATTGCTGGATCATAGGGTAGTTCTGTTTTTAGTTTTTTGAGGACCCTCCATACTGTTTTCCACAATGGCTTCACCACTTTACATTCCCACCAACAGTGCACAAAGGTTTCCTCTTCTCCACATCCTCATCAACACTAGCTATTTCTTGTCTTTCTGATAATAGCCATTCTGACAGCCATCATAATCCATTTTAAAACATTTTCCTTAGCATGTTGTCCAGTTTTCATCATCATCACATGTTTATTGGTTGCTGGGTATCTGGGCTACAAAGACAAGCTTCCCTAAGCTATTCAGACGAAACCTCTTTATGTAAGTGGTAATGAAGCCTGCAAGGGGCGGTGGACCAAGTGCTAAGGGATCAGCACAAACCAAGGATTTCAATGGGCTTTTGAGGAAAGGGATGGTGCTGTGGGTTCCTTCTGTTGTAGATTTTACAGCGACTGGCCCCAAAGTGAGCGCATGCTGCGGGCAGCTCAGAGGCAGGGGTAATAATAAAGTACCGTGTGATGTCCCCACAGATCTTGACTCAAACTTCAACCTGAATACTTTCTCTGGAGGTGATGGGCTGCATCCAAATTATGTTGGGGATTATTTTAAATAGAGTTTCCTAGAGCCCACATTCCCAGAGACCCTCAGAGGTTCTGGTGCAGCTGGGGTAGGACGCCCAGTATAGGGGCCAACACATACAAAGGAAGCATTGAATTAGAGCTCTTCCTGAAGACAGCTTTCTGTGGGTCGTATTGTCTTTATGCTCATTGCAAAAATAAATAAGTAAATAAATAAATACATGAAAAGATGAAGGCTGCCCATTTTTCCACCAACCAGAGAAAACCACTCTGAATATTCATATCTTGGGGACATTTTCTACAGGAATCATGATAGATACGAGACACATTTTATTTCTACACAGACAAAAAAATTGTACGAATACTCCATATACTAAACATGCCACATGCCTGTTCACTTAGCTGTGACCTCAGTGGGCCACAGAAGGTCTCCTTTCAAAAACCCAGTCTTCATTTATTCTTGACACAAACAGATATTGAATACCTCTTGTGTACAGGGCGCCCTTCTAGGTGCTTGGGATACAGCAGCAAATCCAATGGACAGAGATCCTGGCCCACATGGAGCTTACATTCTAGCAGGAGGGAAGGAAAATAGAATAGAATAGAAGCATCTTAAGCCAGTAAGTCATACGGTATGTTTAAGGACAAAAGCCAGGTGAAAGAACCAGGGGTGAAGGACAGAGGCAGGAGCAAGTTAAATAGGGCAGTAAGAGTCCCCACTGAGGATGCCAGCCTCACCAGACCTGAAGAAGGGGGTATGTGACCTGTGGGGTGAGTGTGGGGCGGGCTTCCCAGGCGACAGGGGCAGCGTTGGGTGCAACTGACCTGATGGCCAGCGTGGTTCCAGATGAAAGAATGAGGGGAGGGTAGTGGGGGATGAAAGCAAAGGGTAAAGAGATGTGGGGGAGGCTGACCACACAATGATTTTAACCCGAGCTTTTGCTCCACGTGAAGTAGGAAGCCGTTGCAGGGTTTACGGCAGAGCAGAGATCTTAGGTTGTAAAAGACTGACTCAGGCTATACCGCTCTCTGCCCAGGTTCCAAGACAGAATCAGCCCTAATGCTCTAAAACACCTATTGAACTAACGTCTCTTCTTTGCATCAGAAATGGTACCAGTTAAGTACCACGTTCGAAATTGCTGACATTTTTTTCATCAAATAATTTTCTGTAGTTTGGACGAAGAAGGCCAGGCTAGGCACCTGCCCTGCCCTACCCCCACCCCATCCGGGGATAAGTAGAAGCAAGAAGTAAATGAAGAGAGCAAGTGACAAGGAAATGATGCTAACGACTGAACGTGGAATCAAGCTTCAGAGGAGAGAGGAAACCTGGAGGTGGCGAAGGGCATCAGAGGCGACGGAAAGAAGAGATGCCCGGGACTCAGTGGTCGGGGGGGTGGGGGCTGCAAAGGGGAAGGATGCTGGTGTGAGGGTCCCTGGTGGGATGAGCACAAGGTCAGCAGCTGCTGGTGGGAGAGACTAGCGTCTGGATGTGACAGGGGCAGCAAGGGAGAGATGGCTGACAAAGAGGACAAGAGGGGCGGAGGGGTCAACAGCTCTGAAGCTCCCCTTCGTGTATGTCGAAACCACAGAACTAAAGCAGTGGTGGTCTTGGAAAGATCTGCACCAAAATTATTGAGAAGTGAGGGATTGACCAAAGTGCAGGGGCCACATAATGAAACGACACGGTATTGGAAGCTGGACGTTCTAGGAAGGATGAGGGAGAGAGGTCTTCAAGTCTCAACTGAGGAACAAGAAGACAATGGTGCTTCCTCCAGGCCCAGGAGAGACAAAGGACCCTCACTGTGGAAGGTTCTGGAAAAAGAGCATCCTCAGTAAAGAGCCAGGTGTCCCCCAGAGCAAGATGAAAGCACATCAGGAGCAGAAATGACTGGTCGCAGAAGGGTTTGGTCCCTGCCCCAGTGCTGAGCACTGGACATTGTGTCCACACAATGTGAATTGATTTCCTCCATAATGGATTTTACCGAAGCAAAACCTACGATCCAACAGTCACTGTCACACAAAGAGTTGATACTAGTTCAAGGTGCCTGTGACAAAACGAACACCACGTGAATCAGGCGGAAGTAAAGCCCCGAGACAGTCAGTCCTTCCTGCAAACTCCCTTTTCATCCTCCTGCTGAGTAGCTCAGGGATCGAACCTCCTGAGAGCTCTGGGAAGCGCCTCAGAGGGGACTCTGCTTGTGGATGGCACGTGTGCAACCACCGAGGCTGCAGCTCCACCCAGTTCCTCTGATTGGGTCAGATTTCCAGTTTCTGTAGACCTGAAAGTGTCATTTGTGGTGGCGCCAGGACACTTGCTCGCTGAAGATTCAGAGGATCTGTAAGTCATTCTACCTGATGGCCAGCCTCGCCCATTCCACGCTTTCAAGCGCACGGATGCAAAGAGAAACAGCTCGTTTGAACGCTTGCGTGATTTTTCACCAATCTTCTGTCCTGTGCATGGAAATGATTTTCACATCCTCTCTGCATGGAAAGCAGTGTTTAGAGACCTCTAAAGCAATGTTTCAAAATTGTTGTCTTGCTACCTTAATCTTGAACATGAATTTTACTTTATGTCCATGTGTGTGTACCTTTTTGACTGCCTTCCAAAAATCAGCTCTTGGAATCCTCTCCTAATTCTGATGTTTTCTGACTTCTGTTTAATTTAATTTCTGATATTATATATGCTTATTCATTTCTCCTAGCATTATCTTTTTTGCTTTTACAGGAAAAAACTGAATTTATTCATATATATTCTTGTGATTCATATATATTCTTTTTAGTTTAATAGTAAGATCTCTAAACATGAGCTTTCTTTGGAGTACAATTTCTACTGAATAATATGCTTAAAACACAGTATTATTATAGTTAGTGCCTACCTTGTATATAACTGCAATTGCTATTTTCTCTTTGAATCAAGAAATGGATATTTTTTTCAAAATTATCCTAACCAATTCTTTTTTATTTTATTGTTGTTAATTGCTAGTTTTATTATGGCTAAGGAATGTTTTCTACATTCAATTCCCACTTTGGCATATTTATTCATGTTTTCTTTGAGTCCAATTTTTGTTTATGTTCCAGAAGTACTGTACTTTGAAAGAAAGTGTATTCCCTTTACACTGTACGAAGTTCTGAACTGAGCCTAATAATTACAGTACCTAGTCTTCTGCTGTTAATTTACATGGTTTATTTTTTAGATCTGTCAGAAAAAGAGAACTCCATTATGCTTATAGTTTAACATTTTTAATATTTCTTGTTGACGCCATGATATTTATAAAACAGTCATAAATATTCTGTCTTCATTGGAGATGATCAGATTTTTGCCTTGTATTCTACATTTTCCAATTTATTTTAGCAATACATTATTTTACTTGCATATGCTTAGTATATATTTGCTAGTCCTTTCATTTTTATCTTTTCTATGTCCTGTTTTCTTAGATCTCTTTGTAAGTAAATATCATGTTTCTTACTCCATATGAGACATTTTGTCTTTTAATATCATGAAAATAAATATAGCTGGTATATATCACGACTGTCATCATAGTTACAATTTCAGTTTTGCTGTTTCAGGCTTTCTTGCTATTAATTCTCACACTTTTCCTACAGTCTGATGTGCTTCTCAAGTCTTCCTGAAATTCTTTTTGTTTTCTCCAAGATATCTGGAATTGAATGAAACTTCTTTATATCCTACAAATATGTAAAGCATGTTTAAAACTCCATTTTCTACCACATCAAGAGTAATTGACTACACTCAGTTTTACCCTCTGTATAGAAATCTTGGTTGTTTTATTACCCATTTCCCTAACACACTTAGAAATTCCATTGGAATAATCAGAGTTATTGACCAAGATAGCGATCATCAATACATCTCATAATATATATTTTTTCTTTTAATAATATTTATATTTGCATTAAAACTTAAATTTCATATTTCCATAGATACAATGTGAATTTTTACATTTATTTTATATTTTGTATATACATTTTATTATATTTTTATATATGTCATAAGTATAATGTAAATATATACATTTATATTTACATTTATATTAAAATTCATAAAATTTCAACAATCTTTTTTTGAGAATAACTTTTGTTTTTAAGTGGTCAAATCCTCAGAGCCATTTCCCCTTCTGTGTCTCATTCACCTCCCAAAGGAGCATTTTGATACGTTCGTCTCTAGGACAGCTCATAATCTCCATCTCCTTATCTGTCACGTTTGGGCGTGAGGATAATTTCCACAGCTGTTTCTGTCTGCAATAAACAATCAGCTGTTTTAATTCAGAAATCAATTTTTTTCTACTGAAAGCAATATTTACTAAACTTAGGTTGTTCTGTTTTGATGCAATGTAATCTCATATCTTGAAGAGAATACAAATCTTAGTGTTGAGATTTTTTTGCCCTATTTTTTTCAGGATGTAAACCCATTTCAAAAGAAACTAGTAGTTCTGAAACTTTACAAGATTTCTTTCTTATGAAGAAATGTGTCTTTCTGCCTATTTCCTGTTTTTCCTGTGCTCTTTGGTAGTGATACCCGCATTTATCCCATTTGGAAATCACACTGAATTTTTCAAAGGTCATGTTAAACTCTATTAGGTCCTGACAAAGGAAAAGGGGAAATTGACATTGTCTCCATCTTCTCTTACTTAATTGAGGGGTCTGACTGTCAGAGAGATGCAGGCTTCCCCGCCGCTCAGTGATGCCTCCATATCTACGCCGTGTGCAGCCACTATGGGTCCCTTCCCAAAGCCAGCTGCCCTCACCTTCAGTTCTAATCAGAGTCTAAAAGCCCACTGGTCAGAGCCACAGCTGCCCGGTGGTGTTGCATGAAGATCCAGTTCTTAAGGAAGGGCACCTTGTTTTATTCAGGTATCCAACGTTCAGTGGATACTCACCGGATATCCACCACTGTCAGGGTCTCCGAGCCCCTGCCATGCACTGTGTGTTTCCCTGTCTCTTCCCCACCATCCTCAGCAGGAGGCACTTTTCTGCGGCTTCCAAATTTGATGCTACTTCTCGAATTCTCCATTCAACCAACATCCAGTCCTGAGAAACCCTGATCTGTCATCCAGCTGAGGTTTCCTGGGCCCCTGTGCCTAATTATACAGGGCTGGCTTTACTGTTTCTTCAGTTTAGATGTGCTTGAAAGCCTGGGCAGGTCCCCTTACCACAGCCCTAACTTACAGAAGTGAATGAGTTACAGGTGAAAGTCCATCATTACAGGCTTAGTGGGTCCTTAGACACCTCGTTTTATTTTGACTCAAGAAATACATGAGGGCTTCCCTGGTGGCACAGTGGTTGAGAGTCCGCCTGCCGATGCAGGGGACACGGGTTCGCGCCCCGGTCTGGGAGGATCCCACGTGCCGTGGAGCGGCTGGGCCCGTGAGCCATGGCCACTGGGCCTGTGCGTCCGGAGCCTGTGCTCCGCAACGGGAGAGGCCACAACAGTGAGAGGCCCACGTACCGGAAAGAGAAAAAAGAAAAGAAAAAGAAAAAAAAAATAAGAAATACATGAAAATTTAGTTCATAGCAGTAAGTATAAATTTTAGCATACGAAACCCAATTTCTTTCTCTACCCCATAATTGCACCTGCTAAAACACGATCAAGGGCTTCTTATACTTCACCATCGTGTAAGAAAGTGATTGACTATGCCCGTCCTTAGGGTATGGGACATGAAGCAGCTTTTGGTTTGTACACTTCTAATTCGCAATTAACATCTTACCTCTTTTAACATCTTACGTCTTCTTTATCAAAGGGTGCTGTTCTTCCTGGAAACCCCAGCTGCAGCCTCCCCATTTTGCTCAGTGAATGCCAGGGCTCCTTCCAGCCACTTCACCTGCCAGGGTCTGGGACCTTCGGGGTGCTCTTGGCTCCCTCATCCGGGGCCCTGAATCTTGTCCACCTTTAAAGGACAGAGCCATCCTTGTCAGCTGGAAGATCACAGAGGTTTCAGGAAGACTCAGCAAGAGACTATAATCCTCTGTGGTAGAATCTTCCAGACTTTTCCCAACCCCAGAGTTCCTTTTTCTCAGAGTTTGTTTCGCTGAAATTCTCATAAGTCCCCTTGCATCACGAGGCCAGCTTTCCCACCTGTATCTGGCCACCGACCGTGAATGGAGACCGGGTCAGGAGCCGGGCAGCCTGTGCACGTCTGGAGTCCTACACCTCCCAGCGCTGAGCCTGGGGAGTGGAAGGTTCTAGGGTTCCTCTGGGGGAAATCTATCTACTAACTGCCTCCGTGGACCCTTTCACTGGCTTCTCCCATGATCTGATCTCATATGTGTCATATTCTCCAGACACGTTTAAAGTGTCTGTTTTTTTTGAGAACATCCTTCTCTATTTTCCATTGATTTTAGATATTTTTCATACTTTCATATTTTGAGGTCATTTTATGAGAAAGAGAAAAAAGTAGAAAACTGGGGAGAAAACTGGGGCTCAAACTGTCATCTTAAAATTCCACGTCTCTTCTTGGGCCTGACATCAGCTTCCTTTCTCCACGAGTCCCGCTGAGTTCGGGAAGTTTAAACACCAGTCCTCTTGCCACAGCACAGATGCTAGTTTCACCGGGATGCCTGGGATGCCAACTTGATACACAAGTGATTTTGTGGTAACCAAGCTGAAGCGCGGCTGTAAAAATTACTCATGAGTAGCCCGTGGGGCTTTCTACATTTACTGAAATTCCTCTTCCGAGCAGATGTGGACACTAGTTGTGTAATGACCTTTTGTTTGAACAGTTTCTCTTTCATATTTAGGACTTAGTGACCAAATTCCTGCCCCTTCCCAAAATTTACAAGTGGATTTTTCTTTCTCTTCTGCTTCTTCCCCTCTTCTGGCCTGACCCCAGCCAGACTGGGGAAGAGCAAAGGGGTCTGGATCGTCAGTGGAAGGGCTAAGCTTCCAGACAGAAGCTGAGAGGATGCTACCTGACGCGCTGAGCAAATCAGGTGACAGGTGATGCAGACCAAGCAGGGGTAGAGATGAACATCCACGTGGAAAAAGGAAGGTAGCAAAACACCCACTCAGTACTCAGGACAGTGTCTAGAAATGCACAGCCCAAGGAGTGATGGGGCTGGAGAGATGGGTTAGAAGCCAGCCCAAGCTGTGTCGGAGAACTAGGAAGCTGACGAGGAAGGGGCAGGTCCAGGGATTCAAGAGGACAGTCAGCGTGATGGACACAGCACTTGGCCATGACCCCTTCCGTAAAGGCAGAGTTCTGCTCCTTCTTGGGGCTGACTTCTTACATTGCCTGCCTGCTCCCCACGGATACCCCTCCTTGCCAAGGTGGACTGTCACCCTCTCTGTCACTTGTTCAAAAAGTGGCCTGCACTCCCAGGACTGGCTCACACCCCGTGCAAGCAAGATGGCAGGAAGGCACTTGTGCGCCGACTAAATCTTTGATGTCCTATTAAATTCACGTTTGCATTTTTTAGCAGCAATGTATTGATCAAAAAAGTGGTTTCTGTCCGTGGAGAGAAATGGAGCTACACATCTGGCTTTTGTTTGTTTCTGTTTCTTAATGTTTTGTACTTTTGCATTATTCATACACCCAGAGGCTCCACATGACAGCCACATTTTTATAAATCCCCCAAATAAATAACTAATAGCCTACTTAGAAAAGCTCCTTTGGTTTACCCAGGACCGTGGCCGCGGGTGTCTGATGTGTCACATGTAGCCACGCCAGCCAAAGGGCAGGCGACGGCAGTGTCACACGGCATGCTCCATACACTGGAAGTAAAAATTACAGCGTCCCTCCAATGTGTAAGTTGGTTGTGGTTACTGCAGGGCACTTTGCTGTCAAGCTTTCCTCCTTTGCTTTATGCAGAAATCCAGCTCACTCATAAATTCTAGACAACACGTAGATAATCGAATGACAAATGACCTTATGAATGCTCTTTCATTAAGAAAAAAATAAAGATTTTTTGTTAAAAAGCACTTTTCTTTTAAACTTTTGTTTGCCCTATGACCAATGAGGCTAATAGTTACTACAAGGGTGATTTAGCAAGGGTTGATTCACTTTGGCAGACCAAGATGGAAAAGGAAGATAATTTTCCTTATCATGCTTCTGTTTTTGAAGAAAAGAACAGAGGGCATGAGTTTTCCATTGGTGCAAATCTGGCATTAATCTAATTCTCTGGGAAATTCCTCAAGTCTCCACTAGCCCAGACTCACTTCCATCAAACTGTCGCCCTCCACCACGGTGTCTCCCCGTGAGAGACACGGACCGAGACTCTGATGCTGTTACACCATGTGACTTGCAATGAATAAAACTCATTTAAAAGGATCCACATTGCATTAAGATATTTCCTTCTCCACAATTTATCTTATGTCCTCTCATTGCAAGGGCAAATCTCCATGACAACTTGCTGGGTTGTCATGAATCCAAGGCTGTGCCATGGATGCTGAGGTTCTTCCTTTACTGGATCATATCAGGAGGACTTCAGACTCCTGGATCTTCCCGTTCCTCCCCTCCTGGATGTTTCACTTTATAAAGCACATTTTATGCACACGTCCCTCACTCTCTCCTTTGTGGTGAAATGCATTAAACTCTCCCTTAGTTTCACTTTGGCTTAAGATCAATATTTCGACTAAATTCATATCTTTGATATATAGCATTTCACTAGGAGAGTATAAGAAGCCATATATTATTTTGCTCTTAAGAAAAATGGGAATCTGATCTGGAGATTACCTGCTAAGCAGTTGTGAGGATTTATTTGAATTCCCCTAAGAACCTGTTAGTGTATAATTTGCTGCACAGGATTTATGACCCTCCCAGGATATTTCATTCACCGCGTAAGAACATTTCCCTGACATGTCAAAGATGTGCCACAGAGCCGGGGACTTTTGTGTATCCAGGACGGGGTTGCCACGGTGCTTCTCATGAAGATTTGGCTACCCGGAGCACACTTGTCTTGGAGCTGTGTCTACATGAGGACCACGTGGTACATTTCCTGCCATGGAGCCCGTTCTCATCATCAAATTCATCATATTTTAAAATTCAACCCAAGTTGGCCCTAATGTTCTTTGTCCTCTCAAATCTCTACAATGGGTATTCGTTGCAACAAAAGGGTCTCTGGCAGTGTAGACATGTCAATCCCAAACTCCCTAACTGTCTCTCCCCTCCACCCTTCCCACTGGTAACCATAAGTTCGTACTCTAAGTCTGTGAGTCTGTTTCTGTTTCGTACATAAGTTCATTTGTATCCATTTTTTAGATGCCACCTATAAGCTATATCATATGATATTTGTCTTTCTCTATCTGACTTACTTCACTCAATATGACAGTCTCTAGGTCCATCCGTGTTGCTGCAAATGGCTTTATTTCATTCTTTTAAACGACTGAGTAATATGTACACATGTGCACACTGCTATATTTAAAATAGATAACCAACAAGGACCTACTGTACAGCACAGGGAACTCTGCTCTATATTATGTAACAACCTAAATGGGAAAAGAGTTTGAAAAAGAATAGATACATGTGCATGTATAACTGATTCACTTTGCTGTACCCCTGAAATTAACACAACATTGTCAATCAACTGTACTCCAACATAAAATAAAAGTTTAAAAAAAAAGGGTCTCTGGCTTTCATTGACCTTATAAAGCCTATGGATGATAAGAATATACGAATATGACTGTAGCCAGAGAGAATGCCTCAGTCCCTCTTAGGTCTCTTCTTAAAACTGAGGGACAACACGTAGGACCTTAAACAGGCAGGTGGCACAATCTCCTGTGCCTTTACTCTGTTTCTCAGCCAGATCTTCAGGGTTGTACAATAAACAAAATGGGCAGCTAAATTCTGCAGGGGCAGCAGAGCTAGGTCCTCTGTGTAATTTCTCATCCACACCCGGTACCCGGGAGTAAGAGGGGATGATATTGGCCATCTTGTTGACAAGAGCAGCAGTTAAGACCATCCCAAACAAACTGGGACACGGGTACCCCATGAACATCTGGCTTCAGATGGTTAGTTCCCAGATGACGTCAGCAACGCGGATTGACCGCCCAAATCCCCACTGCCTTAAGCGACACGGAAGTTGAGTTCAGGGCCAGGGAGGGACGTGGGTTGGGTGGGGGGTGGGCGGGGCCTCCCAGTTCAGAGCTCCACCTCCGCAGACATGACACTCTGCAGTGGGAGTAGCCGTGGTTATATAATCAATCTGGAGGCAAGGTTCAAGGTGCAGTCACCCCACAGCCTGTTTTGAGTAACGTGTCCTTGTGGAAGATGGACTCGCAGCCTGGCTGTGGGGAAGGGCAGCTGCTTGGTCCTGACTCGACCCGTTGAAAAGCTGTGCAATAACTTTCCAAGTCCCTGTGTGGGTGTGACTTATCGGGTGGCCCAGTCTGGTAAAGCTGTCGGAATGAACATGTGATTCTTTCTTTTAAATGTTAAAATAAAGACTTTTGTATAGACTTGTAAAAAAATTAAAAAGTGCGTTCAGGGCCAGGGAGGGACGTGGGGCGGGGGGGTGGGGACAGAACTGTTGGAATCATGGAGATCATTGTGAGCCCTGAAGCCCCTGCTCTCGCGTGGTCTCCAGCCAGCTCCGACTCTGAGCGTGAGTTTGGATTTCAGAGACCCCTGTCTGTCTCTTTACCTCTCAAAAGGGTGGAGAGTTGTATTACCCAGCGGGGAGAAAGTGATGGGGCTCGTCGACTTCAAGGTGAAATAAAGAAAAAGTTCAACGAAGATATTTAGCATCCAAAAGTTAAGACACCGATCAGACAGGCCTGTGCCTGGACTGTCTCTATCTAGGTCTCCTGTTTGCTCGGAAAATCAAGGGGCAGCGCGACTGGTTTATAAACATCCTTGGCTTTGCCCTCGGAAGAGGAGGGAAGTGAGACGGTTGAGAACAGAGAGGGCGAGCTGGCCAAGCCTTCGGTGTATGCCGTCCTGGGGAGCAACGCGCAGAATGATCAGGGCGCCGGAGGGGACTAGGGAAATAAAGCGATTTTAATGTGTCTGATGGCCAATAAGACGTCCACTTGGAGCCCTGGAGCAATAACGTCGCACAAGCTGCTCTCAGAAGGAGAGATCACGTGTGTGTTTGTGTAGAGGGGGTGGTCCTCCCGGCCCACGTAGGCAAACGGCCGTTTTCCCAGTTGAATTGGGTTCAGTGTCCCTGGGCCACTGGCCTGGAACGAGAAACACGCTCATGAGGCTGAAACGGAAACGTGCGTCTGACCCACTCCCTCCCTCAAGCACCACGCAGCACCTTTGGGACCATAATGTGCGTCTGGATTGGGTCAAGTTCTGGCTTCTGGGGACGTCACTCAGAGCTGATCCAGCACTGGGGCGTGACTTGCTTTCCTAAATTAAGTGGATGTGGAGTCAGCCCTGCGATGATCCTGTTTCCTGTCCACCCACTGAGCACACCATCTCTGGGTCCTAAAGAGACCTACGCTAGTGTCAGAGCATCTGCATGAACAGCCCACTGACTCCACCCAGGTTTGGGAGGGAGATCCACCCGGCAGGGCCTAAACAATAAGAATAAGAAAGTATTCTCTGGATATGGGTTCACAAAGTTAAGAAAATTTTTTTTCTTTTGACTTTAGGTTTAAAAGATGAACTTTGACTTTTTATTTTTTCCTCCAAAGATTTCTGAGTAAAGAAGTTTCTCTGGTGTATTCGGATTTTTTTGGCTGCAAAGAACAGAAATAAGCCGAGTCAGCCTAAATAAAAAGTGAAGCTGTTCCTGAGAGACCCATGCATCACACGTGTCAAGCTGAGGTCATACCTGGGCTTTTGGAAAGAAGCCAAGCTTCCTGGCTTTCCGTTTCCTCTCTCCGCAGGCTGGCTCTGTCTGCTCCCTACACCCCAAGATGGAAAGCAGCCTCCACCATCCCCAGGGAGACAGCAGTTAATCAAGCCCGCAGTCTCGTGGATTGATCCCAGGTCCAAGAGCAGCAAAGATGGAGCCTGTTCAGGCAGGCGTCCCTCCAGCCCCCCTTCACGTGGCATGTCCACTGGCTCTTGGTTCTGGACCCCCCCCCCAATATGCCCAGCCCTTCATATTTTGTTACTTCTTCACACTAAAGGATGAAAAGGCTTTAATATACTTTACTGCAAGCTTTCCAAGCTTGCCACTACTCTTGACATTTGGGGCCAGATGATTCTCTGTGGGGGGGCCGTCCTGGGCACTGAGAGAGGTTGAGCAGCGCCCCTGACCCCAACCCGATGACAGGAGCACCCCCCCTTGCTTAGCTGTGGCACCAAAACGCCCCCCAGCCATTGCCAAACATCCCCAAGGGGCAGAATCTGGTGAACTACTGCCTTAGAGGGAAAGATACCTGCATTGCCACCCTAACTCCTGAGTTCCATGTGATTTTAGGTAAATTAATCTCTTTGTGCCTCAGTTTCTTCATCTGTCAAGCAAATTTTAACAAAAATAAAAATATTAATAATGCAAAACATTATGATTTACATGGAAGAATGGAGGTGAAACATAACACAGGAGCATGTCATAAATACTCAAAAATTATCATTATTTTTTACAAAATAAATCCAAATAACAAGCTAAATTCTTTTATTTTATAAGAACTATTTTATAAATCATATACGTGTCTATGGGTAGTAAATTATTCTTTAAATAATGAATTCCCTTTAGCCAAATTCTTTGTTAAAGTGTATTGACTAGATGTGTCTTGTCATACTTTGTTTACGAATATCTTAAACTATTATTTACTTATTTTTTTCTTCTTCTCCCTCTCAAATTTTTATTTCCAAAGAGGTTTAAAATTTATATTAACATTCTTGAATTCATCCTCCCCCAAATATTACCTTTTTTAAAATTTTCAAAATGGAAGAGATGAAAGGATAAGAAATGAAGGATGCGAGAGAGAGAGATAAACAACTTTGAATTAAAACATAATAATGAAAGTCTGAGATGAAGAAGCTACTAATAAATTTCTGGAAGTGAAGAGATATGGTGTATAATGATATTTAAAATATAAGTCTTGTGCTTTAGCAACGAAGGATGAAGGGACCTCTCAGCAGAGCATGGCAGCCCTGAGGCTGGGGTCTCCTACTCTGAAGAGTCTCATTCTCTTAACACTGGAGATGAGAAGAGATTTGACTCAGATTTCTAGAAAGCTCAGGAAATTCTCAAGATACAACACAAGGCTTAGCCTGAATTCACAAGCGTTTCCCCAGCTTGAGGCCAGGAATACAGCTGCTGCCCACCAGGCTCAGGACCGCCAAGAATACTATTAGTCTTGTGGGAATTGCTCCCTGGGGTGCTGAGTCGAGGCCCAAAGGAAGGTGACTCAACTCCACACACACACATCATCAAACAACATCACCTGCTTTCCCACAGATCCTGCATGGTCAGTCCGTTCAGGGACTCACAAGTTCCCACACAGACACCCCACAGCCCAGCTGACACCTTGCAGCATCAGAGCATCCATGGAGGGGAGATAGGAGCTCTGGACAGTGCGGCCAGCAGGCGTGAGGGGAAAGATCACCAGCCCGACTCTGCTGTTCGCTGAAGACAGACTATGTGTTCTCAGCCTCAGGGCCATTGCACATCCAAAACCAGTGGCCTGCGCAGGGAGAGGTGAATAGGAGCACAGAGGATTTTTAGGGCAGTGAAACTACTCTGTATGACACTATAATGATGAATACATGTCATTATACATTTGTCCAAATCCATAGAATGTACAACACAAGAGTGAGCCCTAAAGTAAAGTATGGCCTTTGGGTGATGAGGACATATTCATGTAGGTTCATCAATTATAACAGATGCACCATCCGGTGGGGATGTAAATGGTAGGGAGGCTATGTGGAGAGTGTAGAGGGTATACAGGAAATCTCTGCACCTTCCTCTCAATGTCGCTGTGAACCTGAAATGGCTCTAAAAAATAAAGTCTACTTTTTTAAATGGGGCGAAAGCAATGGCCTGGTTTTTTTCTTTAAATCACAGATATTTCAGTAACCAAAGACAAGAGAGAAAGTTCTGTGTGATACTTCCTAAATTTACCACATCACTTTCCATGTGTGAAGTGACAATAAACATCTAATTTATTTGCTTAATAAAAGCTAATATTTATAGAGGGCATGGTATGTTCTAAGCTCTTGGCTTAAATGCTGTGCATGGGTTACTTCCTTTTACCCTCAAAAGAAATGGTGTGAGGGGCTTCCCTGGTGGCACAGTGGTTAAGAATCCACCTGCCAATGCAGGGGACATCGGTTCAAGCCCTGGTCCAGGAAGATCCCACATGCTGGGGAGCAACTAAGCCTGTGTGCCATAACTACTGAGCCTGCGCTCTAGAGCCCGTGAGCCACAACTACTGAGCCCACACGCCACAACTACTGAAGCCCACACACCTAGAGCCTGTGCTCCGCAACAAGAGAAGCCACCTCAGTGAGAAGCCTGCGTGCCGCAATGAAGAGTAACCCCCGCTCACTGCAAATAGAAAAAGCCCATGCACAGCAATGAAGACCCAATGTAGCCAAAAATAGTTAAATTAAATTTAAAAAAAAAGAAATGGCGTGAAATATTACTTTATCCCTATTTTCAGAGGAGGAAGCTGAGGCCATAAGAGACTCAGGAGCGTGCCCAGTGTCAGGCAGGGGGTGGGAAAGTGAGAGACGTGAGACCCCAACACAGAGACCACTCCAGGCTGGGCTCAGAAAAATGGTTGATGGGACGGTCCCACTCCTGTGAACTTATAGTCTCACCGGGGAGGGAACAACGTAAGATTATAAAGGAACAAGTGTGAAATTACACTAGTGTATAAACTAAAGAATCAGACATCAGACCAAGACACAGAAGAACTGGTGACAGCATAAGTGAATTAAGCGTATGGGACCCCAAAGCAATATGAAGACTGGAAGATTACTGTGGTTCTAATAATTAGAGGAAATGCTTCCCGTGATATTCAGTCAGATTCTGTCACACTGTCACTTCCACTCACATTGGTCTGGTCCTACTCATTGAATCCTGTATAGGACAGAAAGACCCTTATTTCAAATCAGGAGAAAGGAAGCCAATACCGACCCTCCTCTTTTCTCTCCACGTTTGATGCGGTATCTCCTACCTTGTGTGTTTTCACCCAGGATGGAGCGGTAGGTCTGTGTGAGTTTGTCCAAGACTCAAAAGTCAGTTCCTGCTGGTCCTTTACCCACGGGCATGTGGAAGGCACCCAGGGTCACGGCTGCCACCACCTGCTCACCCTGTGACCAGATGCTCCTGGCGACACTGCACCGGCCTGGTCCCCGGCCAGTCACAGTGGGATCTGAGTCCTGGCGGGTGACACCACCAAACCCTGGTGCTGATAGAGGCCAAGATGGTGCAGGGACGATGGGGCAGTTGGGAGCCTAGTGTACATCCTTTGTCTAACACAGCCATCGAACATCCTACTGCTTCCAGCTCCGATAATATAGAGCATATTTCTCCTAGTGAAGTTTGAGAGGAAAAGGTAGCCTCCAAAGAACCTCTGAGTAGAACCACCAATCTCTTTCAGTTGTGCTGAATGACCCCAAAACATGGCATGGTCACTAGAAGCCTAGTCCCTGAAAACCTCTGAAAAAACAAAACATGAGAAGAAGTTCTGAAAAGAGCCAAACCAGCCATGGCATTTGACAGAGTGACCCGGCCTTCACCTGAGGCTTCCCTCCAAGGCGGCCAAGTGCCTAATGTATCATGGAAATAGACCCAGAGCAGATAACGACTCTCCGGCAGCCCCTCAGATTCAGCTACTTCTTCCACCACATCCCTTGTCTCAGTCCATCTGGGCTGCTGTCACTGACGGGGCTGAAACAGTAGACAGTTATTTCTCGTAGTTCTGGAGGCTGGACATCCAAGATCAAGGTGCCAGCTGATTCTGTTTCTGGTGAGGACCCTCTTCCTGGTTTACAGACTGCGTCTTCTTGTCTTCTCGCTGTGTCCTCACCTGGAGGAAGGGGCGAGGAGCTCTCTGCGGTCTCTTCTACAAGGACACTGATCCCATCATGGGGGCTCCACCCTCATGACCTCATCACCTCCCAAAGCCCCACCTCCTGACACCATCACCTTTGAATCAGTCGCCATTGGCCAATGATTTAGTCAACCATGGCTACGTAATGAACACCTCCATAAAAAACCCAAAGGACAGATTTTTTACTTCTTTTCAAGGAGCTTCCCATGTAGGGGACCCCCTGCCACTGTGCTGGGTCCCACACTCCATGGGGACAGAAGCTTCTTTGTTCAGGACCTCGTCCTGTTCATCTCTTCATCTGGCTGTTGATTCATATCTTTTAATATAAATCGGTAATCCAGTGAGTGAGCAGGTTTTCTTGAGTTCTCTGAGCTGTTCTAAAAAAGCTAATAGAACACAAGGAGGGGGTCGTGGGACCCTCAGGTTTATAGTCAATTGGCCAGAAGTACAAGCAACAACCTGGGCTTGTGATTGGCACCTGGAATTGGAGGGGCTCATGGGAACCTCCAGTTTGCAACTGGTGGGTCAGAAGCACAGCTAACAACCGGTGTCGGAAGTGAAGGGCTGTCTTGTGGGACTTGAATCCTTCACCCATGGAGTCTGCTCCTGTCTCTGGGTAAAAAGTGTCAGAACTGAGTGGAATTCCCGGACACCCAGCTAGCATCTGAGAATTACTCACTGGGGTGGGAAAGCCTCCACACACACAATTGGGATTGGCTCGGGGAGCCCTTGTCACACGCACTCAATAATCAATGCAGCAACGTATGAATGAACGAGTGTGAACTTACTGTGTCGTTGGTGCTGCATTTTTCTTTCCTGCCCACATCTGTGTCTTTTATCTAAGCCTGAGCTCCTCGAAGCTGGGGCTTACAGAGCTCATATCTGAGTCTCCGACACCGACACACTATTCAATAAATATTTAATAAATGTCGCATTGACCAAAGCAGGGCAGAGGTCCTTCCTGCTTCCTGGGACAAGCAAGCTCCTGCTTTGCTCACTTACGTGACCCACCACGGCTCAGACGTGGTTTGTCCAGAAAGGAAGTTTGAAGAGTATGGGCTGAATTGATGATCTGCTTTCCAATCCCTTCTGTCAAAGACAGTCTGCGGGACCTTGGGCAAGGTCATTGACCTCTGTACACTCAAGGTCCTCATGTATAAAATAGGTACGGTGGTGCCCACCACACGGGGATGGTGCAAATAGGGTCACATGAATAAACTGCTTCCCCCAAACTGTGTATTAGTCAGCTAGGGTGGTCATAACAAAGCACCCAGACAGCAGGTTTAAACAGTAGACATTTATTTCTCCCAGTTCTGGAGGCTGGAAGCCTGTGATCATGGTGTGGGCAGAGCTGGTCCTCCTGAGGCCTCTCCCCTGGGCGTGTAGACGCCGTCTCCTCCCTGTGTCCTCACGTGGTCGTCCCTCTGTGGGTGTCTGTGTCCTCATCTCCTCTTATAAGGACCGCAGTCCTATGGGATCAGGGCCCACACACATGACCTCCTTTTACCTTCATTTCACCTTTAGAGACCCATCTCCATACACAGTCACTTTCCGAAGTCCTGGGGGTCGGGGCTTTAACATGTGATTTGGGGGGAGGGGTGGGGAATTCAGCCCATGACACCAATTCAGACACTAACGCTCACAGACACTGAGTGTGCAGAGCCGACTGGATTTATTCCTTGAGAGAAAGGTTACGGTTTTAGAAGAAAAGGGAATGTGCAAGTCGGTGCTTCGGGTAAAGCCAGGAGAGGAGCTGCCCAGAGGAACACATGTTCGCCAGGGTGGGAAGTTGAGCGCTGAGTTTAAAAAGTGGAGCCAGGAGGCACCTGGGGCCAGGCCCCCACCTGCGGGAGAGGGGAGGAGGGGGCTGTGACTCAGACCAAGCAGACAAACCCCAGGGGAGGCTGCAGTGATTCTTCAAAGGAAGAGGCGACATCGCCTGCTCGGCACGTCCTGGAGGCCTAGGTTTCCGTCACGGAATGAAAGCCGTGGTGCCGGCACAGCCAGCAATGCACACCCACAGCCCTTCACCCCAAAGCTGCAGACCTCCTCCCACGACTGCTCTGGCGACGCAGGAATGGTGGCTCCCTGAGATGTTTATCTAGACCTCTTCCCATCAGCAGAGCTGCTGAGGGCAGAGGCGAGGGAAGTGACACAGGGGAGGGGCCGTCCCTGTAACAATAACAAAGCAACAGCATCCTAACTACCAGCTCTGCATCCAAAGTCACACTCCCTTCCAGAAGTTTCTGCAACCTGATGGCCCAGCCAGTAGACATAAGAAAAGAAGGCAACAAAATAGCAAAGTATGCTCTGTTCTAAGGAATTCCCATGAAGAATTCACAACCTTCAAAGCTGAGAGTACCCCAAAAAGTGGATTTGATAAAGGACATTAAATCATTTCTGGATAATGGATTTCCAAGGCAATTTTAAAGTTACTAATGGTAATAATGCTCTTTTGCTGGGCACAGGAAAGAGCCGATCTTGGCTAAATACTCACCATCGAAGTAAATACCGACTATTGGCAAGCAGTTAAAAATTGTTGTCTACTTTTAAAATGTTACCGACATCTTGCGCCTTCCAAAGCTTTCCAACAATATTATAGTATTAAAATGTCTGTTTGTCAGATTGGGGCCATCAATGCCAACATAATGATGCCTCATATTCTAATATACACTCTTTTTGTGTGTGTGTGTGTGTGTGTGTGTGTGTGTGTGGTACACGGGCCTCTCACTGTTGTGGCCTCTCCCATTGCAGGGCACAGGCTCTGGATGCGCAGGCTCAGCGGCCATGGCTCACGGGCCCAGCCGCTCCGCGGCATGTGGGATCTTCCCGGACGGGGGCACGAACCCGTGTCGCCTGCATTGGCAGGTGGACTCGCAACCACTGCGCCACCAGGGAAGCCCTTAATATACACTCTTTTAAAGAACATTGTTTTCCTCAGAACATTTTAATTAGTGGTGGTCTGCCGGATAAGACTGGAAGATTGGTCCTCTGGAGACAGACGCACCGTGGTGGTTCTATAGTATAATTGGAAGAGAATAGACACAGACAAAGAAAAGTAAGAAGGAAGAAAGAAAGAGAAAGAGAGAGAGAGAAAGAGAGGAGGAGGAATGAAGGAAGGAATGAAGGGAGGGAGGGAGGAAAAAAAGAAAGAGAAAAGAGGTTTGACGTCAGGGAGGGATGTTTTCTCTCTGTTGTAATTAAATGTGTGCTGAAATCATGTGGGTTGGGCTCAACTTACTTGAATAAATTGTCTATTTTTTTCATTTTCAAAATATTTCTGGTCTAAATATGTACCCCCTTGAATAGGTTTCTAAGCCCCTAATTTGCTCCTTTCTTGCCTCCAGATCGTGTGCGTCTGGAGAGCGAAGCTGTCAACAGGTAGAATCCTCGGATGGTGATGGGACACCCCACTGGCCTCCCCTGGGGTACCTGGAAAGATAAGTTCAAATAGGGTAACAAAACGGCAACAAAGTGGCAAAGGTCAGGCCTTCAAACGAGGCAGGACCTCATGTCTCCATCCTTAACCTGAGGGTGGTGGACTAGATTTCTCCAAAATCTCCAACAGCTCCCAGGTGTAGAGGAGACTTTACCTTCTGTGAATCTCTTTGGGGGGTTGGTGCAAAACCCAAAAGTTAAGTGGTTCTTCCTTGGAAACGAAAGCAGCAATCCTGCCAGACACAGGAACTGTTTTCCCTCAGCCCCTTCCTTCTCATCCCCGTGGGATCAGGGTGCAACCCTCCTATGAAACAACGCCTCATATTTAGACCAGAAGAAAAAACTAGGAAACGTCAGGAGCAATAGGTCACTGAATAGAGTGATTTGATAGAAGTCAGGACAGGCCTGTCCAGTTGCAAAAGTGCCCCAAGCTCTGGGGAGACCAGCTCTTGGGCTGGTCCTCCCTCCACGGCCCACTGGCCGCCTCCAGAGCTCTTGTTGGATTGTGCTCTTGACAAAGCAAGCAAGAGGGGAGCCGTGGAGCCAGAAGAACATCAAGCATTCAGAGCATCTGACTCACAGAAATGAGGGAGGGCCAGTGAGGCAGCTGCAACCTCCACTACGGAGGTGGGGTCCCCGAGCTGCATGCGGGGCCACAGCCCTGCAGCATGACCCCGGCTCTGGACCCCCATTCATGGCATGGGCTTCCTTTATGTGAGCCCAGCTGGCCAGGCTGCCATCCTGAGAAATCCAGGCGATTCCTCGTGAGAGAAAGCACGGGGCCACACCTCGTGGCCCTTGCAGCCGTGGCCCGTACTTCCATGGCCCGTGCCTCCATGACTGCACGCAGCACCATCCACCAGCCCACAAGGTCTGTCCCCGACTGTCTGTCAGAGAGACAGATGGTAGCTCTCTTCTGCACCTCATTTCCAAGTGACTTCTTTTTTTCTGTAATTCATAAATCCTTACTTTCATGTGAGGCTTCTTTATGATACTTTATCAAATGCCTTTTGAAAGCCTCTGCAAAAAATAGAACCTATGTCCTGGACTTCCTCCTCTCAGCTATTTCTTCAGTAATGGAATCAATTTTTTTGAAAGGGAGATGCGCAGCGGGGCAGAACGGCTCTCAGATACACTGTGGCTCCCCCGTGTGGACCCCAAAGCGCTTCATGCAGACTCTGTAATTTACCCTCATCATGCAGCCTCTGAGACAGGAAAAGATAAATTCTCGATTCTTCCTGCTGCGAAAATCTCCACTTCCCTGAAACCCTTTAATAGGCGCTCTCAAAAATAATCCTACATCCCAAACTGGTAGGAAGCATGTGTTGTCTTCACGTAATGACAAACTGTGGGGCTTCGAGAAAACATCTCTGAGATGGGGGCCCCTCCACAATGCTGTCTTCTCAGCTCTTCTGCTGCCCCGGCACATGGAATAAGGGGCTTTCTCCTTTTTTTAAAAAAAAATATTTTTAAAATCAGTTTTAGGTTCACAGAAAAATTAAAGAGAGAGTATCTGCAAAGCAGCTCAAATACATTGTTATGCAGAGAGTAGAGAGTAGAGAGGTTTCCATGTACCCCCTGCTCCCCCACACGCACAGCCTCCACACCATCAACACCCCCACCGGATGGGATGTTTGTTACAACTGATGACCCTACATGGGCACGTCATCATCACCTAGGGTCCGCAGCTGACGTTACGGTTCACTCCTGGTGTTGTACCTTCTACGGGTTTAGACAAATGTATAATGATATGTACATGCCATTATAGTGTCATACAGAGTAGTGTCACTGCTCACCACCTGGTCATCCCTCCCTCCCACTTAACCCCTGGTAACCACTGATCTTTACTGCCTCCATAGTTTTGCCTTCTCCAGAATGTCATAGAGTTGGAATCATACAGTCTGTAGCCTTTTCAGAATGGCTTCCTTCACTTAGTAATATGCATTTAAGTTCCCTCTCTCTTTTCATGGCTTGATAGCTCATTCCTTTTTTTTTTTTTTTTTTGTGGTACGCGGGCCTCTCACCGCTGTGGCCTCTCCCGTTGCGGAGCACAGGCTCCGGACGCGCAGGCTCAGCAACCATGGCTCATGGGCCCAGCCGCTCCGCGGCATGTGGGATCTTCCCGGACCGGGACACAAACCCGTGTCCCCTGCATCGGCAGGCGGACTCTCAACCACTGTGCCACCAGGGAAGCCCCAGCTCATTCCTTTTTAATGCTGAATAATATTCCATTATCTGATAGACCACACTTTATTTATCCATCACCTACTGAAGGACATCTTGGTTGCCTCCAAACTTTGGCAATTATGAATAAAGCTGCTATAAACATCCACGTGCAGGTTTTAGTGTGGACATAAGTTTTAAGCTCCTTTGGGTAAATACCAAGGAACATGATTGCTGGCTCATATGGTAAGAGTATGTTTAGTTTTGTAAGAAACTTCAAAACTGTCTTCCAAAGTGGCTACATGATGTTGCATTCCCACCAGCAATGAATGAGAGTTCCTGTTGCTCCACATCCTCACCAGCATTTGGTGTTGTCAGCATTCTGGATTTTGGTCATTCTAATAGGTGTGTAGTGTTATATCATTGTTGTTTTAGTTTGCATTTCCCTGATGACATAGGATATGAAGCATCTTTCCATGCGCTTCTTTGCCATCTGTGTATCTTCTCGTGTTGGGGGTCTTCTCTTCACAGACCATAACCTAGAGACCACAGCCTGTACATTGCCTGCTCTCCCTCCTGAACTCTGCCTGCCTCCATCACATCTCTGTTTGCAATTTAAGAGGCAGACCTACCCAGGGGCATGAACTGCTGCCTCCAGGTAGTTTCTACACTGCTATATTTTAAATGGATAACCAACAAGGACCTACTGTAGAGCACAGGGAACTCTGCTCAATACTCTGTAACAACCTAATTGGGAAAAGAATTTGAAAAAGAATAGATACAGGTATATATATAACGGAATCACTTTGCTGTACACCTGAAACTAACACAACATTGTTAATCAACTATCTCCAATAGAAAATAAAAAGTTAAAAAAAAAAAAAGATTAGCCACTGAGTCCTCTTGATTCACAGAATCCCGGCATCACAGGGCTGTACAGCACTGTTTCCTGACCATTTTCTCATGTGTGTTATCCATTAAAAGAATGAACTTGTGGAGCGTGGCACTGGGCATTAAGGGGAAAGTCCACCCACAGAGACAGTCTGCTGCCCGCAAGGGGCTCACTGTGCTGCTTATTCAGGTGGTCCCTCAAGTATCTGGTCTCCTTTTTCTCACCCTTTCAAACTGAATCCAAGTCCTCCCATGACCCTACATCATATGGAGGAGGATCCGGTGGGGCTCCTGAGCACAAAAGATTTTCTGTGTTTCCCTGTTTCTTGTTTACAGGACATAGGCTTCATTCAGCCCCCATGATCTTCCCTGAGTTCTAAGGGGCAGGTTCAGTTGCTAATCAGGGAAGGGATCGGACCAGGAGACAGGGGAGGAGCAGTCAAGAAACAATAGTGCAGGCTGGGCCAGGGTCCTGGTTCCCCCTCAAGGAGTATGCATAACAATGTCTTTGAGTTGCTTTGCAGACACTGAAGCCCCCACCAGGTGGGAGAAGTGTGCTGCCTACAAGCACGTAGACCACAGACCAGTTGGAACCATGATGCTGACTCCGGATGACCTCACCATCAACCAATCAGAAGACTGTCTACAAGCTGATCACGCCCTCTTTGAACCATTACTATAAAACTCCTCACTACCCCCTCCAGGTCGGGACACACAGTCTTGAGGGCATCAGCTCACTGTGGCCCCCTTTGCCTGGCAAAGCAATAAAGCTATTCTTTTCTACTTCACCCCAAACTCTGTCTCCGAGATTTAATTTGGTGTCGGGGTGCAGAGGCCGGATTCAGCTTCATACATTCACACACAAGGAAACATACATGCCAGACCCCTACGAGACCTTTCTCCTTAACTGTTCCTGCACAGTCAGTCCATAGGAAGAGAGAACTGTGCCTATACGTCCCCAAAAGAAAAGCCAAGTTCAAATTGAGTTCATTTAAGTTACCTCACACTTTACAAAGAAATACAAGTATCTAAATTCACCTCTTGATAAAGAAACTTGAGAGAATTTTTTAAAATAGCGTTCTTTAAAAACAGCTTCTACTGTAGCCGTTATATGATAAGAACCTAGGACAGTAATAGCACAGTGATTTGGGGCCAATTTTCCTTAAATACCTCTCCCATAAGGTATTGAGCCCTTTTGATATTTGGAAGCTTCGGGACGCTGTCCTCTGAAAAGGCTGCATAAATTGAGGACTTCTCACAATGAGCTTTGATCTAATATCTCCCCAGTCGTGGCTTCTCAATGGCTCGCAGTTCTGGCTTATGGGGCTGCTCAGGCGAATCCCCCATCACAATGGCGACTCCACTCGGGGCTGGCCGCCTCTCCTGTAGCAAACCGCTTTGTCGGAGCTTTAATAATTTAGCTGTAAAAATCAGTGTGAGCCAAAGCTCAAGCTACAAGCTGAGGAGACCTTTGAAAAAAAAGTCACTTAAACTGCATTTTCAGGTGCTGTGAGATTTGGAAGGTGGCAAGCTGGTGATGAGAGAAAATGATACTTCATCCCTTGTCACAATTGTCTGCTTAATCCTCGTGTCCAGGAGGAAATGTTGATATTTTTCCAAAGCATTTCCGACTCCAGGAAAAATACTTGCCTTCTAAAACTTCAACTATCTCTTTGGATGAAAACTCATTATTTGGAACATGTAATGTGTGTATCTGGAAATACATCGACTCACCCGGAATACTGGTCACGTGTTCAGTTTAATGAAGTAGGCATGAGCCTGTGGGAGCCGAACCAAACTGGTGATACCCAAGTGCATCCCGTGGGTCCTCTCTAAACCCCTACCCCGAGCTCCACCCTGACCTTCAGAATGACAGTCTGTGGAACAGAATCGGACCTTTACCGGCTCCCCTGAAGATGCGCCAGCTCTCACCCACCTTCCACCCCGAGGTCAGGCTTAGGCCTTTCACCGTGTCCATAAAGCTGAAGAAAGTCTGAGATTTAACTAAATGCTCTGTGTCTGAATCAAGGACACAGAATCTGGAAACACTGTTAGAGCAAATGTATTTCTTTGTCTAGGAGTCCTTGCCTCTGCCTGACTCCTGCAGGAGACAGACTCCACGTCAGCAGCGACTAACGGATTTAACGAACTCACACCCCATTTTAGCTATCGAGAGAAAGACCATCTAAAGCACATGGAGATGGTATGTAAATGTTTGTTTTCCAGATGCAAAGATTTAAGGAGAATTGATTGACAAGGATGAAGAGGCTGTGACTCTGGTGTTGAATGTCCCCCTACGAGGGGCTAGAGGGGCCGGAGGGGGGACGGGCTGGGGGGGAGGCCCCGAAGAGGCCTAGATGATGGCATCGCCTAAATGTAGGGAGTGGCTGGAGGGGGGTCGCTCCTGGTCAGAGGGACCAGAGAAGGAAGCGCAGACCAGACTCCAGACGCTCCAAGGAGCGTGGGCTTCAGCTTAGAACAGGGAACGCTTTCCAGGCACCTGGGTCAAGAAGGAGCAGATGCCAGGAAGCAAAGTGCAGCTTATTAAGAACCCAATTTATGTGCAGAAAGGGACTCTGGGATAACCCCTGCCATAGTGATGGCAGAGGCTGCTGTGTGAGCAGCAGATGAGCTTGTAGAAAGAAAACAGTCAAGCGAGTAACAAAATGAGCCTGACATCAAGGGTGGGACACAAATCCAACTTCATAGTTTACTGTTCCTACTTTTTATCTACACCCCAATGTCCATCAGCACCTCCGATCCATTCGCTTAAATATGAAGTCATAATTTGCAGCCCCCCACAAGCAATTAGAACCCCTGCTTACAAACCCTCCTTCTTGTAAGGCACCCACTTTCTCAATCACTCAGATATAAAACCATCAAACCTGCTACCGATTACCAAAGCTTTTTACGTTAGCCATATGCCCTGGATTCAATTTCTCCCTCCCCTCCGGGGCCTCTGCCACCAGCCTAGTTCATTTTGCACCCCACCTGAGTGCCCATTATCACCCCCATTCCATCCTGGAAGGGTCTGCAGCATTAACCTCCCTGTTCAAGTTGGCCCCATCTAGTCACCAGCCACCAACAGCCCATACAGCTGCCATCAGTACAAAGGACACAGTTCAGATTCCAAGGCATCCCCAAAATGTCCCCACTGGCCACGCACATCCCATAGGGCAGCTCACCTCCCGGGCACCACGTGTGTGCGCTGCCTCTCGGCCCAACCCCACGTCTCCTCCGTGCCGGGCAGCCCCCCATGCCCTGGACTCCGTTCCCTTACTCCCTGCTCTCTGAGCTCACTCTTCAATCACAGAAGTCCCCTCCGAGGCTCTTTTAATCTAATCTCACATTTGCGAGCGTCCCTGTTCTGGCTCCTCTCTGTCTTCCTCCTCCAAACACCTGAATCTCTAGCTCAGCTTCAATTACTCCAGTTTTTCCCTAAACCCTGGATCCTGCTATCCCCATGCTCTTTTCCTATAGCCTCTTATCCAGGACTTTCCCACCTCAGCCTCATCTATTGTTGGCAATTTATTAAATGATGGGACAAGTCTAATGATTTCAGATTACAAGTATTGGTAATACTTGTCATGACTCTCCCCATGGCGCGAGCTGCACACGGATAAAGACAAGTTGGGAATATCGAGCACTTAGCCGCCTCCGCCAGCACTGTCAGGAAAAGGCAAAGGAGCGGACGGACCTTCGCTGGGGCTGCTGGAGGAGCCAGGACTGGCCTCCACGGGACCGGGGTTCTGTCCCTGAGGCCACGGAGGCGGACAATGTCTGCCTTCCAATCCTCCCCGCCATCAGGATGCCAGGACTCATTTGCTTTCTGTTCTTTCCCTCATCTGAATCCCCTGCCCCGATTTCACAGGTATTGAACTAGGTCATTCAAACAAGCAAGATGGCAACGATAAAGAAGGGGCCCATGTCACCATTCTGAATCCAATCTGCCACCTCACCCTGGTGTCCGTGACTCTGTGACCTCCTGACCTCCTGCCCTGTCGAGAAATGTCTACCCAAGTTGCTCCTGGCATTTTTCTTTCCATTTTACCATATCGTGACTCAGCACTTTCTAGACAGTCCAGGACCACTGGCTGGTGTGAAATGGCCGCATTATCTCCCCCATGTTGTGACCAGCAGAAACTGAGGACTTGGACGTGCTGGAGACACTCCTCACCTGTGAGAAGCCCGCCACCTCCTCTCAGTGTCCCCCCGGGCACCTGGATTCCAGCCCCAACTCCTACCCCTCCTCAGCCACCTGTGCACAGCCAGCTACACCGACTACAATCTCCCAAATTAGTTGTTTATTGAATAAATTATCATAAAAGCGACAAAATGCCAGGGGCCTGCTATCCTCTTTACATTGTTATAAATGGGCTATCCTTGCTTTTCTATTTCTGTTCCCATTCTTAGTTTTATTTATTTTTTTTTAGAGTTGGAAGAGACCCCAGAGGACAATTTGGTTTTACTAAAATCCACTCTCTACTTCGTCTAACACACTTGAGCTAAGTGGAGAAAATAATGAGAAAATATGACTTACAGACACCATGTCTACTCCAAGGGTTAGAAGACAAAGCTCACATGTGTTCATTTCAGGGATAAAAATGTCTTTGTGATAACTAGCAGAGGTAACATCACCCTTGAGATATTTTCTGGATTAACTATTCTATGATGACCCCGCTTCCAGTTTTTATCCCATCAAGTAAGAAAATGGGGTTGAACCTGCAGTCCAGAGGCCTGGGGGGGTGGAGGGATTGGGGGGCAAATGTGTAGTGAGGACAGATTTAGTGGGTCATCATGACAGGTCTGAGGGACGGTCAGTATTCAGAGTATCCTTTTTCTTAATTACAGATACCATACAAATGACTCTCAGTAGGACCATTATTTAAGACTTATGCCCTCCCCTTTCATTCATGCCCTCCGGGATGTTTGGTCTGCTGCCGACCCCTGGCAGTAGAGACATTCTTCTGAGTTGAATCTCTGTAGTTTGCATTAGGAAAACAACAGCTAGGTGTGCTTTTTCCAAACTAAACACCATTCCTGAGTGGATTTGCACATCCCACATCCCTTCCCAACTGAGATGGACCAACTAAACCAGAGACACGGCCCTGGAAACCCCCCATTACTCTGAGAGCCTCCCGTTGACCCTCGTACCTCAGAACTCTTTTTCAGGAATCTCCACTAAGCACACAGTTAACTTCTCCCACCTGGTGGGGGCTTCAGTACCTGCAAAACAGCTCAAAGGTATTGTTATGTGTATCCCTTGAGGGGGAACCAGGACCCTGCCCCAAGGCTACATGATTGTTTCTTGACTGCTCTTCCCTTCTCTCTGTAGCCCCTCCCTTCCCTAATTAGCAACTCTTTCAACTTGCTCATTGGAACTCAGGGAAGGTCATGGAGGCTGAAAGAAGCCTACTTCCTGAAGTCAAGAAATGGAGGACACAGAAAGGCTTTTGTGCCCAGGAGCCCCACAGGGTCCTGCTCAGTTTCAATCCCTGTGTGTAAATAACACTCCATCAGACAGTGCATGAGGGTGACAGGAGAGCCAGGACACACCCCAAGCTTTGAGGAACTAACAGCAGAGGAGACTGAACATACACAAGATTGACCCTCTTAGGAAGCTAACCTTTTGTAGAGAACCAGTGCGAACCAGTGCAATCAGTAAGAATACCTGTAGCAGGTCCTCAACACGTGATGTGACATAATAAGCCTCCTCCTCCCATCCCACTGAGTTTAGACTTCCATGATAACTGGACAAGTCTCCAGAGCATCATCCTGTCCCCTTCCCTGCATCCTCTCCATGGAGTTGCTTCCAGCACAATGTTCTGAGGTCAAATCTGATCATGCTGCCCCACAGTTTCTACCACCTCTCTTTCTCTCCATGGCTGTCACAGATACAAAGCCAAATCCCTACACAGACTGGACAGACAGGACGAAGATAACACTGGAGCTCAGTTATAACTAGTGATGGACACTTGGTCTCACTGCAGGATGACACTGTGGAGGGGTGAGGACTGTGGCAAACTGGAGCCTTTGTCCAGCCTAAAGGAGGAGGAGCCACTCAGCTCCCGCTGAATGTGGCCCAGGAGGCACCTGGGCCTGGGATCACCACAGCTTTTGATTTCTCAAGAAAGTCTAGAAATCTGAAATTTTAATTAAACTCTCTAGAGCTTTAAATATTGAAATCCGATACAAATAAATGATATGCGTTAACTTCATGCACATCAAACAAATCACAACTGTGGGCCAGGAGCCCAGTTAGTTTCCTCTAGCCTGTGAGACTAAGTCAAAACACTTAGCACAGTGTCCAAGTTTCCCTAAGACATGTGGCAGAATCACCTGATAGAACACACGCATGCACACACACACACAGAGCTTATTCTCCAGCCCCATGAAATGACTTTGAGTCTCATGCTCATCCAGGGGGTTGGAGAAAAACTGTGTGTGCACCTGAGCAGGAAAAAAAGTGGGATTCTTGTTGTTAGAAGGCACTGACCTCATGAACCCCTTTTTGCCCTAAGGAAGGTAGGTATGAACGATGGCATGATGGTGGACACTGGGAGACAAAGAGCAGTATTTTTTTAATTATTATTTTTTATTTTTGGCTGCGTTGGGTCTTTGTTTCTGTGCACAGGCTTTCTCTAGTTGCAGCGAGTAGGGGTTACTCTTCGCTGCAGTGGCTTCTGTTTGTTGCGGTGGCTTCTATTGTTGAAGAGCATGGGCTCTAGGCCTGCAGGCTTCAGTAGTTGTGGCTCATGGGCTCAGTAGTTGTGGCTTGTAGGCTCTAGAGCGTAGGCTCAGTAGTTGTGGCACACGGGCTTAGTTGCTCGGCGGCATGTGGGATCTTCCCGGACCAGGGCTCAAACCTGTGTCCCCTGAATTGGCAGGCGGATTCTTAACCACTGTGCCACCAGGGAAGTCCCGAGCAGTCTTGATCGCCTCCTGAACCTCCCATTTTAGAACTGGAAAATCACAACTTCTATTCAGAGTATGCTCAGAAACTCCACGGGTAAAATCTTAGAAAGTAACTTTCTGCAAATTATAAATTCACCGCATCTACTCTTTTCCTTAACACAAAAGAGTTTTCTCTTCTACAGTCTTAGGTGTCTTCTCGCTGTGTCCTCACATGGGGGAAGGGGTGGGCAAGCTCTCCAGGGTCTCTTTATAAGGACACTGATCCCATCATGGGGGCTCTGCCGTCATGACCTCCTCTCCTCCCAGAGGCCCCACCTCCTGACACCATCACCTTGGGGGTTAGGATTTAACACAGGAATTTGAAGGGGACACAGACATTCAGTCCATAGCAGGGAATAAAAAAGGAAAATGGGGATGTGAGAATATAGTGGGGGAATAATGGACACAGTATAAGTGATACAATGTTAGAAATAATTTATACTGAAATGTGAACGTGTAATTTCATGGGAAATGAAACCAGTGAATAGATCAGTAGTAGGAAAAAAATACTTTCATTCATAGTATTTTCTTTACTTGCTTTTCCCCCAAAAAATATCTACTCAACTGCATCCTGTCAAAATCTGAAAGACAGTATCTATGAACACGAGCTGCACCCTCTGGCAGAGGAGCTGCATAAATCCGGTGGTTGTTATGGTGCCAGGGAAAGGTTGCCAGGTCAACGAGGAAAAGACAGAATCCGGGAAAACAATGCATTTGTCAGGATCCTAGTTCCATTATTCCAGCACCAGCAACGGTTCTGAGAACAGTCCGCGCAGGAGTGGACAGTCGTCAGCGGAACGCAGGCTACCTGGAGGCCGAGCTAAGTGTTTCTCCGTGGACCTGAAATCTTACTGAATTTCTTACTCTGAAAGCTTTCCTTCTTGCCACTTTTAAATCCATAGCTCTGATTCATCCCTGGCTTCAGCCCAAGCCACCCCATCCACTCCTAAGTGCCAGCAAAGGCCACCAAGTGCCACTGGGCCCCGAACTTCAACCCTCCCGCGCCAAAGGATGGGCTTGAGGTGGGAGCCAAGCGTATTTTGATCTGGATTCTGTGTGTTCAGCACGTCTGCCTCACAAGAAACACTGTCGGTTTCTCCCTGGTATAGAGCCTAAGAGATGATAACAATCTACCCAGAAACGGTTTATCTGTCCTGCCCAGGCAGACAAAGCTTTGTCAATCTCCCCAGGAAGGTTTAATCAGATGTCTTTGAATATGTGAGAGGGAATACAGCCCGCTTAATAAACATGTCTTGCTTAAAAACTCTTTGTAATAGCTCAAGATTTGTTTCCTTTTCTTCCCTTCACTTTTTTTTTAATGCCTTTGAAAGCTGCCATTTGAAGCTCCTGGTGTCTGAACTTCCCCGGCTCTGCGTGCACACACAGATGAGAAGAAAAGCCGGCTATTGTGAGCCTCCTCTTCTTTTTGGCATGAGAGATAAGGCTCCAGAGAAAGCTGCCACGCCGTCCTGAAATTTAAGAAGACATGCAACCCAGAAGTGCCCGACATGCAACCCAGAAGCACCTGGTGCTAGGCTTTTAGGAATGCTCTTATATTATTTACATGTAGAGACAAAGATACCAAAAAAAAAAAAAAAAAAAAATCCCCTTAGATAGGAGAAAATAGGGTACATCAACACCATGAACAAACTCATCAACCACCATGAGAGCATGAAAGCAAAGCAGACTTGAGCTTTTTCTAAGGGGTTAAACTTTCTGGGCACTGGCTGCGTTGAGACGCAGAAACTAGCCATTTCTGTGGTTTGCTTTTGTCCTTTTTCAAAAGCTAGAACTCCACGTCCTTTACAAAGGTTACTGTCCTAAGAATCATGCTGTTTATAGCCTACCCCACCCACAAAAATAATACACATTATGCTTCAAAACTTCTAGCTGCCTGGTTATTCAGACTCACATCCAAAGATACACATCATCCACCTGGGAGAGTCTGGGACGTGTGGTCCTCACACACCAGCCCGGTGTTTGTGGATATCAACGCACAAATATTTCTTGCCGTCATGTCAAAAACGTGGGTTACTAGTCGAGCTAACTTGGAGGAATCTGAGCTATTTCGTTTCACACCTGCGACCTCAGCCCATTGACTTAATTCCTCTGCACCCAGGCCCCTGTCTGCAAACTGAGGACCACCTCCCAGACCTGGGTGGATGTAAATGAGATACTGGATGTAAACTCTAGGCAAGGGCCTGGCACTCACATTACATCATTCCGAATAGGGACTGCGTGCATTGGCGGTATTTTTGCTCTTTACATCCTTCCATGGGCCAAAAGGATTCCCATTTGTCTAATATCTGGCCTGAAATGATTTCTAAACAAACTGGCTCAGTCTGAATAACTTCCTTTGCCACTGTCAGTTCATCTTTGATATACAATGCATTCTGACACATCTTTTGCATCAATTCACAAATCACCCTCTAAAACAACATTCCCTGGGAAACAGTGAATTTATGAGACCCAAGCCTAGGCCAAAACGACTCAAGCCAACAACCTGAAATTAATCGGCCCCCATCCATCTTTATAATTCCGTCCTTTGCTCTCTTGTGAATCTCTGCTTTGTAAAACAGAAACTGGTGATCATCCAAATACATAGGAAGGAGCTATAATGAGTGCTCTCAGAGTGTACTCACTCATCTAAAAACGGGAGTGCTTTTGTGTAAAACAGCACGGGATGCCAGGACAGTGACGTTGCTATAGACGTGCCGACACCCAGCCTTTCTCCCTCCCCTGCCCGCCTCTCCCTCACAATATGACGGGACAGGATGCTTTTCAAGGAGACGTAGGTGAGGTTTACATGGGGATCTGCGGTGGTTAATCATACATGTGGTCTTGACTAGGCAGAGGGACACCCAGGTAGCTGCTAAAACTACTTCTGGGTGTGTCTGTGAAGGGGTCTCGGGAAGAGGTTAATGTTTGAATCAGTAGATGGAGTAAAGATTATCCTTCCCAGTGTGGGAGAGCAGCAGCTCTCAGGACTGATGAGGGCCCACACTGAGGGCACGAGTAGATCAAAAGGAACAGAATGGGGGGATTCAGGCTCTGCTAGAGCTGGGATGGCCGCCTTCTCCTGCCCTTGGACATGGGCACTCCTGGTTCTCAGACATCAGACTTGACTATATCACACCACCGGCTCTCCTGGGTCTCCAATGCAGATGGCAGATCACTTCTCAGCCTCCATAATTACATGACCCAATGCCTGTAATAATCTCTTCTGATACTTAAATCTATCAGAAGATAGATTTAAATACTTAAATACTAAAATCTTCAATACTTAAATCTATCTATCATCTATCTATCTATCTATCTATCTATCTATCTATCTATCTATCTATCTATCTATCTTCCTCTCTATCTCCTATTGATCTGTTTCTCTGAAGAACCTTGACTAATACAGGGTTCTAGGAAATTTTCCTTTTCTGATAAAAGTCAGTTTGGGGCGCTATCCCTCCCACCTCTGCCTTGAGCATGAACGGGCAGCCTGGAGTGGGTTGGCATCTGGCAGCCCTGAAGCACCAAGAACGCACCCCAAGTCTGGAGAGGCCTCCCCAATGGACACCAAGATCCAGGACACATTTTAGTACTAAAACAGGAAGTGGGGTGCAAAAGATATTTGTGGAATTGTTGAAGCCTAGTACGTAGGGATTCTGTCTTCCCAAGGTACACGGTGTGCTCTGAAATGCGTGACTTACGTTCGTCTTTTTCTATTAATTAATAAAAGTATTCTTTTAACAAAAATGAGGATATCTATGTTTGGATTTCAGGCAATCTTACTTTATGTCATGAGTTTCTCGATACCCTTGAGGGAGACTTTTGGAGACAGCCAGATCATTTGCTCTTCCTTTTTGTTATTTTATTAACATTACATTTTTAAATTAGCAAATACAAATATATCATCCCTTGAATTCTTAGATTTATGTTATTTTCTTCTATATATAAATGTAGTAAGTTCTGCTGTTATTATTAGGGGGGTTTTCAAAACTCACTTCATTAAATGCTCTTAAATATTGCAATCTGTATTTATGAATTTAATTTATTATCGTTTCCTTATATTCACTTCAATGGTCTCACTCATAAACAAAAACCTCGCATATATTTAACAACACAAGTAAACGTAATAAACTGAATTTATAAATGTAGTGATTCTCAAGTTCTCTTAGACATTCCATTCCTGTATACAAATGTTACTAAATTATCTTACGCCTTTCAATTTAAAATAACAAGTCTAAATTTAACTAAGCAATTACACATTTTAATTTGGAATCATGAGTCTAATCTCTTAGATACTCTGTGTCAAATTCTCTTAAATATTACAATTACTTGAAATACCAAATATAAACAGATTGTTTCTAACTGCCAGAAAGTGTCTACACTCGGTTTGACTTATCTTATGCTCATAATCTTCATTCTAGATCTCTCCAAGGTTAAAGACACATGCCCTTTGATAAAGAAATGACACCGGGCTTCCCTGGTGGCGCAGTGGTTGAGAATCCGCCTGCCGATGCAGGGGACGCGGGTTCGTGCCCCAGTCCGGGGAAAGCTGACACCCTAGGGATTTTTACTGTAACCCAACTGGCAGGTTGAGCCTTTTAAAAAATAGTTGCTACCCTCAACTTGGGTGATTATTCCCTCAAACTGGGTGATTTTCCAGCCCTTTTCCTCCTGAATTGGTTACTTCTGACCCAATTCTTCTGAAATCTCTTTCAACATTCTCACCTGATCTGGGTGTTTGAAATCCTGTGACCCTCCCCAAGTCAACGCACCAATGCCCCGGATTCAATAACCTATTTTCCTCGGATTTTGCAGAATCTGACCATAGGTCTCCTTAATGAGAGAAACATGATGTTTTAATGAGTTGTTTTTTTTTTTTAATTCTTTCCAAGTTGTGCAGTGAGCTTCACCCTCAGCTGCCTCTGCCTGGTGATTGATTCCAGAATGTAAAGGAAGGCTGAACCCAGTGTGTCTCCCTTACATTCCCAGATGATTTCTTCGCTTGGAGTTAATTAATTTCAAAAAAGAAAACATTCTTTATTCATCTACAAAAGAATACACGACAGCCAAGTGCTGAATAACCTCTTCAATAATCTCTCTGGCTCCCTGAGCACCCAGTGACTTTCAAAAGTCCCCTGGAGTGACCTCATCTCAAAGGCTGTGAAAAACAGAGTCTCAGAGTCTCAGAAAGCCGACACTTGGTTCTAAACCGTATCACATCGGTATTTTGAAAACAGAACTGGCTGTGCCCCCCGGATTCTCCTCCTTGATGTGAAGGAGTCACTCTTGTTCTGAGTAGTAAAAATATATAAACATTTAAAAATATTGACTATGGATTTACAAGTACCAAATTGAAAGTTTTTCCTGCTACTCCCTAAGCTGAGTGATACAATCTCTCTGGACCTCAGTTTCCTCATCTGTAAAAAGACTGATTAAGACTAAGGGACCTCTACGTTTTCTTTTTTTATTAATTTTTATCTGAATTTTTTTTATATTGGAGTATAGTTGATTTACGATGTTGTGTTAGTTTCAGGTGTACAGCAAAGTGATTCAGCTATATAAACATATATCTATTTTTTTTCAGATTCTTTTATGTGTAGATTATTACAGAATATTGAGTACAGTTTCCTGTGCTAAGGTTTCTTCCTTCTAAAAGATCACAAGTTAATGGGTTGGCCAGAGAGAGCAAAAAGAACCCAGTAGCAATTATTTTTTATCACAACCATTGTAAGTGGAAAGCCAGAGTGGTTGGAATTTTCCTTTCCAAATCACTTACCCTACGGTAGCAATATTTTCATAAACGGACCTGAACTTCCTGAGATAAGAAAAAACATGAACTTTCAGATGACCGAAATGGAATATTGCAAGGGAAAAATACTGTGAAAATTATGCTGAGATTGCTATCCTGATGGAAATTTGGTAAGTTTCTCCTTATCCTAGGGAAGCCACTTATGATCAGACAACCACAGAAAGATGAGAGGTTTTTTTTTCTTTTTTTATGAGGATGCACTACTACATTTCCTAGACTTGCTTATACATCCAAAGGTTTGAGCATAAGTCCTTGTGCTAGCCAGGTGCCACAATGCACATTCCAACAAGACCTATTTCTCAACGAGTCATAGGAGAAAGGAAACGGGGTTGTCGGCAACAATCGGAAACACAGGCAGTGTCATTACATTGCAAGCGCTGTTCTAAGCACATTAAGAACATCATTTCATAATCTTTATGTCATTATTCCTGTTCAAATGCAAGAAAAATTGAGTCCAGAGATAAAATCACTTCCCAGACACCAAGCTGGTAACTGATGGATTCCAGATTGAATCCCCTGAGTTCAGAGTTAGGGATGGTTTGTGTACCTCTATTGGAGCATTCTTCAAATGACCCTTTGAAATCAGATTTTCCCCCTTTTCACACAATGTAAGTGAATGCTTGAAGGTGGGTGCTATTTATAATTTCATGAGAACAGTTTGATTCTAGACAGCAGCCTACATTTCTATTACAAAGAGTCTGTTTCACCCTGAGCTTCTTTGGAGAAAATGGGGTTATTTGGAGAAAACGGCTTCAAATGTTTGACTGGGTACCTAGGGCAAAGGAGGAGAGGCTGTGTGTGAAAGGAGAGTTCACAGAATGAACAAAGAGGGAGCCTCTAACATACCAGCCGGCAGTAAATAAACTAGGAGAAAAAAAATGTAAAGAAAATGAAACACTTAAATGTCATTAATGTAAAGAATTTTTTCATGTGACCGCACTAGCAGAGGAAGCTTTGAGAAGACCTATACCCAAATTTCCAAGACTCGATACTTGGCCAAAAGGACACACCTGTCCCTTGACATTGAGGGTGGGAAGGCTCTATTTGGAGGAAAAATAGTTTGGTTCACACGTGAAGTAAGGGAAAAAAGATGACATCACAGGTACCCTCTGAGACCTTTTTGGAAAAACCAGTTGGCATTAGGTGGGTGGACTCATAGCCTTCAGCTCAACGTTTGAGGCTCTGGGAAGAGCGAAATCTTAACAACTGTCACTGAATCAAGCTGTTTCTATTTTGATTTGTAATACAAGACTCTGACCTCGTGTTATTTAAAAAAAAATAAATAAGAGCAAAATAGCTTTTAAATCATTTTAAAAATTGATCGCGTGATTGAACCTCACAGTACTTTTCCTCCAGAAATTCTGATCATTTTCTACTTTTCAAGGAAGTCACCATTCATTTTTTAAGACGGGAAAAAAGGATTCTGCATAATGTAAATGGCCTCCTTTCCACAAACCTGGTTCCCTCAAAACTTACATAGTCACCTGATACAACACAAGGACCTGGGGAGCTATGGAGTGGTGGGCTGACCCATCCCTAATTGTCCCCATTTGCAGTCACCTTGGGTGCTCTTGCCTTTGCTTGCACTGTTCCATACCATGCACATCTCGCCTTCACACACCGCCACTCCCCACCTCTCTGAACACACACAGGTGTGAGGACTGGGAACACACACATTAGCACCTCCTCAGCAGAGAATGTGCCAATAAGACAGGGCACCGTGCAGACACACTTGACAATTAGCCACTTGGAGGCCAGGCTCGCGGTGACCACAGGGCACTGGGTACCATGATAAACCAATAAGCATTTCAATGACTTTTTTTTCCCGTGACATTTTAACTCTTACTCTTATTTGACTCTTATTTCCCAGATGGAACTCAATGAGGCGTTCCTTGACAACTATATAGGACATTTTTCTACTAGCTCTACCTAAGCTGTCAGTATCCAAAACATTACTGTGTGCTGCAGAAGAAAAACACAACCGAGCTCACAGCAGAGTTGAAGAAGGGAGAAAGTGCTTGTTTTGAGGGGAAATTCTATCTTGCTTGACAACAAAATCATCCAGCAGAGCAACAGGACGCGACTTTGGAAGAAGAGCTATAGATTCATCAAGGTGAATGTCTTTCAGAGAGAGACGGTACACAGGTGAGCTTCTCGAAGGACCATGGGAACTTGCCTAGAACCAAGGAAGAATGGGCCCCACGCTTAGGATTGTAGGGAGTGGGCGGGGCCAGGGGAGGAGTGAGTAATAGAAGCTGTACCCTTGACTCCAAGGCAGTGGGTCTCACCCTAAAGATGAGAGAGAGCATGAGATTTCCCAAAATACCTTTTTTTTTTTTTTTTTTTTTTTTTTTTTGTGGTATGCGGGCCTCTCACTGTTGTGGCCTCTCCTGTTGTGGCCTCTCCCGTTGTGGAGCACAGGCTCCGGACGCGCAGGCGCAGCGGCCATGGCTCACAGGCCCAGCCACTCCGCGGCATGTGGGATCTTCCCGGACCAGGGCACGAACCCGTGTCCCTTGCATCGGCAGGCGGACTCTCAACCACTGCGCCACCAGGGAAGCCCCCAAAAATATCTTAAGGACATTTGAACTGGATCCTGATCCCTTCAAGCTTCTGTACAGCTTCTGTGCCGTCACCCCACTGGGATACCCAGGGAATAATGAACTTGACAATAGACGTGATGGTGAGGGTCTAAATCTTATCTTGCTCCTTTCCTGCAGCAACGGAAAATAGCAGTTCTCCTATCAAGCATGAATGCGTGTATGTGCGTGTGTCGGAATCCCAGACATGCCCATTAAAACAGAACTCCAGGGCGGGACCCACCATCCGTATTTGTAAAGCTCCCAGACACGTGGCCAAGGTCAAGATCCCACACTCCAAACAGCCTTGGAGATGCAGGCGTGTACCTGGGAGGGTTTGAAGACATCCAGCGTCTACATGGGCAGGAACACAGTCATCTGAAGGATGGGGACCCCATGGCATAAACCGGGAAACCGAGGGCAGGTGGCAGGTGTTCCTGATGGTCCACGAGCACTGCCTGTGTGTCTCCACTGTGCGCACATCCAGAGGAGAAACCCTGCACCTCTTCAGCGTGTTGTCGATTTTTGAGTCTCGTGTTGCATGAAGGACCGTTGCACGAAAAACAGCTACAACCTCCCAAGCAGCTGTACATCAGCTTACTTTTGTCACAATGTTAGAAGGCTAGGGTTTTTTTTTTTAAGAGGGGGAGGTTAAAGGGCAAATTTTAAGTAAGAAGGAGTTTTACCTGGTAATTAGGAAAGAAAAACAGTTGAGAAGCCTGAAGCTAAATTTGATTTCTGCTAAGGTTTCCTGTCTCCTGGCTCCCGGCTTTCTGAGCTGCAGTGTCGGCTCTAGAGTATGTTATGAGCATCCTCTTGTGGATGGAGCAGGTATTGCCTTAGGAAGTTTTCAAAATGCCTTGTTTCGGCTGCACAGCTTGTCCTAAGCGTGTGCGTTTGGGATGGGAAATGAGCCTAGGGCTTGCTGACGGGTTAGTCAACGAACGCCCAGAGCAAAGAACCATCTGCTTAGTTGTTCTCAATTAGGCAATTTTGCGAGATTGAACAAAATTATCAATTTGACACTGCATTTACCAAAAATAACTGAATTCTGTCTTCTCTTCTTCCCACATCAAATCATTTTAATTTACGAGGAAAAGGGAAGGAGACATTAACAACTTTTATTTATCAAGACTCTGCTGATTTGTTTTTTCCTCGAGAAACTGTGAACCATTAAAAGTCAAGATGCAGCTCGGGTCAGAATGACAGCAGCTCAAGTAGCTCCCTCAATTCAAAAGTGTCTCAGATTGACTTTATTTTTTTCTTTAATATTTTTGTAAATATTTTATATATTTTTAAAAACATTTTTATTGGAGTATAATTGCTTTTACAATGGTGTGTTAGTTTCTGCTTTATAACAAAGTGAATCAGTTATACATATATATGTATATATATATATATATATATATATATATATATATCCCCATATCTCTTCCCTCTTGCATCTCCCTCCCTCCCACCCTCCTTAACCCCCCCTTCTAGCTGGTCACAAAGCACGGAGCTGATCTCCCTGTGCTATGCGACTGCTTCCCACTAGCTATCTATTTTACATTTGGTAGTGTATATATGTCCATATATAAACTACCACTCTCTTACTTTGTCCCAGCTTACCCTTCCCCCTCCCCGTGTCCTCAAGTCCATTCTCTATGTCTGCATCTTTATTCCTGTCTTGCCCCTAGGTTCTTCATGACTTTTTTTTTTTTAGATTCCATATATATGTGTTAGCATACGGTATTTGTTTTTCTCTTTCTGACTTACTTCACTCTGTATGACAGACTCTAGGTCCATCCACCTCACTACAAATAACTGAATTTCGTTCCTTTTTATGGCTGAGTAATATTCCATTGTATATATGTGCCACATCTTCTTTATCCATTCATCTGTTGATGGACACTTAGGTTGCTTCCATGTCCTGGCTATTGTAAATAGAGCTGCAATGGACATTGTGGTACATGACTCTTTTTGAATTATGGTTTGCTCAGGGTATATCATCACCACGCTTGAGATGTAAATGCATCACTGTGCTCACTTCCTCTCCTCCTTAGCCCTGGCTGCACTAGGGATTCAGACCCAAGGACCCAGGGTCTGAGGAAGGATGTTTCTATAAGTGGATCATTTCTATTACTGTTCTGTCTGTGCAAGTTGGAAACTCCACAGCTGGAATGACATGACCTTGAACACAAAGTCTCCCTGGTTCCTTGCAAGTGTCTGATGCTCTAAGGCCCTGAAGAAGCAAATCATACTAATTTACTAATCCAGATTGTGGGGTGCTCCATGGATCCTGAACACACACGTTGAAGTTCTCCCGCTTAGAATCTCGATGCAGTTGTTGAAGACGCCAGACCAGGGCCTTAGGTATCGCATTACTGTGTATTTATATGACACCACCAGTAGGCTAAGCATTTAATATGCATTATCGCATGTTACCTCCATGGAAACGTAAGGTGAACTCTACCGTTACTCTGCTTCATTGATGACACACAGAGGTGAGAAAGGAGGAGCATCTTTCCCAAGCTGTAAGAGGGGCTAATGAACCTGGGTCTCTGTTATCTCACACCCTGAGGTCGTCTGTGGTTGTAATCTGCTTCCTCAGAGTGTTTTCCACGTAAGAGCGCTAAGACATGAGAGAAATACACCCTGAACCTGGATTTGTCTGACTCGAAAGGCTAGGCTTTCAGCCAGATTCCTCTACCTGCCTACCCTCTGGGTTTGCTACACATTCTACCTACCTGTGGAATCCTGTATTCCACCCAGGGTTCCTGTAAAAGCGAAATGGAAAAGAGCAAGACGTACTGGTGAAACCACAAGCATGCGGAAGGATGTGCCCGTGAGGAAAGGCAGCAGGCTGGTCCTATTTCCCTGGACTCGAGGAAGCACCGCTGAACAGTCTCAGAAGCTGGCACACAGGTGTACTATGTGGCTGGCCCCTGACCTGGCTTTGCTTGAAGTCGAATCCCTAAGCCTCACTCCCTCTCCACCACCCTCTTCATTAAACTGTAGCGTTACATGCATTCTGGCTCACGGCCTCGGTGAAAAGTAGGGTTTTCAGAGGAAAGTCTTCAATTTTCCCTTGTGTTATTCTGTCCCTGCAGTAACTTGCACGGTCTGTGTTTAAAGGTTTTTGTAATTGAACAGGTGCAGGAAACAAAAGTAGCCGTACTGTGTGTCACAGCACAGCCATCACTTACAAACAGTTGTTGAGTTGTACTTATCCCACCTAATACCACATGTGTGCACGCGTGTATGTGTGTGTGTGTGTGTGTATGTGTGAAGCCCATGACATCCTAAGAGAAGGCATGGTGGGGGTCGGGGTGTGGAGAGGAAGCCCAGGCAGATGCTGGGCTACTTGCCCTTAAGGTACATGGGGCTCAAGATCAACTGAAAAACCAAGACTATGTGACCATACACGTGCTTTGAGCGTGCAGAGTGATAAAACACCATTTCCAAGGCTAGAAATACGACTGCCATATAAAAATAAAATAAACACATGTCTAAGAATGTACTTAACTGATTAATACATGAGGAACCAAGAAGATATTGAGACTAGTTCAACAGAAACTGTGAACAGCGGAGACGTCAGAATGCTGAATGCATTTGCCAATAGATACGAAATGGCTGAATGTCCTATAGGCATGTAAAAAGTAATAACCTGGGTTATACTTTCTATAAAAAGGAAATCAACTGTATCTCTCTACCAGGTGAAATTCATTCCCATTGCTACAGACAAAAGCTATTTGCATTAACTGCACTAACTTCTATTCCTGCACTAACTTCTATTCCTACAGATCTGTAAATAGCCTGGTCAATAGAAAGCGAATGAGGGCTTCCCTGGTGGCGCGGTGGTTGAGAATCCGCCTGCCGATGCAGGAGACACGGGTTCGTGCCCTGGTCCGGGAAGATCCCACATGCCGCGGAGCAACTAAGCCCGTGAGCCATGGCCGCTAGGCCTGCGCATCCGGAGCCTGTGCTCCGCAATGGGAGAGGCCACAACAGTGAGAGGCCCGCATACCGCAAAAAAAAAAAAAAAAAAAAGAAAGTGAATGAAAACAGCCCCCTCCCCCCACAGAATGGGATCCCCAAGGGCCCGCCAGGCCATACCCAGCTTTCCCCGTGAAGGACCCCAGGCAATTCCTTTACCTGCACCCAGATCTTGGAGGCTATCTCCGGCAGAAGCAGTTGTGCCGTGATTACAGACACAGATGTGAAGGACTAAATCCCAGAGTCCAGCCGTCAAGTGAGTGTATCGCCTGGAATTCACAACTGCAATCACCACCCCCACCTCGATTTTGCAAACTGGAATTATGAATAATTCCTGTGAGACAAATCCTTGCAGGAAAGCATCCAGACTATGGAAAAAAAAATAGAATTAAGGATTGACTTGGGCAGTGCAGTATCCAAACATCACATCGGATCAGAGCTGAGGGCACAGAACGTGTCCAAAAGCCCTTGTACAAGCAAAGTCCTCTGCAGAAGCAGAACAGAAATTGTATTCAATCACCAGGGATGCATTTATCTCAGATTTGAATTGGCCACCCCAGCATTCACATCTAGAAACATTAAATTAAGGGAAGACATTTCCTCTCTAGACCATCTTAAATTCCTATGCCCCAAATCCGACTCAGCCGCAGATTTCTGGGAATACTGCTGTGAGAGACAGACCATCTGTAGGCAGTCATCAAACATTTCAACGTGAAAAGATATTCAAAGACACCACCTAGCAGCTGGCTGTGTGAAAAAGACTTTTTCAGACAACTATCTGGGCACCTCTTCTGTTCAGTCATTATTTGGTTCTAATTAGAAAAATAAAGCATACTTATTGCAAAAAGCAAGAGAGAAGGGGGCAGGGAGGGCCAGAGGGAGCAGGGAGGATTTTCTTCTGTCTCCCGTGGTTCCACAAGTCCAGCCAGAGAAACCATTAATAGTTAGGTCTAGGCACCTCTTTAATTCGGTGTTGCTGAAAGAAATGATGATCCAAATTAGCAATGTTCATCACACCTGAATTAACACTAAGATTTCCATCAAATTAGAATCATTTTTGCAAGACTGGAATTGTTTCTGCAATGCCTGAGGCCCAGAAATGGAGGCATGACAGTGAATAAAAATCAGAACATCAAATGGACCGTTGCCAGAATATTGCCGGTCTTCCAGCTGGGGGCTGGGGGGGGGAGGGGAGGAAATGATCTCATGCAAACTTGACTCAAAGATTGTCTTCAGGAGTGGTGAATTGCACAGGGAACCAAGGCCTTTGGAAGGCCCCTGCTTTCTCAGAGCAGTGGTCAGCACTTCAGGGTCTGGATGGGTATCGACCAACATGAATCTCCAGCTGGCCTGGCGTTTGTGGACACTGATTCTTTCTCAGACCTTGAGAGCTCCGACTGAAAAGTATCCTCATGCCTTTGGCATCCTTGAAATACAAACTGTTTTCTATAGCATCCAATTTTAAGAGAATCCATGGAACAAAATGAGAAGTGAAGGTGTTGGTGGATTTCACATGCATTTTGTATACAAATACGTCTTTTATCTTTATCTCTGTGTGTGTGTGTGTGTGCATGTGTGTGTACACACACATATATATATGCAAAATCTCTTCATAGAAATGCACAATTTTTAGGTAGGTTAAACGGATGCTAGATAAAGGATAGATTTCTCAAAGTTGATATGCTGTTGAAAAGAGTCTTGAATAGACAGGATAAAACGCCTTCCCGTTGAGTATAAGTGGAAGTATCTCAGATTAGACAGGGAAACCATCCCATCCTGCCTGACTCCTCAATGGGGGCTCTGGCCCCCCTGACTGTGAGCTGCCTGATGGTACTGATGGTACAGAAATGAGGGCTTTCAGCCCAGGAAAAAGGAGCTAACTGCTTACACCTTTGTGAAACAATGGGAAACTGTATTAGCTTCCCAAAAAATCTAGAAAGAAAAAGAGCTCAAATTAAAAACAAAACCAAAAATAAAAAACAGGAAAAGTTAATTTAAAAAAAAACAGTAGCTATCTGAAATAGTGGGGATAAAAATATTGGATGATCAATTGGGGGAAGCTTATTTAATTGTCTGACTATAATTACATTCTCACCCTTTCTCAAATCATGTTTTTCCGCCTGCATTCACTAACTTGAAATGAACTTGTACTGACATTGACACATAGAGGAGAAGAAAACTCCGGAATTGTATATTGGTTCATCATTTGCAAAACAGTTTACTGCAGGTGTTATATACCAATGTTTGTTTCTGAATGCACATATGAATACACAGAATGCTTTTGTAAACTTTTTTTTCAAAAAGAAAGAAGAAGGAAAGAAGGAAGGAAGGAAAGGAGGGAGGGAAGGAGGAAGGGAATTTCTAGATACAGAAGAATAGTGTCTGTATTTGAAGAGTATATAATATACATCTTCATCAAACAACTATACTATTTTATTTATTTTAATTGACCCATAGGGAGCCTGAAACTGCCTACCTAAAGCACCTAATAAGGAAGAGCAGTAGAATGCACCCTTATTTCCTCTACCTGCATTTCCTTCAGCTTTCAGAGTATTTGCAAACATCCCAGTTCAATGACTGGCATCCTCTCAAGGATATTCATACACTTGTCCACCTTGTTCATATTAGTGTCTATATTCCCTGGTGTGTGCTCCTGTGTTTTCATGTTGAGTCTGAAAACCGAGTCGGAGCATAGGTACCTCCACCATGGATGCTTGGTCAACACTACCTGAAAGGCAGCTGCCCATCTCTACGCTGGCCCCTGTCTCCCCGAACCCCTCAACTGGAGGTGCCCTGAGGGCACTGTCTTCCCACACCCCCATCCCTGCCCCCAGCTTTGTTCCATCCTGGGCTTCACTTGAAAACCCTTGTTCATCACGGCACCAGCTTTCCAAGGACTGTCAGCCCTCGTATCCATGGGTCCCACATCAACAGATTCAAACAATGTGGATCAAAAACATTGAGGGAAAATTCCCAAAAGTTCCAAAAATCAACACTTGAATTTGCTGCAGGCCAGCAACTATTTATATAGCACTTCCATTGTATCAATATTAGGCATTATAAGTCACCTTGAGATGATCTAAAGTATACGGGAGGATATGCATAGGTTACATGCAAATCCCACACCATTTTATATAAGGGAATTGAGTGTCCTCAGGTGTTGGTACCCATGAGGGGTCCAGAAACCAATCCCTGGAGATACCCGGGGAGGACTGTAGCCTGCCGGGGTGCATCTCATTCTCTTTCAACTCAACCCGTGCACTTGGCCCATATTAATAACCTTTACCCAGACTTTCAGATTTTTTATTCTTTCTCCAAAAACCTTACTTGTTCCTCACCAAATTAAATCTAAATCCATCTTCCCAGATTTTTTTATCCATGACTTTTCAACTCTCCCTATAAAACAAAGGTATGACTTTTCATTAATAACAGTTAATAATAAAGACCTTTTAAGTCATAATAACCATTAACATTTGTCATTTACAAACCTGATTTCATATATATTCATTCTTTCTGCCCTTTAATTCAACCAGCATCAAAGATGCTATTTTAAAATGTGGAAAGGGCTTCCCTGATGGCACAGTGGTTGAGAGTCCACCTGCCGATGCAGTGGACACGGATTCGTGCCCCGGTCCGGGAGGATCCCACATGCCGCGGAGCAGCTGGTCCCGTGAGCCATGGCCACTGAGCCTGCGCATCCGGAGCCTGTGCTCCGCAACGGGAGAGGCCACAACAGTGAGAGGCCCACGTACCGCAAAAAATAATAATAATAAAATAAATAAATAAAAATAAAAATGTGGAAGATCATCAAGTGGGTCTGATGTATCAAACAGAACTATGTCACTTGTCGGTGACACAAATACAATGCAAGCTGGCTTGCGAGAGAGGGCAGGGGTGTATTTGTGCATCTGTATTTCTGTTTCTCTCGCCATCTCTTTCCCCCCTTTCTCTGTATGTTTTGATCTGACAGCCATGTTCCAGAAGATGGGATAGATGGTCGCAGGAAGCCCCCAGCCTGCTCTTCAAGGTTTTGGCCAAAAGGAAGTGAGCATCTCCCCCTACACCCCAGCATCCATATAGCAAATCTCCATGAGAATTCGGGTCACCATGGCTCGGGGGGAGTCACTGTGCACAAGACAGACCACAGGAACTTGGACAGTGCAGCTGGGACATGAGCTCATTGCTGTGCTAGGGATGGAGGGGGACCAGGAGGGAAAGACTGACCAGGACCATGGGAAGTGGGGTCCCCAAGAAGAGAGAACGCCTCTCCAAGGAGCTGGGCAAGCAAGACCGACAGCCGCTACCTCCCCCAGGGGCATCTGCCCTAAGTTCCGGACTCTTCTCTCCACCACACTCTGTCTTACACCTCACCCATCCCATTCTTATTCGTATGGGCCGTTCAGTCTCTTCTGGTTCTTCCTCACATGTGGATCTCCCTCGGGTGGTCTCTCAATGCGTTCAAATTCCATTCATCTGTCCAGTTTGCCCCCTTCCATCATTCATTCTTCTCTCACCACCTCAACACATTGATCTTGTTTTCTGATCATATTTATAGTGTCAGTAAGGGGTTTTTTTTACTAAGGCAGACATGGACACTAGAAAGAAAAAATGGAGAAAAGGTGAAAAGCAGAGCTATAGTAAAACAAAATTTCAGTGTAGCTTTGCACAGGACAAAGAACCCAAACAAACCTCATCCAGGCGTTAGAGTTGCATTTCTGCATCTGATGAAGAAGAGGCTGAGATCAGGGATTTGGGAAGAGCAGGTTGGTGGAGCCGTGTTTTCATGCTGTTTTCATGACAGAGCTAAAGCTGTGCATCCTTATTTACCAAAGAAAACTCTGGAGAAATCTTCCTGGAGGCATATGGATTTTACCCACTTGTTATCCTGAGCACGGCAGTGCAGTAGCGGCTACCCAAAGCTTTTCCTATTACAAACATCTCCTCTGCTTCTTTCGGACCAGGATGAATGTCACTTAAAAGTTTCATGAGCATCTATTGTGAGTAATCACTGGTCCACGTGCTGAGAATGCTCCTAGCTGGATCATAAAAAACAACTACAATGAACACTATAGGAATTTTACCCCCCAAAAGTTTTTAAATAATATTTCACACTTAGAAGAAAATACCACCTATACTACCCACCACGATTTACTCTCCCAAGAGTTGTTTTTGAGGAGGCATCAAAGTAGAACATGAATGCACTGCCCAAGCCAAGCCCAAGTCCCCCAAACCATCTCCTACTTTGGTGTCACCCACCTGGAAGGACACCATGGCAGATGGACTTTTAGGCGCTCCTGTCTTTTCTTGACCTTGATATTCCTGGGAGAAACAATAAATTAACGTGCACTTTCTGATGTCCGTCTTGTCTGTGAAGTCCAGGCACGTGCCTGTGAGGAGCCCTGGTGACCTGAATGGGAGGGAGGGAGCCGTGAAGGGGAGCAGAGCTTAAAGCAGAAGAACGCTTGTCCTTCAAGGCCACCTTGGGCCTCACACCTGCACAAACCGACCTAGTTAGGGGTGCTGGACAGCCTGCAGAAGAGGTCAGTGTTGCTTCAAGAGGTGGCCGTGCACAGCATTGACCCTCACGCCCACCCCCCACAAAAACCGAGGTCCTGCTGGCCTTCCCCACACCACCCTCACACTCTGTCACGAGGGTTGTGGTCTATTTCCCCACCTAGAGGCCCCTGGGGACACTGGTCAGCAAAGCTGTGTCCCTCCCCCATCAGAAACCTCACTACACTGTTTTCTAGGTGAGCAAAGATGCACCTGCTATAAAGATGAGGCCACATCTATTCATCTCCAATACTGGCATTCCAGAATCAGATTCCTTAGGATCAGATGTTTGAACTCGGGCCAGCCACTGCTGTCCTAGTTGAGTAAATCTTGGGGATTTATTGTTAATGGAAAATTACTTTACAAAAATAGAAACAGTCTGAAAGATTTCAAGAGAGGGGGACTCAGCTGCCGTCTTTCCTCCCAGGGCCATTGATCAACAACGTGTGCCGTCGTGGGGAAAGAAAGACTCCATAAAGAAAATGTCAAACAAATATTCAAGATATTTGTACATTTCTCCCAGAAATCCTAAATGCTTTGCCTGATTCAGTTAATAATTCATTAACATGAATTATGTTGAACACTTCATAACCTATTTTACCACCCTCCTGTCTGCCTAAATCCATCCCTTTGTCATGAATGTTTTATACTCGGGTCACTTTTTTCGGTTGTGTTTGGTGTCTTACACCCTCTGTAAAAATAAAATTGCATATTCACATGGATTGATGGGCATAGCTGACACGGAATCTGTTTACTTTCAGTAATGGAATTTAAGTCTTTTACTCCTTTTTCACTTCAACAAAACATTCAGCATTACTTTCAGCTGGTGCTACGGGGAAAACAAAAGTGGATAAAGTGCGGTTCCTGCCTTCAGACAGATGACAATCTGTAGATGTTAGGACAACGTGTAAAGGGTCAGCCCAACACGCAGCTTCTAAGACAGTTGGAATCCTTGTTCTGTCGCTTACTGCCTCGGAGACCTAGGGCAAATTAGTTCCAGAAACATCCAGTTCCCCATCGAGGAAATGGAAGTAAAAATATTAACCTTGGCAGATGGTGATGAGTAGACACATTATGTGCAAATGACCTTTTAATTACCAGACCCCCATGGAACACGTTATAATTTATCCCACGGAGAGCTGGGGTCACCCCGTCCTGTGCAATTCAAATAACGTTAGCTGGAATCCCCCATCCCTTGTGAGGAATGAACACAATATATTGCCCCATTTATTTAATTCTTGTGTAATTTCTCTCAGCAATGTTTCATAGCTTTCAGCGTACAGCTCTTGCACATCTTTGGTCAGATTTATCCTCAAGTATTTCATTTTTTGATACTGTTGTAAATGCTTTTCATTTTTAAATTTTGATTTCCAGTTACCGGTTGCAAATATATAGAAATATAATTAACTTTTGTTTATTGATCTTATATCCTGCAACCTTGCTAAACTCCCTTATTAGTGAGTTGTTATTATTATTATTAGTTGTAGTAGCTTTTAGTAGATTCCAGATAACTTTCTACACAGATCATGTCATCTGCAAACATGCTTAGAAAATATTTGTTGAATGAATGAAGAGTTCTGTAGTTCCAACCAAAGCTAGAAACCTGAATTTGAGAAGTGAAAATAGGTAACATTTTGAAATGGATCATACAGTGTGAAAACAGAAGGGAAAGAGAACAGAGAGGAGCCGAAGGCTAAATGTTATTACAGGAGAAACATGAGAGGGGGGTTCCAGAAACACAGGACTTTCCAAAGTTTTCATTTACTTCCCAGGCTTTCTTTCTTTCCCTGAGTAAGTGAGACTCCCATGAGCCCTCTATGCAGCTGCACTTCTGTATACACAGAAAACCAGGCAGTGCACTTCCACACGCTATTAACCAGCAGTATTTGTATGGACTTGCAAGGAAGTACAGAAGAAGCTAGAAATGAGTATCTCAGTAGAAACACTTCCCCAAAATAAAAATGTACATGGGGAAAAAAATGATGTTTGAAGACCATTTTCCAACATGTTTATGATTCTACGTGTGCAGAAAAGTACAGCTATGATCTAAAAATTCATCAAGACTCTCCACATGTCCTTGTTATTTCACTGTGTGTGTGCGTGTGTGTGTGCACGTATGTGTGTGTGTTTGTTAGTTCATCAGGTGCCCACAAAATGATGGAACTCTTGTCAGAACCATGCTCTTCTCACAGCAGGTATTTTTAAAGGCATCAGAAGCAGCAACAGTGTTTTGCAGGGAAACATTGAGCAGTAGAATCAAGGGCGTGACGCAGCCCTGTGGAGTCTCAGAGCCACAAGACAGAACGAACTGCCTGTGAGTCAACGCAGATGGCCAAGCAACCGACACTCTGTGAGGCTCCCTTCAGCAGATCCGCCTAGAAACTCACGTTCTTTCCACCCATTCGTGTGTGCTTCTCTTGTGAGGGAAAATGACCCTTTAGCTGAAATGTAGACTTCGCAGTGCAGGAAAAACAACATCTGGAGCCTTAGCAGCGAGCGAAGCCGGCCAGGCGATCGGGCGTGGTCCAGTGGGAACCAAGCGTGGGATCCGTGAGTTGCCCCACGTGCCACACCGACAGCATATGCTTCCATGCTAATGAACGCTGGGCTCATTTAGAATAAATTTGCATCCATCAAAGTCAAACAGCAAGCAAATGTTCTGTGATGTGTAAACAGCCCTTGGACGCCAAGGGAGTTTGAATCACATTCCCGTCCAACTTCCGGGACATCGTAGAGGGGAGATGTGGACCACAGGAAGAGCTGGGAGCCTCGGGGTCATGGGCCCTCGGAGTGACCTTGTGATTGACGCAGAGACGCACCCCTGGGAGTGGTTTTGAAGGGAGGGGGAGACCGGGGCGGGGGAGGAGCCTGAGAAATGAGGGTGGAACCCTCCTCTCAAGGAGGACCAAGGTGCCTTTGCAAACACCCGGGTCAGGTCTTGTTCTGCCACAGCTTCTATGGAGCGCGTAGCAGGTCACTTCCCGTCTCCAGCTTGTCTCATCTTCCGTAAATGGAAGGTTCGATTCGATGAGCTTTCAAGCCACCTGCGGCTACAAAGCCCTCTGGCTCGTGGACACAGTGTCGCAAGAGTTAACCATCTGTTTTTAATAAGTTACAGGTAACCAGGCTGACCCCCTGTGCCAGCTGGGATCCCCCCAGAGTGTGTTGTCACGTTCAAAGGGATTCTTTAGAGACGGGTGGGCAGGAAGCACAGATGGCCATCGGGTATCCCATCCCCAGCGCAGGCAAGAGAAGGTGTGATTTTATCTTTTCCCAAGACTCAGCACATTCTCCGGGCTCTGTCCCGTGTTGCCCGCGTGGGTCTGCCCTCAGGAGTTGCTGTAGCGTATGGACCTCCCTGCCCGGCCCCGGGCCTTCAGACCATGCAGTCTTTGGAGGTCTCTGTGTCCTCTCCCTGGCAGCTGGCGATTTTCTGCTGCCAGAGCATCATCACCTCCTCTTGCCTTTCCTCCTCTCGCCTTAAAATAACAGAGCAGCATCACAGACAAGGAAAGGACAGACCACAAGGGCTGTGTGTGCACTCACAGACTGTCCGCAGGCTTTAAGGAAGGGCTGGGGTGACCCCCGAGGAAACGGCATAAGCTGACATGGCCTGGACTGTGTGATGCCGTCTGCCGTGAGCTGAATCATGTCCCCAAATGTCACATGTTGAGGCCCCAATGCCCAGTACCTCGGAATGTGACTGTGTTTGGAGACGGGGCCTTTAAAGAGATGATTAAGGTGAAATAAGGTCATGTGGGTGAGACCCTAGTGCAACAGGACTGGTGTCCCTATGAGAAGAGGAGATGAGGACACAGACACCCACAAAGGGCCGACCACGTGAGGACACAGGGAGAAGATGCCGTCTACATGTCCAGGAGAGAGGCCTCAGGAGGACCAGCCCTGCCCACACCTTGACACGGCTTCCAAGTCTTGAACTTCCAGCCTCCAGGACCGAGAGACAACAAATGTCTGTTGCTTATAAGCTCCCCCATCTGTGGTGCTCTGTTACAGCAGCCTGAATGGACTAAGAAAACGATCCATACACTTTAACATATGTGTTGTTTAATTTGTTTGTTTAGTACATGTCTCCGCACTGGAATCTGACCCCATGGAAGCAGAAACAGAACACCCAGCACCTCAATCCATGCCCACCACGCAGTAGACATGCAATAATGATTTATCACGTGAACACATGAATAAATGAAAGCCACGTTAAAAAATGAGTGGCCTGATATTCCAAATTTCTAAGTTGCACCCATCTCTTGCTAGTACTTCTCCCCAGTAGAGAAAGAAGCCCTAAGGTTTACACATTTCCTGAGCCCACCTGCCTTCAGCAAGTCCATCCTCCTGGTGCAGTACCTGAAGACGGGCTTGCTTCTGGCTTCTGCCTTGGTTTCTGAGCACGTCTGCTTTCTCCTTCTTGCACCCAACGGCTCAGAGCTCAGGCTTAATTTCACACCCACAATTAGTAAGATTCATATTCCAGAAGAAAGCTAAATTGTTCATTTGTGTTAACTCTGCACTTGGGACCCATAAGCTCACTGAGAGGAAGCAAAGCCACATTTTGTCTTTTCAAAACGGGCCCTCGGCTCTGCTACAGGAGGATCTTCCACCCTCAGAACCAAGCCCACCCCATCTTGCTTAGAAACAGCATTTTTACAAAAGTCATCTTTCCCAACTAGACATACAGAAATATGATGCCATTTTAACATTGAAATCTTGGGAGAAAAAAACAGAGGAAAAGTGTACGTATATTTCTATAACTGAATTTTCATTTGATTTAAAGACTCAAATCTATTTTAACTGAAAATATCTCACTGAATCGAACTTCAGGACACACAAGACAGGGGCTTTCTGTTTCCACGCAACTGCCTTCATGTATCCAATAATTTGGCTCTGCATAGACCCCTGTGCATTGTTTACTTTTGACAACATCCATCTTGAAGGCTTTGAAGTACTACATACAACAAAGGTCAATAAAGTAAAAATTCACATCACTATCTGTCTTCTCTTCCCAAATTGCATATGATTCCTTTTACTAAAAGTCTTCCTTATTCACCCATGGTGCTTTCTCTTGATACATTTTCTACTTTTACTGTTCCTTTCCGTCGGTAAAACTTAACACAGCCCCTTCCGGGTTACCTTTTGTCTATCCAGTAGGTGGGGATATTTTCTCTGATGAAAATAATTTTCTTTTCCATACTGTTAAGCAAAACTTTTCTTTCTGAAACAGCCAAAACTGAACTCTTCTCGGAGATGAAGTCTCTCAAAATATACTTCAAATGAATAAAAGAAAAAAAAGAAGAAAGGGAGAGAGGAAGGAAGGAAAGAGAAAGAGAAAGAGATGGAAAAAGAGTAAGAAAACATCCCCAAAGTTCTGAAGCGCAGCTGCTGGGTTTATAGCAAAAGCAGTGACACATTCCAGTAGCTGAAATGAGAGTCTAGCTCTGCTGTTGGGAATCTATGCATGACCATTTGTCCTGTGTACTTTTAACAGCAAGTTATAAAGCCATTTGTGCAGCTACCAGACCAGGACTTCTCTGCCTCCTCAGCAGAGACTCAGCCCAGTGGGAGGGGACATGCAGGCTGAGGGTCTGAAGATGGAGAGGAAGACAGGGAGGGGGACAGAGCAGAGAAGTGAGTGCCCGTGGTCCTTCTGGGATGACCTGCTCCTTAAGACCACGGACCAATCTCACATGTTCCAGAGCCGTGGATTAAAACTGGCTAAAACTCTCAAATCAAATCAAGGGAGCAGGCAGATGGGTAATTTTACACAGACATCAGTGCAGGAAGGAATTTAAACTCCCTCACAAACCCACATGTGCACCCGCACACATCTCGTCAGATCGCCCATAATGACACCATGGAAGGGCCTTCGCCTAAAAGTGATTGCAACCAAACCACCAATGCAGTAGGACTCAGCAATCATGGCCACGAGGCATGGCTTGTTATTTTCTATCAATCGGCATATGATGAGTCTTTTACATAATGTGAATCACTGTCTAATTTTGAGTCTGATTGCACCTATCGCCAGCCATCAGAGAAGCAAGGGAGTGAACAGGAAATTGCAAAGGACAGACCTTTTGTACATCATGAAAGGAAAAGAAAACCACCCGCGGGAAACCACAACAGCTCTGAGAATTGAAGGAGTGGAAAGTCCCCACAGCTCAGGACACGGAGTAAGTCACAACACGACAGAGCAGAGGAGTATCTCATCCACCCAGGGATACAGACTTTAGAAACTGCCACCTGCTGTGTGGCAGGGTGTGATGGAAACCCCAGATGTCCACACCCAGCAGACCTGGGTTCCAACCCCAGTCCGTCACTTCCTATCTTGTACACCTGGGCAGGTTTCTCTTATCTCGGCTTGATGTAGAGAGAGTCAGGATTAAATGAGGTCCTGCTCAGGATCTAAAACAAAGCATGGATGGTTGATTCTTGGCAAATGTTAATTACGATCATTTTCCTTGGTGAAAATTAAGTCCACTTATGAACATACTAATCAGAAGGTCAAAAATAAGTTCTCAACCCATCTGTAATTGAGCAAACTCCAGTCTCCCTGACCCTCATCCTCCCCATCTCCTCTACTGTTTAGGACACTGAAATCGAGTCTTCCTTTTGGTCTGTTGCAGAGGCAGTAACTCTGGGGCACCACAACATTTGTGCCCATCAGTCATTACCTTCAAGAACCACCATCAAGCAAACACGATGCCAGAAGGAGGAGCAATGTCATGAGCTACACACCAGCACCTCTCATCACAAGCGTACGGCCAATGGGAGGTGAGTCCTGGGCTGGGAGGAAGGTCAGTGGCCATCACTGTCAATCCCGATTGTGTCCTGAACCCAAGGACCCACCCAGGTGGGGAGTTGTAGTGGGTGGAGGAGACACTGGGTGCCTAGGCAACGGCACCATGTTTCCCACATGGTTGCCATGGAGACTTGTCTCCCCAGATCACTTTCTGGGAGGGCTCCACACCCCTCTGGGAAGGGTGGGGTGGGCAGGCAGCCTTAATGATGACCTTTCCCTCAGGTCACAGTGTCCTGGAGGAGGACAGGTGGTGGGGCATCCCAGCCACACCCAGAAAGCCCCTGGGTCAGGCCTGGTAGGTGACATGCACTTTCTGGCCAGGCACTGTTCAAGCACCAGCCGCCCACAAGAGGCATGCATCACCTACTACTGATGATAACAATCACACAGGTGAGGTGTAAAGACACCTCTTAACCAAGTCCACACATTCAGCACGTGGTGAGAGTATCACTCAACTGGAACCCAAAGTAAGTCAAGACCATTGTACCTCACAAGGTCTCCTTGAGTCATTGAAAGAGAAGTTAGATTACATACAAATATCTACCTGATTACCTGGATGACTCAGGTAGGATTTTGTAGATATTGTGAGATCAAGTATACATCATCCTATGCTTATGTTTTTACAGAAAGAGACTAAAAAGCAGGATGGTGTAGAGTGGTGTGTATGGGATTAGGAGTTAGCATATTAGCTGCATTAGTAGGTGTCTTAGTCAGCTGGGGCTGCTGTAACAATATGCCATAGCCTGGATGTTCAAACAACAGAAATTTGTTTTCCCTCAGTCTGAGGGCTGTCTGTAAGGCTGGCTTCTGGTGAGACCTCTCTTCCTGGGTGTGCCTGGCCTCCTTCTTGCTGAGTCTCCACAAGGTGGAGAGAGAAAACAAGCTCTCTGGTGTCTCCTCTTATAAGGACGCTGATCCTATTGGACCAGGGCCCCACCCTGACAACTTCATTTAACCTTAATTACTTCTTAGAGGCCCCAACTCCAAATACAGCCACACTGGGGATTATGGCTGCAACATATGAACTGGGGGGACACAAACCTTCAGTCAATACAGGCTGTGGCCTGTGGGATCTCCTGCAGGTGATTTAACACCTCTGGACATTCCTCGAAGCTGCCACGAAGTCACAGAAACCTCGCAGGGTTTCTGTGAGGATCAAATAAATATACATGAAGATGCATTGCAAACTATTAGAAACCACAAACAGCCACTAAATAAGAATGAAAGGAAACAGTCAGCTAGATACACAAAGTAAGGCGGGTAAGTTGTGCTGGACCAGATCATTTATTAGTCTGGATCTTTCTGCCCTTCTAAGAAAAAAAGCGAATGGCTATAGAAGAGAAATCATCTTTTTTAAAAATCCAGGGTAACAGCATTAATCCTCCCCCATCAATTTCCCACATTTCCTTCCAGACAATGAGAAATGAGGCCAGACTCTTATTAAAATTCTAACAATGACAACAAAGTTCACTAGGGTAAAAACAGGTAGAGTCATGTCAGAAGGAGCTTCACAATCTACATTGAGAAAAGAGGAGCTTCTGTCTAATGAGGACACACAGCTAATCCTGTGGGTCCAACCTTGTATGCACTACTGAGATTTGGTTATATTTAACACATTTGTGATGTGCAAGGTGGCACCCTAAGTGAAGGGCAAGATCAGCAGATGGTGCTTCTGAAACTGGCTCTGTGAGCATAACCTTTTGTGGCCAGTGGCTGTTTCTCAAATGCATCCCTATCCATCCCAAGTATTCCTCCCATTGTTCCCTTATTTGTGCATTTAGACAAGGTCAGTCCTGCTTCTCACCCATGGGGCTCCATGTTCCCTTCTGCAGAAAATGACTGATAGATCCCAGGAGCAAAAGGAAACCATCATCCTAAATCAGATTCCAGGAACTTCGGGTCAGAATATCTTTCAACAAGCCCAATAAAGCAGAAAGCAGGGCAGAAAGTCAGGCAGGAATGTCATGCTCTGTGTACATCTGTCCCTTAAATCTGAGCTTCCCCTGCCTGTGCCGTGTTTGTCCCCCTCAAGAAAAACTCAGAGAAACTGTGTCCTTGCTGTTTTTTTCACTAACACTGAACGCCAGTTTACTTTAAGAGAATGTTCTTGAACTAAGATCCTGAAAGTAGCTGGGTTTCCCACTCAAATTTGTATTTTTCAAACTTAGTACTTTTCTTGAGAAAGAATTTGTAAGGTATTTTTGCGTTCTCTTCCTATTCATGGTAATTTAATTGTATTAAAAAGAAACCAGCTGGCTCCCCTATGGAAGCTCAACACCCCACACAGTATAGACTGCATCTGGGTTTTTAAAGCAGAGAGTAGGGCTTCCCTGGTGGCGCAGTGGTTGGGAGTCCGCCTGCCGATGCAGGAGACACGGGTTCGTGCCCTGGTCCGGGAGGATCCCACATGCCGCGGAGCAACTGGGCCCGTGAGCCATGGCCGCTGGGCCTGTGTGTCCGGAGCCTGTGCTCCGCAGCGGGAGAGGCCGCAACAGTGAGAGGCCCGCATACTGCAAAAAAAAAAAAAAAAAAAAAAAAAAGCAGAGAGTAAATTCCCATCATCCTGAATGCTCAAAAAGGGCATCGCCTTGGGGTTCAATTTTATTCCAGGTTTCAGCTCAGGGCAAGCAAGGAAAAGCAGGGGAGCCCCCAACAGGAGCAGGTGTTTCCTGCCTGGACGGGCCAAAACCACATCATGATAGAATCTCCTCCCCCAGGTCTTGGGTGAGAAGATAGCATTTGAGGAACTAGGAAATGCCTTCTGTACTGGTTTCATTCCCACCTCTCAGCCACCTTCCCAGCTTGACAGAGTTTATGATAAATCTGATAACCTTAAAAACCAAGAAAGGGGGGACCTTCAAGATGGCAGAGGAGTAAGATGTGTAGATCACCTTCCTCTCCACAAATACATCAAAGAATACATCTACATGTGGAACAACTCCTACAGAACACCTACTGAACGTTGGCAGAAGACCTCAGACTTCCCAAAAGGCAAGAAACTCCCCATATCCCTGGGCAAGGCAAAAGAAAAAAACAGAGACAAAAGAATAGGGACAGGACCTGCACCTCTGGGAGGGAGCTGTGAAGGAGGAAAGGTTTCCATACACTGGGAAGCCCCTTCACTGGCAGAGACGAGGGGTGGACGGGGGGGAAGCTTCAGAGCCATGGAGGACAGCACAGCAACAGGGGTGCAGAGGGCAAAGTGCAGATAGTCCCACACAGAAGATCAGTGCTGACCAGCACTCACCAGCCTGAGAGGCTTGTCTGCTCACCTGCAAGGGCGGGTGTGGGCTGGGTGCTGAAGCTCGGACTTCAGAGGTCAGATCCAGGGAGAGGACTGGGGTTGGCTGAGTGAACACAGCCTGAAGGGGATCAGCGCACCACAGCTAGCTGGGAAGGAGTTCGGGAAAAAGTCTGAACCTGCCCAAGAGGCAAGAGGCCATTGTATCAGTGTGCATGAGGAGAGGGGACTTCTTCCCTGTCTGCCCACAGAAGGCAGAGCACTGCCTAAATGAGCTCTGGAGACTGGCGCGAGCCACAGCTATCAGCTTGGACACCAGAGACGAGTATGAAACTCTAACGCTGTTGCTGCAGCCACCAAGAATCCTGAGTGCAAGCACAGATCACTATCCACATGCTGCCCCCCTCTGGGGATCCTGTGCAGCCCACCACTGATAGGGTCCCATGACTGAGGGACAATTTCCTGGGGACAATGCATAACACACCTCAGGCTGTTGCATCGTCACCCTGGCCTCTGCCACTGCAGGCTCACCCTGCATTCCAGTTATAACTACTGTACCCCTCCCTCCCCCTGGCCTGAATGAGCCAGAGCCCCTTAATCAGCCACTGCTTTAACCCCATCCTGTCTGGGTGGGAACAGATGTCTGAGGGTGACCTACACACAGAGGTGGGGCCAAAACCAAAGCTGAACCCCAGGAGCTGTGCAAACAAAGAAGAGAAAGGGAAATTTCTCTGTGCAGCCTCAGGAGCAGCGGATTAAATCCCCACACTCAACTTGAGGCACCCTGCATCTGTGGAATACCTGAATAGACAATGAGTCAACCCAAAATTGAGGAGGTGGACTTTGGCAGCAACTGTATACTTGGGGTTTGCTGTCTGTGACTGACTTCTTTCTGATTTTTATGTTTCTCTTAGTATAGTTTTTAGCACTTGTTATCATTGGTGGATTTGTTTATTGGTTTGGTTGTTCTTTTTTTGCTTTATTACTTTTTTCCTTTTTCTTTTAATGATTTTTTATTTTTTATTTTAATTATTTTATTTTATTTTATTAATTTTTTTTTTCTTGCTTTTTTTCTCCCTTTTCTTCTGAGCTGTATGGCTGACAAGGTGTTGGTGATCCGGCCTGGTGTCAGGCCTGAGCCTCTGAGGTGGGAGAGCTGAGTTCAGGACATTGCACCACCAGAGACCTCCCAGCCCCATGTGATATCAATTGGCAAGAGCTCTCTGAGAGATCTCCATCTCAATGCCAAGACCCAGCTCCACCCAACGGCCAGCAACCTCCAGTGCTGGATGCCTCATGCCAAACAACTAGCAAGACAGGAACACAAACCCACCAATTAGCAGAGAGGCTACCTAAAATCATACTAAGTTCACAAACACCCCAAAACACACCAATGGACTTAGCCCTGCCCACAAGAAAGACAAGATTCAGCCTCACCCACCAGAACACAGGCACTAGTCCTTTCCTCCAGGAAGCCTACACAAGCCACTGAACCAATCTTACCCACCGGAGCAGACACCAAAACAATGGGAACTACGAACCTGCAGCAAGCGAAAAGGAGACCCCCAAAACAGTAAGTTAAGCAAAATGAGAAGACAGAGAAATATGCAGCTTATGAAGTAGCAAGGCAAAAACCCACCAGACCAAACAAATGAAGGGGAAATAGGCAGTCTACCTGAAAAAGAGTTCAGAGTAATGAGAGTATAGATAATCCAAAATCTTGGAAATAGAATGGAGAAAAAACAAGAAACATTTAACAAGGAACTAAAAGAACTAATGAGCAAACAAACAATGATAAACAACACAATAAATGAAATTAAAAATTCTCTAGAAGGAATCACTAGCAGAATAACTGAGGCAGAAGAAAAGATAAGTGACCTGGAAGATAAAATAGTGGAAATAACTATGACAGAGCAGAATAAAGAAAACAGAGTAAAAAGAATTGAGGACAGTCTCAGAGACCTCTGGGACAACATTAAATGCACCAACATTCGAATTATAGGGATCCCAGAAAAAGAAGAGAAAAAGAAAGGGACTGAGAAAATATTTGAAGGGATTAGAGTTGAAAACTTCCCTAATATGAAAAAGGAAATAGTCAAGTCCAGGAAGCACAGAGAGTCCCATACAGGATAAATCCAAGGATAAACATGCCAAGACACATATTAATCAAACTATCAAAATTTAAATACAAAGAAAAAATATTAAAAGCAGCAAGGGAAAGCCCCAATCATATTTTCAAAATCTGCTTCTTTGCTTATCTCATTTTCAGTGGGGAGAAGTGCCATGTTGCCAATTTATCTGGACCAAGTAACAGTCTTAACATTTCCTTAAATTTACCACTTCTTGAGTTACCACCGTGACTCATTTTGTTAAAAAAAAATTCTCAGGCTTCCCTGGTGGCGCAGTGGTTGAGAGTCCGCCTGCTGATGCAGGGGACACGGGTTTGTGCCCCAGTCCAGGAAGATCCCACATGCCGCGGAGCAGCTGGGCCCGTGAGCCACGGCCGCTGAGCCTGCGCGTCTGGAGCCTGTGCTCCACAACGGGAGAGGCCACAGCAGTGAGAGGCCCGCATACCAAAAAAAAAAAAAATTCTCAACACCACTTCCAAATTTAGATCAGATTTCACTGGGCAGAATTCACAAATGACTTTTAGAAGATCCAGACATGATGCTCGTTTTATATTACAAATTATTGACAAGGCAGGCTGCCGAAAACCAATGATTTCTGATGAAATTCGTCCAGGATTTAACTTGTCAGGATTTTCAGAGGCGAGACAGTGGCTGCTTTTTGAAAATCAGATGTATTCTTGCAGAACAACTTATTTTTAGTTGAAAATTCAAAATCTGAAGATAGTGTGTTTAATTTTGCATTTCTCCATTTCAAATATTAAATGAGGACATTTATCATCTCCCAAATTTCGATTTAATAACCAAGTTTCCTATAATAATTGATACCCTCATCTGATGAATCATACATTTCTAATTTTTTCCTTTTCATTTATTTTCAAATGCAGGAAGAATATGCATGTCTTTTAGTAAAGTTTTTCAATTCATCAAACATACTTTCAAAGTCACTCTCTCTCATGTGGTTTTATTCACAAGGCTTATTGAAAATGAGGTCCTCAAAGAAGTCAATTTTGGAAGTATTATTGATGACTTTGCTTCCATTAAAGCCAACAAGGGAAAACTATCATAAATTCTGGTCTGTGTATAAATAAAATATTTAAATAAAAATAATGTAAGTTTTAATACTCTTAATTTTCAATGTTTTTTTGCATACTTTATTATTTGGGGAAAAAAATCAATCATTAAAAAATGCATACTTCTCACATAATGTAAGATTCTCTCATTGATGAATACAGCCTATTCTAGTCTAACTCTCCCTGCAATGTTTCAGGCTTCATGTATTATCCCTCCTAGATATTCATTCCTAAGGAATGACTCTCTAATGGTGTAATTTCATGCCCCATGCCCCCTAGTGGAAGAGAGTGTTTCCTGGGATGTTCCTCGAATCCCATTCTTTATTCTAAATAATGAAGGGAAAAGGTGCTCAGGGATCTGGAGAGGTCTTGCTGTGGTGAGGACTGGAAAGAGGATTCGTTTACACCGCTGTATTAGTTTCCTAGGCCTGCTGTAACAAACTACTCCAGACTTGCAGTGTATAACATCAGACCCTGATCCTTTCACAGTTCTGGACACCAGAAGCCCTAAATCCAGATGGCCACAATGTTGGCTCTTTCTGGAGGCTCTTAGGGATGATCCTTCCTGCCTCTTCCAGCTTCTGGTGGCTCCAGGCATCCCTAGGCCTGTAAACACACCACTCCATTTCTGCCTCCATCTTCACATGGCTTTTCCTTGGTGTCTCTGTGTGTCTCCTTTTCTGTCTCTTTTAAGAGCACCTGTCACTAGATTTAGGGTCCACACTAACCCAGCATGATATCTCAAGATCCTTACATTAATTACATCTGCAAAGGACCTTATTCCAAATAAGGCTGTACTGTCTGCTTCCAGACAGACACGTCTTTGGGGGGATGTCCTTCATCCCACTGCAGCTGACAGCCACGTTTGGGAGCCTGTGGGAGGGGCACTGACCCTGCCCCGACCGTTGAGCCAACCTCACTCCCCCATCCCTGCCAGCGGGCTGTGGGGAGACTCCACAAACAGGAAACAAGAGGCTCAGCTGTGGATGGGACACCCCTGCTGGCCAGCGGTCTAGGAGACCCGACCCAGCAGGGGAAACCCTCCGATACTAAACCACCAGCCAATAGACCATGCCGGCTCCCTTCTCTCAAACTTCTCCTGGGAACTGCCAGTTTCCAGGTCTCTGGGCAGATGGGCCATCACTCCAGGGGTTGCCCTCAGTGGCATCAGGGGGACAGGGTGTGTGGTCAGGCCCACCCCCATTCCAGACATAGCACAGTGTCAGTATGCGAGATTCTGTAAGGCGATGACCCAGAATGATGCTCAGTTCATTTTCAGGGGCGGAGTCGTTTAACTTCTTGCTCTTACTTTCCAAGTGGTCCCAGGGCAGCTGCTCTCCCCACCTGGTCCACCCTGCTGCCCACTTCTCGGGGCACCCTGGGGAGACCCAGAGAAGGCACTTAGCAATGTCCCCATTCGTGGGTGGGGGGTTTTTCTCCTGCTAAGCACAGACAGTCTGCTGCAGCAAACCAGACAGCTGAGCACATCCCAAAGGCTATGGCTTTCTCGTCCTACATCAGCCAGTAGCAAGGCGCCCTGAGGTCCCAGTGTTCAGGGAGCAGCCAAGGACGGCCCCCCGCCACACAACCCCGTGGCTCCTTTGCATCCACAGGAGCTGTCAATGCAAACATGTTCTCTCTCAATAGAAACACCTGCTTCTGAATCTCATGATCACTTACCCCGCTGAGGGACCGTGCCTGCAGTCCAGGGAGAAGAATCGCTAAACCGCTCATTAGTCAGTCACTAACCAGTCCCGCACAAGACAGCGAACCCTTAGGAAAAAATGGGGCTGGAAAGAGTTTTAAGTTATAGTTAAAAGCCTGACTGTGCAATGTTAACATCTATGGTCTTCTGTCTGAAATGGGAAGTAAGTAGAAATGTCCACTCTGCGCAAAATCCGTGTGTTACTTTGGAAAATGATGAGAAAGGGAGAGAGAAAATAAGAAGCATTAAAGGCCAATTCATGCACTGCCTATGAAATACTCTTGCTAAAATGTTGGGTGTGAATGTGCCCAAGCTACTACAAAGCACTGTCCAATCGAGCTTTCTGCAATGATGGACACTGTCCACATCTGTTCCCTCCAGTGGAGCAGCCTCTAGAATCGTGTGGCTACAAAGCTCTTGAAATGTGGCTGGTGTGACTGTAGAGTGGAATTCTTAACCGTATCTACCTTTAGGTCGTTTAAATTCAGATAGCTACACGTGGCTAGTACCCACTGCATTGGACCGTGCAGCCCTCGAGCTCCTACTGATGGGAAATATGGGGGACAGAGGAGGCATTAAAGGGCATGGCAAGGAAGCAAAAAGACACATCCAGATTGTGGATTTACGAAGGCTCTCCAGAAAAACAGAACCAAAAGGATGTGTGTTCATAAGAGAAAGGTGTGTATTAAAGAGATTGGCCCATGCAATTATGGAGGCTGGGAATTCCAAAATCTGCAGGGTGAGCCAGCAGGCTGGAGACCCAGGGCAGAGTCCATGCTGCAGCTCGAATCTGAAGGCCGCCTGCTCGCAGAGTTCCCTTTCCCTGGGGAAGGCCTGTCTTTTTGTTCTGTTCAGGCCTTCAACTGATTAGATGAGGCCCACCCAGTTTAGGGATGGCAACTGTTTTACTTAAGTCCATGGATTTAAATGTTAGTCTGATCCAAAAAACACCCTCACAGACACACCCAGAATAATGTTTGACCAACTATCTGGGTACTCCATGACCAGCCAAGTGTACACATGGAATTAATCACCACTCAGGACTTTTTCAAGCTGGTGGTAGGGAGGAAAAGTCAGAGATTCAGAGAACCCCCATAGATATGTGGACCAGGTCAGATCCTGATCAATGACGTCCACTGCAAAAGGATACTGCTGGGACAATTGAGGAAACCGGATTGGGCATTAAATAACACCAAGAAGCATCCTGAAGTGTGTAATGGCATCGTCAGAGAATATTCATATGGTTTAGAGATGAAGAGTGAAGGAGGTAGTGTTGTAATGATCTTTCACAAGAATTGCATAACAATAATTCCATAAGAAAAAAACAAATAAATGAAGCAAATGTAGCAAATCCTGGAAATGTGTTGAGATTCGGTAATGGTCTGTGAGGCTGCATGATACTCTTCTCTCTGCTTTGGATATACTTGCAAATTTACATAACACGGTTTCAGAAGGTGATTTGAAGTGTTATTTGGACCCCGTGGTTAGAGGATCCACACTGAGCATAAGTATATTTGCTAAGCTAGCATTTTTTTATCAGTATCTTCATGGATCCTCTCACTGTTCTTTTTTTCCATCTGAAATTCATGACTGAAAACAGCAAGCCTGTTTTCTATCTCTCGCCACATAAAAGCAATCAGATTTGGAATTATGTTAATACAGTTTGCCCAAGTTGGAGGGAGAGCATTTGCAAATTCCCACTGTGAGAAGATCTCTAAATATTAGTAAAACATTAGGTGGCCACAGAATGCACATGGAGGATAAGTGTGTTAATGGCGGGCTTATGCACAACTGGCTAGTTTGGCTTAAAGATATTTCGGGGGTATTTTTATCTTAATTTGTGTTCTATTCAGAACTCCAAGAAAAACAGCAATACCACGTAAATCACGGAACACTTCATCCTTTCCCTGAATGCACCATTGTTTTGGCAATCTTAAAGGGTAGCAGGAGTCCTAAAATGTCACGTGGAGCCGTGAGCATGAAATCTATTTCAATGTTTCTAAATAGCATGTGTACAAATGAGGTTTGCAGTTGGGGACCCTCATATTTTCCCCAAACCCCTCATTTTTGTATGTGGGTTTTTAAATGTTTTCTAATGCTCTAAAAGAAAAAAAAAAAAAAAAAAGACAGATTTTCTTTCTTTAAAACTAAAGGCTCTTCTCAGTAATAAATTTTCACTTAGAACTCAGTAGGGTTTCTTGTGAAAAGAAATGAAACAGTTTTGTTTTTCTGTCTTACTGAAAGGAAGATTTCCCAAGCTGTCTGCAAGTCATAATTAAAGCAGTAAAAACTCCCATGGTGAAAAAAAAAAATATATATATATATATATATATCTCTGCGCTCCACTGAAAGCCAAATTTCACCATTTAGGTGGTTACCTAGATGTTATTTCTATGGCCTCGCTGCATTTGAAAGATAAATGAAAACCCTAACTAGAGCCTGTCCAAGCAAAGGCAACAGCAATGCTGTTATAACTGAGGAGGTAACACCAAGAGACCGTGGGAGACACAGCCTTTGTCCCCCTCGCTTGGCTGAGGACTATTCTTTTATCTGTTTCCGCATCTGGACCTGAACCTGCCATGCCTTTCTTTGTTTGCATGCGGAGTAGTAAATACAAATATAAACACATTGCTTGTAATATCGCTGCAATTGGTAAAGATCTCAGAGCTGAGTTTTCTCATTCCCATGCAAATCCAGGCAAACATTTCATTCAAAATGGGCTTTGCCCCGCCAGCTGGCTACCCACAGCTGCAGGACACGCGGCCTGTCCTAAGGATGGGACTCTCTCTATGCTTTGGGGGTTTTCTTTGTTAATGGAAATGAATGCCAAACCATTGAAAGGAGGGCCCTGCAGTATAACTTCTAGCAAATTCCTAACTGTTTAAAACAATCAGAAATCCCCTCTTTCAGCAGATTATGCAGATGCCTCAACCAAGTAGATTCTAGTTCCACGGAGTCACTGAAGAAAGTTTAACCACCAGAGTTAGAAAATGAAATTGGGAAGAATCAAGTATTTCTCTCTAGAACGTATTCCTTGTGCATGATGGATTTTCAAAAATTCGATCATTTTTCATCAGGTCAATTTCCACAACAGGCAAAATATATTCAATGCCCAATGCGAATGCTGTTGAATTATCATAGAGTATTTGTACACAATTTGTAACTTCACTTGCTTTCCTGGTGCCTGAGGACGGACAGAGTGAAGCAGGCAGGCCATGCCTTGATCGTCGTCCTTAAGACATACATGGTGGAAACCGGAACTCTCTTCCCTGAGTAAGAATTGGTTATCCGATGAGAGGAAGCTCGTCCACGCAGCAGACGCAGAGGTGCCAGCACCATTAAACTAACAGTAAGATGGAAAGTAACGTGGTTTTTTTTTTTTTTTTTTTTTTTTTTTAACGCGGGCCTCTCACTGCTGTGGCCTCTCCCGTTGCGGAGCACAGGCTCCGGACGCGCAGGCTCAGTGGCCATGGCTCACTGGGCCCAGCCGCTCCGCGGCACGTGGAATCTTCCCGGACCGGGACACGAACCCGTATCCCCTGCATCGGCAGGCAGACTCTCAACCACTGCGCCACCAAGGAAGCCCAGTAACGTGGCTTTTGAAGCAAACCCGTGATGGTGTTGATCCGTTTCCAAAAACAAGACTGTCAGGCCATGAGCTGTCCTTTTGAAAACACCGCCGTGCCGGACATGGGTCATTCAAGCCTGCCTGGGACATGAAATGAAGCATGAATCACCCGGCATGCTCAGCAGACTGTCTCTCATCACCTTACAACTAGCAGGGCGGCATTCCTGTAAGTGACCGGGTGGGTCACACAGAGCTAGTTATTAAAGGTAATGACAGGACGTGTTGGAAAGAAAAGCATCAGAACACGTGCAGGTTTGCGGTCATCGGAGATGTGAGGAAGAATCTCCCACTCCCCGCGCTGGCTCTGGTTCTTCCCGAGCGAGGGCTGGTCTACCTGGGATGCAAGTGGTCCAGAGCCCAGGGCAGGGTGGGAGGCAGAAACAGGATGTGGGTTGCAAATCACAGGTGTGCCTCAGCTCCCAGCCATACATTTCCAGTAAATAAAAATAAAATGTAAAGTCCTCCTCCCACTTTAATGTACTCTCAAAGGCTTTCTTTTTATGGTTTTGCTTCCATCGGTGCGTGTGTGTGTGTGTGTGTGTGTGTGTGTGTGTACGTGTGTGAGACTGGAGAGTGTGAAAGACAGAGATTAATGGCTCTCCTGAAGATCAAGGCCTCGCTATTAGCTCGCCAGCGCCCGCATTCACCACATCACTCATCTAAAATACCTTATAATAGTCTGATTGAATGGGAAGGTGATTTTTATGATGTGAGTGAAATGGAAATTAGGGTGATTTTTGAAACTCTAACATATGGCCCTTACTGATTACTTTTCCCAACAAATTCTTCATGTAGTCATAATCTAAATTTAAATAAGAGTCTACAGGGGGAAAAGCAGGGGTGTGTACACCCTGTGCCCTCAGGCCTCCTAGGAGGACAATAAAAACCAAATTTCCTGAAGTCAAAGGAAAATGTGAGGCAAGTGGAAAATTAATGGTCAGGAAAAAACACCTCCAGAAAAAACCTCCCTGCAAATATCTTGCCTCACAATAGTTTTCAGCCGGAAATGACAAGAGAGAATGGAGATTTTCTGATAAGCCTGCAGCCAGATCTGCTGCAGATTTCCTGAAAGGAGTTTTGCAAGGCAATCAGCCCAAATACCAACGTAAAATGGCTTCAACTGAGGCCACGGTCCCTTCTAGAGCATCCCTCCCGATATAACATATGCAGTGAAAACTTCCCTAAACGATCTGTGGTCTTTCTCAGTCTAAAAACACCTCTTTTTAAATTATAAAAGAAACACATGTCCACTCTGGAAATTTTTGAAAATGGACAAAAGTATAAAAGAAAAGATAATAATCATTCAAAATCCCAAGACCCAGAGGTACAAGCTGTTATCAGCTATTACCATTTCGGTACTCTCTAGTTCTTTTGCATTAAGAACGCAAAAAAATGTATTCCTAATCTAATATATTTGAGATTATGCTGCCCATAAATATAGGGTGCTCCTCTTTACTTAATTTCATAGGCTCCTCATTTTCCACTGCCTTTAAGACTCTTCATAAAATCCTTTGTAAAACCGTAAAAACGTGTGACTATCCACGGTGTATGCCATCTGCATAGGTACCACGCTTTAATGATCATTTTTAATTTCCCTTCTCCTCCACCAAATCCCTAGGCCTAATGTTACACATTTGATAAATTAACAAAATATGGGAACACATATCGATGAAAGAATTTGTATTCTTTTTCTTAAGATCAGAGATAGTTTAGGAGCTGTTGCTTAGATGCCAAAATACTGGAACGCATGGAAATTTTCAGTGGCTTTGGAGGTATTTGGGGCCGAACACCAGAAATTAAGTCTTAGTTTCAGGTGTACAGCAAAGTGATTCAGTTATACATGTATACATATATTCTTCAGATTCTTTTCCATTACAGGTTATCACAAGATATTGAATATAGTTCCCTGTGCTATACAATAGGTCCTTGTGGGTAAATCAGCTATACTTCAATATTAAAGAAAAAAAAAAAAGAAATTAGGTCTTTTCAAACTATTTGGGAAGGTTTGATCACTTTAACACAGCCCATTCCCAGGGATTTTAATGTCACGTATGACACGTGGCGTCGTATCTGCAAAAAGGAAGATGCCTTCTGTGACAAAGGCAGGAAAAATCTCCATGTGTGTTAGGATCGTGGAGGTTGCTCTGGAATGGGGGAGGGGGGGTGGGGAGGGGATGGGGGAGGGTCAAGGCAAGGTGTCCCAGAGCCAGAGGGTGCAGGGCTAGTCCCCCACATCCTCATCTGTGACTGGGGGGTTTCAAAGGGCTTCTGGGAGCCATGCAAAAGCTCAGCTATCTTGCCCACCACATAAGGTGTTCAGGACACTAATGCTGCTGTGGTTAGAGTTGACAATAATAAGCCGTGGTACCCAACACACCACTGTAGTTATTATAATAATGTTATTATTGATGATATGCATGCTGCTAAAAATATAGTTATTATAATAGTATAGTAGTTAGTGATACAATGTTAATAATATTGTTAATATAATATAGCTACTAATAATATGTGGTATACTATATTATTAGCAATATTTCTTGCGGGTGGTGTTGTACAGGAAGCAAAATGGCATTAACATTCTAAAGATTTGATTATAGCTGTTCATTTTCAGATACGTGTAATATATATTTGTGTATGTATATGTATTAGATACATGTGTGCATATGAAATAGATTCCTTAAGAAAAAAATTAGTTTTTAAAGAACAGTGGAGAATTCTTTAGCTCAAGAGAAGTAGATGATTTGGGAAAAGTAATAATGCGTTTTGTCTAAATGTTGATGCCAAAATTGGCTATAAGTCCATGTTGGGACAGCAAATGCAGGAAACATTTCAGAGTAGATGGAACGGTTTTGATCCTCAGTGGTCTGGGAATAAAAGATGGTAAAGATGGCTTGGGAGGAGGTATAAACTTGCCTGGAAGGGAATGCGAGGAAATGTATTTTGTTGGCAGGAAACAAAGAAGCGGGGTTACTCTGGAAGGAACAGGGTCTTGGCCACCAGCCACCCGGCCTAGAGTCCAGGCCTCTCCCTGAAGCTCTTCTCTCACCTCTTCAGCCTCTCTCCCTCCAGAAGGGAGAGAATTCTACCGTGTCCAAGTGTTCTCATGAATCCTTACTCAATGAGGCTCAAATCACTGCAACGCCAGACCCAGCACTGGGATTCAACATGTTAACTGTTATTTGAAATCAGCTTCATACCTGGAGGAAATTACAGGAGGGATAAATGAAGTCCGAGAGAGAAGTTTTAAAAAGTGATTTGACTAAGAAAAAGAAAGCTGATGTAAGAAGGCGGGTAAGTCACATTGACACATCACAGGGGTTGGAACAGCACATGTTGGACACAAAACCGGTCTGTGGGAAAGAGCCAGTCTCAGTGCATTACCTGCAAGTGAGTGTTTAAGATGCCTGCAAAAGAAAAACAAAACACCACTTTCACTGGGGTTTATAATAAATCTAAATGCTTTACAAATTGCCTGTCACCACTACAAATAGCTTTTTTTTTTTTTAAGGTCCTGGAAATAAATCAGAACTTTTAACTCATTTGGACAGGTGGAAAAAAAGAGGGGGCGCGCCTCTAGGATAACAGGGTGATCCGGAGCTTTACCTGAAAGGTGTTACTGTGTGATGTGAAAACGAGAATATAATCAAAAGTCATCTAGAAACCGTTTCCCAGACAGTGTCATACATTTGTCCAAACCCGGAGAATGTACGACACCAAGAATGAGCCCTAATGCCAACTATAGACTCTGGGTGATAATGACATGTCCGTGTAGGTTCATCAGCTGTAACAGATGCACCATCTGGTGGGTATTTTGATTGTGGAGGAGGCTATGGGGAGGGTGGGCAGGGTATACAGGAAATCTCTCTTCCTTCTGCTTAATTTTGCTGTGAACCTAAAATGGCTCTTAAAAATGAAGTCTATTTAAAAATCTATAGCAAGTTATTGACCAAGGCTATTAAACTTCATTCAGAATCAAACTGGGACATTCTTTTTTTCCAATGTGACTATGAGTTGCCTTAAATTGGAAGATCTTGTGTGTTTTTACCTGAGAAGGAAAAAGAATGTGCAAATCCCTGCCATCAGGAGAGAGTTTGAGGGGGAGGCCGAGGAAGCCTGAGCATCTTCCTCAGGCGGCATGTCTAACCCTTGCCAGAGCGATATGCAAACTTCCCGCCTCCTTGCACCCCCAGGGCCACAGGGACCCCCGTCCCAGTCTTCGCCTGACCTCTCCCACCCTCTCCTCTGTCAGGTCACCCATGACCAAATCTTGACGGTCGGAGGACCTCTGGGGTCGAGGACTGCACGTGGCCACAGGGCCATCTGGACACCCACCAGCGAAGGTATCAGATAGGGACTTCTTCGCTGGTTCTGGGGCTTTCAGATTGCATTTTTGACATTTGTCAAAGTAATACCTTCCTGGGAGCGGGGAGGGAAATATTCAGGTCTATTTACCAGTCCAGGCACTTGGGGCCATCCCCTCTCATTCATTCCTGGACTAACAATGATGTTCCTCAGCAAGGCAGACACCTAGACAGGCTTTAGGACCTTAATTATTTGTCGGTGAAAATAATTAAAGGACGTGGCGTTGCATCCTGCTGTTTCATTTACAACGTGGTTTTTCCAGGACCACTGCATAAACCCTCACAGCCATCCTGCCCCATAAAAAGTGTCATTATCCCCTTTATATACGAGGGAACGGAGGCTCAGAAAAGCTGAGTAACACCCCAGGTCACGGGACAGGGTGGCAGGGGCCTTGGGTTCAACCCCCAGGTCTTCTTTTGGTACCAGGAGCACCCCTGGGCCACTCTCTTCAGCTCTAGGAGCTCCAACTCTTTGAAAACAAGAATCATCTTGTTTTTAGATCCAACCACATCCCACAGCTGAAGAACCCACGAGGTAGCACAATCACTCCGGTATTTTGGTCCTCATTGGAGCAAATGTGGGTGCAGCTAATAATATAATAGCCAGCACTTAACAGGCTCCCAGGGCTAACTGACCACATTAGAGAGAGTGTAACACAAGTCCAGTCTGAAAATGTATTTGTAGGTTTTGTCTACACCAACGGTCAAAAAAAAAAAATCAATTCTATCTTATTGTTTATTATGGAAACATGGCAGCCATGTAAAAAACAATAGGAAGACAGGCAGAGGCAGTGAATTTGTTTAAATAGAATTGAAGATCCACTGCCTGCTTGGAAACAAAAGCCTTCTGAGCAAAATGATCTATAAATAAAAGAAGAATAACTACCATGTGTTATAAATGATGCCTTTCCTGCCCTGTGTTATCATAAAATGCTTCCTAGAATCTTACAAAATCCAGCCTGGCAGGAATGTAATGAAGAGGAGAATGGCCAGAATCAGAGAGACGTGTGGAGGCCTGTGTGGCCACTGGAAAGCAGCCAGGCTCCTGGCCTTGTGATTGCTTGTGATCCTTAATAAACAGCGTGGCAATAAACCCAGTTAGAATGTAATCCGTGTGGCAGGACCAAAATTAGTATCATACCATCTATCACCGCTGATTTCATCTCACTGAGAATGAGGGGGGGAAAGACTTTCTGACATGAGAATGAATTTTTATGAACCACGCACATTTCCTGACATTTTAAGGGGAGAAAAAGATGTGCCATGCAATGCAACATATTTATTTAAGGAGTAAATGCCTGAATTTTTCAGCAAGATGGATCTGAATGAGCAAAGGCTGGAACAAGTGGGCCATAAATATGACGAGCAGCTGGGTGTCCATAATCGGAGCACGCATCACCCAGTAATCAGAGCACGCATCACCGCCAGTGGTGAGACCAGAAAGAGGAACCTTGCACATGGAACCCGGGACTCGCCTTTGTCCACGTTTGATGGGTTTCCGGATAATTCACGTTAAGACCCAGCCTGTCCAAGAAAGCAGAGAAGAAAAGGAACAAGGCTTTATTTGTCACATTTCAATAAACACAAATGATTCAGAGGTCACAAAACTGGCAGAAATGGGAAATGAGAAAGGTGCTCCATGAATTTCTGGGGGGACCTCTTTTAAGTACCTATTAACTGACTATTCTCAATATATTCCCCCATTTATTTGTTTTACTTTTAAAAATAATATAACAAATGCAGAATTACTTAGGAGAGTGCTGTCGACTTGAAATACAAGCAAGCACATTGGGAAATTTTTTTTTTTTTTTTTTTTTTTTTTTGGCGGTACGCGGGCCTCTCACTGTTGTGGCCTCTCCCGCTGCGGAGCACAGGCTCCGGACGCGCAGGCTCAGCGGCCATGGCTCACGGGCCCAGCCGCTCAGCGGCATGTGGGATCCTCCCGGACCGGGGCCCGAACCCGTGTCCCCTGCATTGGCAGGCGGACTCTCAACCACTGTGCCACCAGGGAAGCCCCACATTGGGAATTTTTAATTTTCTAAAGCACTTTGAAAAATAAAAGAAACCAATGAAAGCAATTTTAATAATACATTCTATGTGACCCGATGTATCTAAAGTTGTATTTCAATAAGTCATTGACACAACAAAATATTGATGAGGTCATGATACTCTTTTCATCATACCAAGCCATCAAATCCGGTGTGTGTTTTTCACCACCTGCTCACCTCAGGTCGGATGGGCCACATTCCAAGTGTTCCGTGGTCACACGTGGCCAGGGGCTGCCATCCTGTACAGCAGAGAATTCAAATCTCTGTCTAACCGGGTTCTAGAAATCAGATGTTCTGAATAGAATTTTATTATAAAATGTATTCTATGCTACAAAATTATTTTCTTGGCAATTAAGATGAAAAGAGAGCAATTTTGTGGGATGGGGGCATTATTTTAAGTCAAATACAAGTATATTTGACATGAATATTTAAAGAGACATTTCTTATTCCTAAATGTTTTGATTGGATGATCTCCTATAGATCAAATAAGAGTTATAGTACTCAACATTTAGGAGTTTGGGAAGTTAGAGGATTATTAGGGGAATAATTCAAATCTGCTTTTAACAAAACATAGAGTTTTTTAAAAAGCTGAAATTCATAATATTAATAATAACAACAACAATCTAGTGAACATAACAAAACAGAAACATACTCACAGATATAGAGGACAGACTAGTGGGTACCAGTGGAGAGGAGTAAGATAGGGGCAGGGGATTAAGAGGTACAAACTACTATGTATAAAATAAATAAGCTACAAAGATCTATTGTACAGCACAGGGAAATATAGGCAATATTTCATAACAACTTGAAATGGAGTATACTCGTTAAAAATTGTGAATCACTCTGTTGTACACCTGAAACATATAATATTGTACATCAGCTATACTTCAATTAAAAAAAATAAAGTCTATGGGCTTCCCTGGTGGCTCAGTGGTTGAGAATCCGCCTGCCGATGCAGGAGACACGGGTTCGTGCCCTGGTCCGGGAAGATCCCACATGCCGCGGAGCGACTAAGCCCGTGAGCCATGGCCGCTAGGCCTGTGCGTCCGGAGCCTGTGCTCCACAACGGGAGAGGCCACAACAGTGAGAGGCCTGCATACCTCAAAAAATAAATAAATAAATTAAAAAAATAAAGTCTAAAAAATAGAAATAACCCCAACAACACCAAGCAGACCCTAGGAGCCAGATCCCACGGTCATATAGTCCTCAGAACTCTATGAAATAAGTACTATTATTAACTTCATTTTAAAATTAAAACAAACAAAAAAAAAACCCTTGGGACTTAAAATAAGTACCTTGCTTAAGGTCGCGGGGCAGGAAGACTGCTGAGCCCGCCCAACGCCCCTCCCACTCCCACAGGGGTCCTGGACATGGGGGACCAGGTCCACCTCTCAGGACGTGCCCGACCCCTCTGGTGGCCACGTGGAAGTCTCCTCCGTCCGACGTCCCAGAGGCTGTGCACTTGGGAGAGTGTGATTCCAGGTCACCCGTGTGTCCCAAAAACCTCAGAGGGAAGCATTCTCCTGGCAGAACAAAGAATACAAGAAAAGCGGAAAGGAAACGAAACCCCTAAGAATCACTTTTGACCAACTTACTAAACGTTCAGAGTGGTGTTCAGGAACCAAAACCATCTGCTGCGATTTGAACCTGTTATTTGGGACCATCGTGGTGAGAGTGGGTTTGTTCCCTGAATCTCTTTGTTCTCTGGACGCACAAAGCAGGAACTGGGAACGTTTAAGAAGGTTGCTAAGAAGAGGGAAGACGATGTAGCGGAGAGAGGAAAGGGAGGAAGGGAGAGGGGAAAAAGGAGAGAAAAATGGAAGGAAACACCAAAAAAGGACAGTATCACAGAGAAGCTTTGGGGTTTGTGTTTGCTTTTTTCCTTCTCGCTGGAGATTTAAGGAAGCTTAGCTTAGTCAAGTGCTTCCCTCTCGTGTCTGAAATGCAGAATGCAGATGTCATGCTCTGAAAAAAAATTAACAAAGTCATAAATTCAGAGCCTTTAGCCTGATCTGCACAGAAGTGGGTTCTTTCTCCATCCTGTGCTCTGAGCTCAGCCCCTGGAGAGCCAGGCCAGGCTCTGCTCCTTCCCTGAACCAAGGAATCCCCACTGCTTCTAAAACGGATCAAAACAAATTAGCTTTAAAGATACCGGAATGCAGAATCCATCTAGACTTTTCAAAATTTCTCAGTTGTCTGTCGTCATCTCCACACCTGTGATTCACCCACATGTGTTAGTTACTCGTTTTTAAAATGTATTCAAGTAAACCTTCCTGGAAATATATATAAGTAAACCTTCCCGGAAACACATCTCACACGTTCTTTCTGATCTCACGATTCATGGGTTTACCTCCTATTTAGTGAGGTGATGACATTTTCTACCATTCAGTGAAACTAGGACGTATCTAACATTTACTAAAATTGTGAAATTATGAATTACCTAATCTTTAGCTAAATTTTGAAATGATATTAATACAGAAGGCACCAACTTGGCAACAAGTCATCGTATTCATTGGCCAAGGCACCACCCGTGGGTGCCGGGTGAGCCACGGGCATCGGTCAGCGGAGGGTGGGCTCTGACTGGTGCAGCCCATGGGACAGGCAGAGTCTGGGAAGAGAAGGTCCCCTGGGATGTGTCTGCACTGCTCACTCCCCTCCCCAGTCATAAGGTCTAAAGGGAACCTGGCTATCACCAACGTGTTAACCTACCGTTTCCCATGACCTTACTCGATGTGAATGTTCAGGAAATAGTCCTATGAATAATAATGTTAATAACCCTGAACCCTCTTACTGAGTAATGGGCTACATGTACATCAGCTGGAGACTCTCTTTTCCAAGATAGAAATAGAGGCTGGAGACAGGATTGTTAATCACTGTGTCTCGTGTCCACTGAACTTGTCACAGTGTCAAGAGGATCCGCAAAATATTACAGTTGAACCTCCTCTTTAAAAAAAAAAAAAAGTGATAGATTTTCTGAATTCCAGTGAGCGGGAGCTACAAAATAACTGCCTTTTGCCACTTCTCCGTACCAATCATTCACAGGCTCAGGATTCTACGAGCTCTTGGTTGCCGCAACGTCGTAGCTGAGGAACTGTTTTCACAAGGCCCTTAGCTTAAGTGTACACCCTATGTCTACATGTTTTTATGATGAAGATTGTTTTCAAATATTTGAGAATCTAGTTGAAAAAAAGACTCCGAGAGGGCTTCCGTGGTGGCGCAGTGGTTGAGAGTCCGCCTGCCGATGCAGGGGACACGGGATTGTGCCCCGGTCGGGGAAGATCCCCCATGCCGCGGAGCGGCTGGGCCCGTGAGCCATGGCCGCTGAGCCTGCGCGTCAGGAGCCTGTGCTCCGCAACGGGAGAGGCCACAGCAGTGAGAGGTCCGCGTACCGCAAAAAAAAAAAAAAAAAAAAAAAAGACTCCGAGAGATATTTAATGAACTTTAAGTTTTGCCCCATCATACCTAAATAATAACTCCCATTATTTTTAAAATCAACTTGGGAATAAGGATGGGAAATTTTAATCCTAGGACTTTACTATTTATTGCTGTGTCATTTCACCGCATCTCCTGATGTTGGCCTGGCAGCCCAAAGCGATGCTTGTACTGTGGGACATGGGTGTGGAATGAAGGAATTTCTTTTCACTTTTTCATCAGGAGGGAGGACCTGGGCATCTGTACAGTCCTTGCCCCCAGGGAGCAGGTCACAGGCTCTCTTTCATTGGGGGTGGCCTGGGAGGCCCCTGCAGGGCAAGGAGATTGGTCTCCTGGTGACCCCTCCTCGTGCTCTGGCTGCAGGCCTTGGAGCCACACCACCCACTGCCCTTCCTGGACCCCCAGCAGGCCAGATCAGATCTGGTCAGATCAGGGGGCCTTCTCAGCCTCCAAAACTGCCTGTGGACTCCTCACAATAAATCTACATCCACCTCCTATTGGTCTGTTTCTCCTGTTCCCCACCCTACCCCCTTCCCTCGTCCTCCTCCCGGGCCCCTGCCCTCCCTGCCCCAGGCCCTTCTTGGAATAAGAGACTCACAGGAAGCCCTAATGTTGGAAAACTGAGCCACTCTCCAAATGCCCACATTCCCTTTTCTCTCCTCCGACTGGTTTCACATCTAATATTTAATTTGCCCTGTGTTCACCTCCCTGTAAAAACGAGTCATGTCACAATAATAAAAAATAAAACCAGTAGTAACAATTAAAAATGAAATGACCGTAATAATGAAATCTCTACATTATCATTCATTATTGCTAGGCCTTAATGGTACCTGAAGTCGGAAAACAGAAAACACATTATTACAGGATTTTACATCTTTGCCAAGATGAAACTTTTTAAAAAAATATTGTCGAAGAACTGGTTTCCTGTGTTTAAATACTTTGAATGTTCCTTGAAAGGGAACTGAAATAGGAAAAGGGTAACAGAAGAGGAGGAAGCTCATTTGACCTTGTAAGGTCATAAATCAGCCCTCCCCCCCCCCCAGACACCCTCATATTTGTTTTCAGCCTTCAGTCTTGAAATGGATTTTTCCTCTCTGGCTCACTTGGGGAATGTAAGCCACTCCTGGAAACCCCATGCTCCTGTGACTTCCTGGTCGTAATATTGCTTTCCCTCCTATTTTCTCCACAGGTTCTCACTCTCCTGTGATTTTATTTTCTCCTTAGTTGTCCAGTGTCCTCTACCCCCTACTGTGAAGTTCATCTGGACTTTCAAGGGTAAATCCCTTTGTATCAGAAAGACATATAGTTAGTTAAATGGAGTTCAGGTTTTCTATTTGCAGGGAGGCCCTGAGCACGACTGACTTGGGTTTCTTCCATGACTAACTGGGATGCAAAACAGGGAGAAGCTATCCCAGGCCCCATCATTCTGTGATGTACCCATGCCAAGGACAATTGTTTCCCTTCTGGATCGCAACCTTTGCTATCCCCTATCTTTCCCACCAAGTGAAGGCCACCTACGTAAGGATGAAGCAGAACTATGACGCTGAGGGGGCCCAGAGCTCTGACACATGTCAGCCCCAGACCAGCCGAGCTGCATCAGGACCGCCCTGGACTTCCTGGTCATGAGAGCCAAAAAAAATAAACAAACAACCACTACTACACTTTTATCGACCCAGTTCGTGTTGTGTTTCCACAATGCTCAATAAAGAGCCTTTACTAATACAGTGGCAAAGCCTCCTCATCCTTTCTAGTTTCCTTCCCAGCGTGTTTCAGATGGGGACAGGATACCTGTGTTTTACACAACCAAGAAATCAATCAATTGCACACATAACTAAGTTAGTACACAGCAACACTTCTCATCGTGATGCTTTAAAAGAAACTACTTATGGAGATTTCAACCTATATTACAGAGGACAGCAAATACTGTCTTAAGATATTTTAAATATCTTTACATATAGAATTAGCTTGCTTACTCTAAATGCTACATACACAACCTAAGGAATAGACTATGTGTAATGTTTTATTTAAAAAACTGTAATATGGGCTTCCCTGGTGGCGCAGTGGTTGAGAATCCGCCTGCAGATGCAGGAGACACGGGTTCGTGCCCTGGTCCGGGAAGATCCCACATGCCGTGGAGCAACTAAGCCCATGAGCCATGGCCGCTAGGCCTGCGCGTCCGGAGCCCGTGCTCCGCAATGGGAGAGGCCACAACAGTGAGAGGCCCGCATACCGAAAAAAAAAAAAAAAAAAAAACTGTAATATGTTGAATAGACTATGTATAATATTTTATTTAAAAAAACTATAATATGTTATTTCAAGTCATTAAGAAAATGCCTAAATTTATCATTAACATCTGGGGTTTTTTAGATAGAGTATCATTTTTTTTTTAGAATTCCATTGCCAAATTGGCTAACCTTAATATGACTTAATATATATATGGGGGTGAGGGAGAGATTGCAGGGGAGACAGACAGGGAGAGAATGTCACAGAGAAATGCATCTTTATAAAGAGGATAAGTGTTTTAATAGTGTTTATAACAATGAACATATGTAGGACATATTTACCATAAGGAAAACATAATGTATACTGAACAATAGTATCAAACATAAAAATGAGGCTCTCAATATTTTTTTAATTAGCCTATCTGTACACAGGTCACCATAATAAATCTCTGTTTGGAAGAATATCCTTCCATCACTTTCCTATGGGCTAAAAGAACGTGGTCAGATACGCCTTTCCACTGGCCTTCTGGTTTCCCAGAAGAAATCAGACACATTCTAGGGAGCGTAATCTCATTCTAGAAATTACCTTTAAGAAAACACTAAGGTTTGCTTGAGACCACCAGTCTTCCAGCTGGCAGGGCGAGCTGCTTCCACATAATGTGTACTCACCATGCCTTCTGAAACGTATGGGCTTCTGAGTCAAAAGCGTTGCCTTGCAAGATCACAGAGGATTCTTTCATACGTCCTGCAGGTGCATTTCAGAGAGTAGAAGGGACCATTCATGAATTTCCCACCTGCGTGTGAGGCTCTCCAGGGCTCCACTGCTGCCTGGCTTGCAGATACAGAAGGCACGTTGCAGTTTTGTGATTCCAGCACAGAACAGAGCTGTTTTTGCCCTGAAACAGGTTTCCATTCCTGAAGTACATCAAAAATCACAAGAAGCTCTTTAGAGTCTGTTCTGATAGACTTCTCGTTTTATCATTTGCCCAAGAGACGCTCCTTTGTATGTTGTGAATTTTATTTGTTAAATCTCTTGAGTGGTTCTGTCCTATCTTCTCTGTTAAAATAAAAATAGTGGTATGGGACATTCTTCTGAAGGCTTACACTTTTATATACTTACAGGTTAAATGTTGCCTTATTTCCTGGTTCAGCTCAGAGCTAAGTAAGCAGTTAGAACAATGTATATACTGTACTTGTTGCTGACTTATCCAGTAAATTCAATGACAAAAGAGCTGAATTATAAATATTATAGAAAAAATTAAATGGTGAACATTTAAGTAAATGCCAGAAAGACACAGTATTGAACCAGAACCTATTACTACACATACCTCAGTCCCATTGAGTTTTTCTTTACACACATTTATAATACAATGGTTTTCCCTGTACAAAAGCTCTTTTATTTCTCAATAGCTGATTTTCTGAAAGTCTCTCCAATGGTATGTCCATCAACCTAAAGGGATTGCTCTGCTGTTCTGTCATTCACGAGGAATGTGCAATGGTGGGTCTAAATGATGGCCGAGATTAAATGTTTCATTTTTGTCAATTTATGTTTTCAGGCCTTTCCCCCCCCCCAAAAAAGAGTAGTGTCACCTGTTTTGAAGCTGATGAATCCACCAACATCTTCCCCCCTCCTCCTGCCTCCCACCCCCATTCTAAGGTGCCTTCTGAACCATCAGCAGCTAAGGAAGAGGTATGAATGGTGTTTCCATCCACTTCAGTACTCTGATTAAAATAGTTCTACAGTGTTCCTAAATTTTTTAATCAGTTGCTAACATTTGAGAACTTAGAGATTTCATATTTTTTAAATCCTAATTTCTCATAAGAACTAGAAGTGGTCAAGCTGGTACCCTGGTCATCTAGACTTGGATCTGCGCCCATTTCTCTCCCTGTATTCACAGCAAGACCCCGATAGCTCCATTTTCCCAAGCTGTGGAATTAAAGAATCAGTGGTCTCTGCAGATCCTCCAGCTCTAACTATGATTCCGTAAACCCATGTTGCTATATCCGAAAGCAGCTTTTACCATTTGTGGTTGGAAAAATAAATATTTCATTGACTTAATTTAAAATAAACCTTTCTTTAAATAAAGAAGTGAAAGCATGAAAGTAATGAAAAGTTCTTGGCTCCTGTCCCCAAATCAAGAAATGTGTGTGTCAGACCACACATGACATTTTGGGTCTGGCTTCTTTCCCTCACTTTCATGTTTTCAAGGTTCATCCACACTGTAGCCTCTGTCAGTGCTTCATTGCTTTTTATGGCTGAATCATTCTCTGCTGTATGGATGGACCCGTTGTGTTTATCCATTTGTCCGTTGATGGACATTTGGGTCATTTCCACTTTGGGGCTGTCGTGAATAAAGCTGCTATGAACACTCGTGTACAAGTTTCTGTGTGGACCTGTATCTTCACTCCTCCTGGGTATATACCTAGGGATGGAATTGCTAGGTCATGCGGTGACTTTGTTTAGCCATTTAAAGAATTGCCAGAAACCTTCCCCAAATGACTGCACCACATTAAATGTCCAACAGTAACATATGAGGTTCAATTTCATTTACCACATCCTCCCAACTCTTGATGTTATCTGATTTTTGATTCTAGCCATTCAAGAAAGTATAAAGTTGTGTGTCACTATGGTTTTCATTTGCCTTTCCCTGAGGACTAATAATGTTGAGAATTATTTTCTTGTGCTTATTGGCCGTTTGTGTATTTTTATGGCAAAGTATCTGTTCAGATCCTGTTATTTGTCTTTTTATTATTGAGTTCTAAGTGTTCTTTATAATATATTCTAGATACAAGTCCCTTATCAGATATATATTTGAAAATATTTTCTCCCATTCTGTGGGTTGTCTTTTCACTTTCTTGGTGTTCTCTGAAGCACAAGAGTTTTAAAATTTGATCAAGTTGGGCTTCCCTGGTGGCGCAGTGGTTGAGAGTCCGCCTGCCGATGTAGGGGACACGGGTTCGTGCCCTGGTCCGGGAAGATCCCACATGCCGCAGAGTGGCTGGGCCCGTGAGCCATGGCCGCTGAGCCTGCGCGTCCGGAGCCTGTGCTCCACAATGGGGAGGCCACAACAGTGAGAGGCCTGCGTACCGCAAAAAAAAAAAAAAAAAAAAATTGATCAAGTGTAATTTATTTATTTATTTTTCTTTTGTTGCTTGTGCTTTTGGTGTCATATCTAAGAATTCTTGACCAAATCTAAGATCATGAAGATTTACCTCATGAGAGTCATACAGTTTTGCTCTTAGATTTAGGTCCTTGATCAATTTTGAGTTAATTTTTGTGTATAGTGTGAGGCAAGGGTGCACCTTCATTCTTTAACATGTGACAATCCAGTTGCACCGGCACCATTTGATGAAAAGACTATTCTTTCCTCATTCAGTGGTCTCATTGTGTAAGTGAAAATCTACTTATAGACCGTCATTTCTATTCCATTGAGGAATCCTTGTGTCAATGCTATAGTATTTTGATTACCATTACTTTTAAGTTTTAAAATTTGGAAATGTGAATACCTTAAATTTGGTTTTTTTCAGGATTGCTTTGGCTATTCTGGGTCCTTTGCAATTCCATATGAATTTTAGAATCATCTTGTCAATTTCTACAGGTTAGACAGCTGGGATTCTGATAGGGATTGCATTTAATCTGTAGATTATTTGGGGGGAGTATTGCCATCTTAACAATGTAAAATATTTCAACCCATGAACATGGGATCTTTTTTCCATTTACAGGCAGACCTCAGGGATATTTCAGGTTTGGTTCCAGGCCACTGTAATAAAGCAAATATTGCAATAAAGCAAGTCATGCAAAATCTTTGGTTTCCTAGTGCATATAAAAGTCTAGTTTACACTAGATTATAGTTTATTAACAGTGCAATAGCATTATATCCAAAAAATGTATATACCTTAATTAAATAATATTTTATTGCTAAAAAATGCTAACCATCAACTGAGCCTTCAGCAAGTCGTGGTAGTAACACTAAAGACCACTGATCACAGATACCATAACAAATATAATCATAATGAAAACGTTTGAAACATTGTGAGAATGAGCAAAATGTGACACAGAGACATGAAGTGAGCAAAAACTGCTAGACTTGCTGTATGCAGAGTTGACACAAACCTTCAATGTGTAAAAAGCGCAATAAAGCAAAGCCTAATAAAATGAAATAGGCCTGTATTTAGACTTTCTTTCAACAATGTTTTGTAGTTTTCAAAGCATACATTTTGCACTTCCTCTGTTAAATGTATTCTTAATATTTTATTCTTTTTGATACTATTGTGAGTGGAATTGTTTCCTTAATTTCATTTTCAGATTGTTCACTGCAAGTGCATAGAAACACAATTGATTTTAAATATTGACCTTCTATCCTGCAACCTAGTTGAACTCATTTATTACTTCTAACAATTTTTTAGGGAATTCTTTGGGATTTTTCAATATACAGATCATTGATTTTCATTATTTTCTGTATTGAACAAAACTGTCTAGTGTGTATACTGCTTGCCAGGCACTGTTTTAAGCCCTCTGCAAATATGAACTCACTTAATCCTCGGAATCAGCCTCTGACTGTTTCCATCCCCCGTGGCAGATGGGGACGCGATCTCCTATCAACCTGAGATCAGGGCACAGGACCGTGAAGGTAATTTCAGCGCACCCTGTCCTTTGTCCTGTGCTCACCGGACAGCACACGACGCTTCGTCCGCTGCAGTCCCTCTGTCTGGGCTTGTCCCCCTTTGCTCCCCCTCCTGTCCTCTCAGGGTTGAAACGTCTGCTCTCTGGCAGTGCAGTGTTCATCCTCCTCCAGGGAAACAGGCCCTTCACAGCCAGAGCCGTTTTCTGGGAGTTACCTCAACGCTGCATCGTTTCCCTCAGGGGTCAGAAATGGCCAGCTCCCCACTGCCAGTGCTACCAAGCACCTGGGTTTGAGTCCCCAACATGCCATGAAGTCCCTGTGTGACTTCAGGAAAGGGTCATAGGCTTTCCAAGGGCTGGAGGGTGGGGGGTTGGGAAACTCAGGGTCTAATTACAGCATGGTGACTATAGTTAACAATAGTGTATTATATACTTGAAATTTGCTAAGAAAGTAGATCTTAAGTGTTCTCACCACAAAAAGAAGAAAAAAACGTAATTATGGGAGGTGATGAACATTAATGTATGTTAATTAGCTTGATTGTGTTGATCATTTCACAACACACCTGTGTATCAAACCATCACATCGTACACCTTAAATAGGCACAATTTTTATCTGTCAAAAATAAATAAGTAAATTTAAAAGACAAACAGTCAAACTCAGACACAGAGAGCAGGACGGTGGTTGCAGGTGAGGGGCCGTTGGATTGATGCTGTTCAACGTAAAGTTTCTATTATAAAGACAGGTCAGGTCCAGAGCCATGCAGCTCAGTACGCTGCCTGTGGAAAGGGGGTTTCTTGTCAACAAATAACTAAACTGAGTCTCAGACTAAGTACAGTCAGTCCCCTACATATGGACGAGTTCCGTTTCAAGAGTGCGTTCGTAAGTTTGATTTGTTCGCAAGTCCACCAAAGTTAGCCTGGGTACCCAACTAACACAATCGGCTCTATAGTACTGTACTGTAATAGGTTTATAATACTTTTCACACAAATAATACATAAACAACAAACACAAAAAATAAAGAAAACACTTTTAATCTTACAGTACAGTACCTTGAAAAGTACAGTAGTACAGTACAACAGCTGGCATCGAGTGAACAGGCAAGAAGAGTTACTGCCTGCAGGAGGGAGAGCAGGTGGGAGATGGTAGAGCTGAAGGATCATCAGCAATAGGAGATGGAGGGCAAGCTGCAATGTCACTCACTCCTGATGTTGATGGCACAGGTTCTGGTTCCTTGCTGGATTCAAGTCTACCTACCCTCTTGAGAAAACGATCCACTGATGTCTGGGTAGTAGCTCTTTTTTCCTCATCATAGATGACACGGTAGCACTGGGTTGCATTCTGAAGAGCTGCTGCAGCCTTTGTGTACCGTGCTATGTTCAGGTCCTGTGCCTCACACACTAACAAGTGCCTCCTCAAATAAAGAAAATCCCCTTGCTATTTCCTGCATTGTGAATCTCTTCAGTTCTTCAGTTACTTCTTGTTCCTCTTGTCTCTCTTCATCCTTTCTCAGGGCACGTTCTCATCTTTGAAAGCTCACAACTTGAAGGTTCGTATGTAGGGGACTTACTGTAAGAAACTGGCAAAGAGGACCCTGCCAGGACTCTGGTCCCCGTGGTCGCTCTCAGCCGAGCTCAGTGCCCTGCTCCCTGTGACGCCCAGACAGGCTACTCAGTGTCCTGGTCTGTCTACACCTTCCCATGCGGCTTTGTGAGGTCAGACAGGTGAGTGTGTGCAGTGGGTGGGAGGAGATCGCCTGGCCCGGCCGGCACTCACCATGACTCTCTCCACACAGCACGTGTGTCATGCGTGAACCTGGCCAGTGAGAGGGGACCCTCAGAGCCCTGAAAGACCCAACCAGCTGAGACCCAGCCGGCCCCAGCTCCCTGGGCTCAGGATGCAGGGGTGCTGTCAGTCACAGAAGATGGGTGCTGCCATCGTCGTCTTGGACCAGGTTGAGGGGGTGGTGACAGGTCAGAGGGTGGCCTGGTGACCCAGGGGAGCTGTGAAATTTCTGGCAGTGGGCACCAGGGTCTGCTGTTCTCCACCCCAGGCAGTGCCAACCACTGCTCACAGGTGGGAAAGGTTTGCATTTCCATGACAATTTGTGGTGTTGGTCACGTTTGCTCCCTTGGAAAAAAGAACAATCTGGTGCTGGTGCCCCTGGTTTGTGCCTACCCGAGGGAGGCTGTCAGCCCGGGAATCTGCCTGCGTTTGTCCCTCGTTCATTTGCATGTCCTAACTAACCCTTCGCGCTGGGCACAGCTGCCAGGGTCAGAGGCTGAGACGTGGGTGTCCTCCAGCTGAGGACGGAGACTAATCAGACCAGGGACTGTGCATGCGTGGCCCAGCACCACGCTCCCTCTGGTGGCCTTCGTGCAAGTCTGCACATCCAAGAGATGGTCAGGGTGACACAAGGAAAACCACCCCAAGGTGTATTATTTATCCCACAGCACCAAACACCAGGAGGAATCCACCACAGCGCGTGATTCCTTGTGCTCCTGGAGTGACTTGGAATAAAAGGATTGAGGGGTCCGTAGTTTTCCTCCAAAGTTGCCTGCCCTCGAGGGTTAAAGGGCAAGGCTTGCACTAGTGCAAGACTTTCAAAAGTTGGCGTGGATTGTATGAACCGGTTGTAACCCCCGATGCTACGTGTTAAGTTTCATCCACGTCGAGGAGGCTGTGTGCTCACGGTGCACAGAGCCGGTGACCCACAGGTAGCTCAGACGTGTCCAGTGCTGCACGTGGCAGGCGCTGCTGGAAATCACTTCATTTCATGCGTGGGAGGCTCCCGATGACTTGGGCACTTGTGTTCTTCCCCCTTACCCACAGGTTGAGGGATGCCAGGGCTGTAGAGCCGGCAGGGGGGCAGTGCCTGGATGCCATTCAGGCTGCTATAACAGGACACACAGACTGGGAAGCTTACAAACAACAGACACGAATTTCTCACAGCTCTGGAGGCTGGACGTCCAAGATCAAAGTGCTGGCAGATTCAGTGTCTGGTGAGGACCCATTTCCTGGTTCCTAGACGGCATCTTCTCGCTGTGCCCTCACCTGGAGGAAGGGGTGAGGGGCTCTCTGGGGTCTCTTTATAAGGGCACTGATCCCATCATGGGGGCTCTACCCTCATGACCTCATTACCTCCCAAAGACCTCACCTCCTGACACCATCACCTTGGGGGTTAGGTTTCAGTACGTGGATTTCAAATTTAGTTCATTACACCTGGGTCCTCAACATCCTTGTGTGTGCTTGCATATAAACCTGCTTTTCATCTAGAAACATTGTTGATGTGCTCACGGTGCCTCTCCTCAGATGTGATGACCTAAAATGGATCAGCACTCCTCCACTCAGCTGTGGCCTCCGGGCTGCCCCATCCTACCCACCTCCCTGTGTGTCCTTGTCACATTGTGGGCCCATGTATTCAGGTGGCTGGGACACAGGTAGAAAACTTGACTTTGTCATTAACTGCTGTACACTGAATGCTTGTGTCTCCCCAAAATTCATATGTTGAAAGCTAACCCCGAAGGTGATGGTGTCAGGAAGTGGGGCCTTTCGGAGGTGATGAGGTCATGAGGGTGGAGCCCCCATGAATGAGGTTAGTGTCCTTCTAAAAGAGACCCCAGACAGCTCCCTCGCCCCTTCCAACTTGTCTATCTTGGCTGGGGGCCCAAGATTTGAGTGTAGGATTGTAGACAAAGTAACCATATATTTAAAAAAAAATAAACAACATGCAAGACAAAACAAAACAAAACTACCATACTAAGGCAGTGGTTCTCAAAGTGGACCCAAGTACCATGGAACGGGTTAGAGATGCAGGTTCTGGGCTGGCCCAAACCCAGGGAACAGGAGTGTTGGGTGTGAGCCAGCAGTCATGTTGGAACAAGCCCCCAGCTGATGCCAGGGCTGTGAGAGCTGAGGACCCCCACCATGGAGATAGGAGCATGAGAAAGCAGTCAGTCCTTATCAAACCAGCTGTGATCCCGGGGGCAAGAGGGAAAGGCCCTGGCGAGAACTGAGCAGGAATTCCAGGAGTGAGTACAGAGAAAAGGTCCATGGGGACATTTTTGCAGCAGAGGTGGGGGCACCTGGTTAGCCCCTGCTGCAGCAACCACATCACCAGCCAGTCTCCCTGAAGCTCTGTGAACTGACGTGTCCCCTCCCACCTTCCTCACCAGTCATGGTGGCCTCCTCTTGCTTGGTACTGGAGCATCACTCTCAGTTTACCCTTAATATCATGATTGTCTCCAGTTCTCATCACCTCCATGAGGAAGATAATGACCTCCCCCTCCAGCCTCACTCACTGAAGGCTCATCCAACCTTCTTCCCCTACTGACACTTCCACTTTCACTCAATAAATATTTTAAGCTTTGTGGCAGTGACTGCTAGTTATTCTTAAGTATCCATTTTTCCTATCTTCCCTATAAAAAGAAGCCACAATCCGTAGCTGGGCACCTGGATCTCCAGAGCTGTACCTTCTCAGCCTTCCTTACAGGCTCTGTGGTTCAGACTAGGTTCAGGTCAGTGGGATCTAAGCAGAGGTGGCAGCTCCCCAGAACCCTCCTTAAGAGGTAGCTTATGCAAACCCTTTACCCCGTTTTCTTCAGCCATTTCTCCTTCTTGTTGAGTGGAATGCAGGTGTGATAGCTAGATCTGCAGCAATCATTTTGAGGTTGTGAGGTAACCATGGGAATGGAGGCTGAATTTAGTGGAGTAGGGAGAGAGAAAGAAGCTGGCCCACTCCAGCCCTGAACTAACTACTTCAACTCTCTCTCTCCTTTACTTTTAACATCTTTATTGGAGTACAATTGTTTCACAATAGTGTGTTAGTTTCTGCTGTATAACAAAGTGAATCAGCTATACATATACATATATCTCCATATCTCCTCCCTCTTGTGTCTCGCTCCCACCATCCTTATCCCACCCCCCTAGGTGGACACAAAGCACTGAGCTGATCTCCCTGTGCTATGTGGCTGCTTCCCACTAGCTATCTATTTTACATTTGATAGTGTATATATATCCACGCCACTCTCTCACTTCGTTCCAGCTTACCCTTCCCCCTCCACCGTCCTCAAGTCCATTCTCTACAGCTGCATCTTTATTCCTGTCCTGCCCCTAGGTTCTTCAGAACCATTTATCTTTTTAGGTTCCATATATATGTGTTAGCATACAGTATTTGTTTTTCTCTTTCTGACTAACTTCACTCTGTATGACAGACTCTAGGTCCATCCACCTCATTACAAATAACTCATTTCGTTTATTTTTATGGCTGAGTAATATTCCATTGTGTATGTATATAATATATATATATTACATCTTCTTTATCCATTCATCTGTCGATGGACACTTAGGTTGCTTCCATATTTTGCCAATTATAAATAATGCTGCTGTGAACACTAGGGTACATGTACCTTTTTGAATTAGTGTTTTTGGGTTTTTTTGGATATATACGCAAGATTGGAATTGCTGGGTCATATGGTAGTTCTATTTTTAGTTTTTTAAGGAACCTCCATACTGTTCTCCATGGTGGCTGTATCAATTTACATTCCAACCAACTGTGCAAGAGATTTCCCTTTTCTCCACGCCCTCTCCAGCATTTATTCTTTGTAGATTTTTTTATGATGACCATTCTGACCTGTGTGAGGTGATACCTCATTGTAGTTTTGATTTGCATTTCTCTAATGATTAGTGATGTTGAGCACCCTTTCATGTGTTTGTTGGCAATCTGTATATCTTCTTTGGAGAAATGTCTATTAAGGTCTTCTGCCCATTTTTGGATTGGGTTGTTTGTTTTTTTGATATTGAGCTGCATGAGCTGCTTGTATATTTTGGAGATTAATCTTTTGTCAGTTTCTTCTCTGGCAAACATTTTCTCCATTCTTAGGGTTCCCTTTTTGTCTTGTTTATTGTTTCCGTTGCTGTGCAAAAGCTTTGAAGTTTCATTAAGTCCCATTTGTTTATTTTTGTTTTTATTTCCATTTCTCTAGGAAGTGGGTCAAAAAGGATCTTGCTGTGTCAAACAGTGTTCTGCCTATGTTTTCCTCTAAGGGTTTTATAGTGTCTGGCCTTACATTTAGGTCTTTAATCCATTTTAAGTTTATTTTTGTGTATGGAGTTAGGAAGTGTTATAATTTCATTCTTTTACATGTAGCTGTCCAGTTTTCCCAGCACCACTTATTGAACAGGCTGTCTTTTCTCCATTGTATAGTCTTGCCTCCTTTTTCAAAGGTAAGGTGACCATATGTGCATGGTTTTATCTCTGGTCTTTCTATCCTGTTCCATTGATCTTTATTTCTGTTTTTTTGCTAGTACCATACTGTCTTGATTACTGTAGTCTGAAGTCTGGGAGCCTGATTCCTCCAGCTCCATTTTTCTTTCTCAAGATTGCTTTGGCTATTTGCAGTCTTTTGTGTCTCCATACCAATTGTGAAATTTTTGTTCTAGTTCTATGGAAAATGCCATTGGTAGTTTGATAGGGATTGCCTTGAATCTGTAGATTGCTTTGGGTAGGAGAGTCATTTTCCCAGTGTTGGTTCTTCCAATCCAAGAAAATGGTATATCTCTCCATCTGTTTGTCTCATCTTTAATTTCTTTCATCAGTGTCTTAGAGTTTTCTGCATACAGGTCTTTTGTCTCCTTAGGTAGGTTTATTCCTAGGTATTTTATTCATTTTGTTGCAGTGGTAAATGGGAGTGTTTCCTTAATTTCTCTTTCAGATTTTTCATCATTAGTATATAGGAATGCAAGAGATTTCTGTGCATTAATTCTGTATCCTGTAACTTTACCAAATTCATTGATTAGCTCTAGTAGTTTTCTGGTAGCATCTTTAGGATTCTTTATGTATAATATCTTGTCATCTGCAAATAGTGACAGTTTTACTTCTTCATTTCCAATTTGGATTCCTTTTATTTCTTTTTCATCTCTGATTACTGTGGCTAAAACTTCCAAAACTATGTTGAATAAGAGTGGTGAGAGTGGGCAACCTTGTCTTGTTCCTGATCTTATTGGAAATGGTTTCAGTTTTTCACCATTGATAACAATGTTGGCTGTGGGTTTGTCATATATGGCCTTTATTATGTTGAGATAAATTCCCTCTATGCCTACTTTCGGGAGAGTTTTTATCATAAATGGGTGTTGAATTTTGTCAAAAGCTTTGTCTACATCTATTCAGATGATCATATGGTTTTTATTCTTCAATTAGTTAATATGGTTTATCACATTGGTTGATTTGAGTATATTGAAGAATCCTTGAATTCCTGGGATAAACCCCACTTGACCATGGTGTATGTTCCTTTTAATGTGCTGTTGGATTCTGTTTGCTAGTATTTTGTTGAGGATTTTTGCATCTATGTTCATCAGTGATATTGGTCTGTAGTTTTCTTTTTTTGTGACATCTTTGTCTGGTTTTGGTATGAGGGTGATGGCGGCCTCGTAGAATGAGTTTTGGAGTGTTCCTCCCTCTGCTATATTTTGGAAGAGTTTGAGAAGTATAGGTGTTAGCTCTTCTCTAAATGTTTGATAGACTTCACCTGTGAAGCCATCTGGTCCTGGACTTTTGTTTGTTGAAAGATTTTTGATCACAGTTTCATTTTCAGTGCTTGTGATTGGTCTGTTTATATATTCTATTTCTTCCTGATTCAGACTCAGAAGGTTGTACTTTTCTAAGAATTTGTCCATTTCTTCTAGATTGTCCATTTTATTGGCATATAGTTTCTTGTAGTAATCTCTCATGATCCTTTGTATTTCTGCAGTGTCAGTTGTTACTTCTCCTTTTTCATTTCTAATTCTGTTGATTTGAGTCTTCTCCCTTTTTTTCTTGATGAGTCTGGCTAATGGTTTATCAATTTTGTTTATCTTCTCAAAGAACCAGCTTTTAGTTTTATTGATCTTTGTTATCCTTTCCTTCATTTCTTTTTCATTTATTTCTGATCTGATCTTTATGATTTCTTTCCTTCTGCTAACTTTGGGGGGGGGGTTGTTCTTCTTTCTCTAATTGCCTTAGTTGTAAGGTTAGGTGGTTTATTTGAGATGTTTCTTGTTTCTTGAGGTAGGATTGTATTGCTATAAACTTCCCTCTTAGAACTGTTTTTGCTGCATCCCATAGATTTTGGGTTGTTGTGTTTTCATTGTCATTTGTCTCCAGGTATTTTTTTATTTCCTCTTTGATTTCTTCAGTGATCTCTTGGTTATTTAGTAGTGTATTGTTTAGGCTCCATGTGGTTGTATTTTTTACAGATTTTTTCCTGTAATTGATATCTAGTCTCGTGTTGTGGTCAGAAAAGATACTTGATATGATTTCAATTTTCTTAAATTTACCAAGACTTGATTTGTGACCCAAGATATGATCTATCCTGGAGAATGTTCCATGAGCACTTGAGAAAAATGTGTATTCTGTTGTTTTTGGATGGAATGTCCTATAAATATCAATTAAGTCCATATTGTTTAATGTATCATTTAAAACTTGCATTTCCTTATTTATTTTCATTTTGGACGATCTGTCCATTGGTGAATCAACTCTCTATTATTGGAGTTTCCTGTTTTCTTCAGCCAAAACTCAATGTGACAATGCAAGTTTCTAATGTATGCAAGGCACAAGTACATCACAGGAGATACTAGATGAGCAGATAGATACAGATCCCTTCCTTGTTATTCAGAGACTGCTGTGCATGCAGTGTGGGGTAGAATAAGTGAGTACCAGTCAAATTCCACATCCCTGTACCTTGATGTGGATGAAAGGAAATGCAGATGAGCCAGAGAATAGGTGACATGAAACAGTTCTCCTACTAAGAAACTAGGGCTTTGGAGAAGCGTCCATTGCCAGGCCTGGGGAAAGTGTGGACGTCTGGACATCCATGATGCTGAGGAAGCTATCAGTGATTGAGGGATGAATCAAAATTACTTAAGAGCCCATATGGGGCTTCCCTGGTGGCGCAGTGGTTGAGAGTTCGTCTGCCGATGCAGGGAACACAGGTTCGTGCCCCGGTCCGGGAAGATCCCACATGCCGCGGAGCAGCTGGGCCCTTGAGCCATGGCCGCTGGGCCTGCACGTCCGGAGCCTATGCTCCGCAATGGGAGGGGCCGCAACAGTGAGAGGCCCGCGTACTGCAAAAAACAAACAAACAAAAAAAGAGCTCATATGAAGAGGCTCCCAATGGATAAGGATAGGACAATTGTAGCTTCAGAAAGGATGATAATTCAAATGAGGAAACCCTCAAATATGGTGAAGTCCATGAGTTCAAATGACATTAAGTCACAACCAATTTCTCATCTTTGGAGGATGATAGAGAATAGATTCATTGTCCTGAGAACTAGGAAATGTAGGAAAGAATCAAGCATTGATCCTCCCAGGTGGACTCAGTGGGTCATCAAACAGTCAATAAAAGAAGCCATCTCTTTACAATGTTGGCTACTTGTGGGGGAAGGAGGGAGCCGTCCTAAGATAATTGGGCCACAGCAAATGGGTGGGGCATCTCAGGCGTAACGGCCAAGGTCTCTTTCTCTATGAAAGACCTCTCTTAAGATAATTCATTAGTCCATATATTCATTTTGTGTGTTTGTTGTACCTATGTTCTATTTTATGATGGAACAATTTTTAGAAAATATGGCAGCCTCTTGAAAACCTATGCAGATAGGTTTCTGATTTTTGTGCATCCTCCGAAACAAATGTATAATTCACCTGTGCCTACAGTTTCAGCTGGACGTTCCTTCTCTCGGCTGTGCTATGATAATACTTTCTGTTGTTTCATCAGTCAGCAAGGTCTATCTTTTCCTTCCTTCACCCGGGAACTTTTAAATTCTCCCACAAGGAGGAAGAATTCATGGGACCTTTATTTCTTCGGGCTGATGAGAGAAGAGTCATCCCTTGACAGGCCTGGGCTTAGGCGACCTCATTTTACAAGACCGCCCTCAGCAAATGGCCAGCTGCCCTGTTCCCAGCCTTCACCTTGATCATTTTGTCCCTTTGCCCCCAAGTAACCAAATACGAGTCTTCGGAGTACATGTGTTCCGAATGAATCCTCGCCCTTGAGTCGTGTTGTGTCTCTTGGCTGGGCGTCATTACAAAGCCATGTCCTCACCTCACACCCCCAGCACAATCACGCCTCACAAAGGACCAAGGTCAGCCCCACAGCCCGGACTCCGAGCATGAGGGCGTGATGATTAAAAAGAAGATATTCTCGTTGGAAGGAGATTTTTTAAAAGGGACCTTTGTCTCTCTAACGGAATGGTACCAGAATGGTACCATCTTCATGTTGGAGGTTAATGCCATGGCACCTATTATCCATGAGAGAAAATTGAAAAGTGACCACCTGACCCATGGTTTTGACCATGAGATTATTCGAGGTCATACCTGAGAACTTTCTAAGACCTCGTGTGTCTAACCGCGGGGCCCAGAGTGATATTATGAGCAGCAATAGAGTCAGACTAACTCCTTGCCAAGTTAGATCGCAACTGCGGATGCTGTGTTTACTGCACAAAATGTATAGCCATCTGCTCGAGAGGACTGAGGACCTGCTAACAGCGTTGAAGGAAATCGGAGGAAGCCGGCCTTGGGGGCATTTGGGGGCAGGAGAGAAATCGAGGGACAGAGCAGCTCCAGCGACTTCCCGGAGGCCACGCTGCTCTCTCCATACAAATAGAACCTCCACGTGCGGGTGCGGAGCATGTTAGGATAAAGTGAGATTGTATTTGCCGGCCTCTCCTGATCTGCCTGTTACTGCCACCTCCAAGGGACAGAAGGCACCTGCCAGTCAGGTTATGACCTGTGATGCTGCGATTTCTCTCCTTCCTTTGCTTCCAGGATTTCATTTCCAATCTCCTGGTTCTAGGAGAATGAAATCGTTTGTTTTTCCTGACTTTACTTTCCCTCCTTAAGTATAATGTTTCGTTTCCTTAATGACAATTTGCAGCTTTCTTACACATTTTGCCCAAACTCTTTTGTCTTATAATCCACATTTTCCTCTCTTCCGGGCAGAACGTTTTTCATACCCATGAACACAAAACCCCACCTACGTGAGCACTCTCTGTAAGTACAAATCTGGGGTGCTGCCCTAACAAATCATAAACTTAGACTTAAGAGAATTCTGTATTAAGCCACTTCTTTTTAATTGAAGTATAGTTGCTATACAATATTATGTAAGTTACACGTGTACGGTATAGTGATTCACAATTTTTAAAGATCATACTCCAATTAGAGTTATTGTAAAATATTAGCTATATTCCCCGTGCTGTACAACACATCCCTGTAGCCTATCTTACACCCAATAGTTTGTGCCTCCCACTCCCCCACCCCTATGTTATCCCTCCCCTCTTCCCTCTCCCCACTTGTAACCACTAGTTTGTTCTCTATATCTGTGAGGCTGCTTCTGTTTTGTTATATTCACTAGTTTGTTGTATTTATTATATTCCACATATAAGTGATATCATGCAATATTTGTCTTCCTCTGCCTGACTTATTTCACTTAGCATAATGCTCTCCAAGTTCCAGCAATCCTACTACTGGGCATATACCCAGAGAAAACCGTAATTCAAAAAGACACATGCCCCTCAACATTTATTGCAGCACTATTTACAATAGCCAGGTCATGGAAGCAACCTGAATGCCCATCGACAGATGAATGGATAAAGAAGATATGGTACATATATGCTATGGAATATTACTCAGCCATTAAAAGGAACGAAATTGGGTCATTTGTAGAGATGCAGATGGACCTAGAGACTGTCCTACAGAGTGAAGTAAGTCAGAAAGAGAAAAACAAATATTGTATATTAATGCATATATGTGAAACCTAGAGGAATGGTACAGATGAACCAGTTTGCAGGGAAGAAATAGAGACACCGATGTAGAGAACAAACGTATGGACACCAAGGTGGGAAAGTGGCGGGGGATGGGTTGTGGTGCTGTGATGAATTGGGAGATTGGGATTGACATACATACACTAATATGCATAAAATGGATAACTAATAAGAACCAGCTGTATAAAAAAATAAATAAAATTCTAAAATTCAAAAAACAAAACAAACAAAAAACAAAGCCTGGCAGATATTTTTCCTAATTATCCTCATAATGGTGTTTCTGTCCAGCCGTTTGTACCGTAGCACTTCAGAAGCCAGTTCATGCCATTTCACAGTCTGTTACTCAAGCCTCCCAAGCTCGCCCAGGTGGTGAACAGGGGAGTGGACACTAAGCCTGGTCAGCTGGGATGAAGTCCTCTGCCCCTCCCATGACATCGCAGAGCTCTGAGCACGACACTCATTCTGTGCTTGTCATTCCTGCCCCTCCCAGCCCATGAAGTACCACCCCCATCCTGTCTTCATAAACACATTAAATGTTTGTGAAAAGGCCAGTGTGCTCCAGAGAAAGAGAAGCAACAGGATATACCTTTTTTAATATATATATAGAAAGATTTATTTTAAGAAATTGGCTCATGTTATTGTGGAGACTTGGTAAATCCCTCTCAGGATGGGGGAGGCCAGAGAGGAGACAAGAGCAGAGTTGCAGCTGGAGCTCAAAGGCCATCTGCTGGACAATTCCCTCTTGGTCCAGGGAGCTCAGTCATTGTTCTAGCCAGGCCTTCAACTGATTGGACAAGGCCCACCACACAAGGCAGGGCACCCTCACTACTCAAGGTCCACCGATTTAAATGTTAACCTCACCCATAAACAGCTTCACAGAAACTTCAAAAATGTTTGACCATATTTCTGGGCACCGTGACCCAGCAAATGTGACACATGGAAATAACCATGATAGCCAGCTAAGAAAACGGTCCCATCAGAGAAATCACCTACAACCAGGGGGAAAATGGAATGTAAAAGCAATGCCCACACAAACGTGGATACACTGAGTTGTCTTTATCTATTCATCTATTTCTGTGGCCTCTGATTTTCTTAGGTGGACTGAATGACCACAAGGAAAGAAGCAGAAGAGCATTTGAAAGGAAAGGAAGGCTCAGAGTTAGGAACCACCCAAAACCCACATCCTTCAAAGTGTGATCCAAGATGTTTTTCCATCTCTGAAATGAGTCTTGCCTCCCCTCCCCTCCCCATTTCTAATTTAATTTTCCACAGATTCAGGAAGGGGGAATTAGAAAGGAAAGAAGAGAGTGCTGGCCCATCATCCAGCTGCGTGGGACGAGACAGGAAAAAAAAAACCTCAGTTCTGTTCCTGGCTGCAGTGAGATGTTGTGTAAGAACAGGAGGAACTGGGCAGTCCAGGATTGGGATGGACGCTCATCTGATTTAGTGTTCGCTCTCTGTGTAACATCGCTGCCTGAGCAGCCGGGGTGAGGGGAGACGGGGTCGGGAAGGGCAGGGAGAAAGGGACAGGCACTGCTCACCATTACACGCACCTCAGCCAAGAAATCCACACAGTAAAGCCACATCTTGCCTTCGTAACATCTGGAAATGAGGGAAAGTCATTTTCAGCCCCTAAAAGGGGTGGGGCTGCCCAGAGCTGGCCAGATTGCTCCACCGCTTCAGTGAGAAGCGTGTGTCTTGGTTGCAAAGATACCCAAGCTCAGCGTTGACATCTCACTTGAGTATTTATTTTTTTAACCAACTAAACCTATTTCTTTCATTTTCTGTCAGCTGCTCTAGAAGGAGAGGAAAAATGAGAAGGACATCCACAACTGAAAGCAAAAAAAGACATGGAAATTGGGCCTGGACCAACCTTTCAGAGTCTTGTCGATTTTGTGTGGACCTAAGCTGTCTACAAACCATACCATGATAGAGTGATGTTCCCCCCAAAGATGTCCATGCCCTAATCCCTGGAGCCTGTGAGCACAGGACGCAACGGCAGAAAGGACTTTATAGGCGTGATTGTGTTTAGGGTCGTGAGATGGTGAGATTATCCCGGCGGATCAATGTTATCACAGGGGCCATCATGGGAGAGAAACCAGAGAGAGCAGCTACACTCCCGGCTTTGGAGAGAGATGGGCCCTCAGCCACGGGAAGCAGGCGCCTCGATGCCGGGAAAGGGAAGGAACAGGCTCTCCGGGGGCCTCCAGAAGGAACCACCTGCCGACTCCTTGGTTTTAGCCCCGAGAGACCCACTCTTGGATATCTGACCCCCAGAACCGCCAGGATATGAAAAGTATGCTGTTTTAAGCCACTGAGTTTGCGGTCATGTGTTACAGCAGCAAATAGGAAACTGATACACTCACCTGATACCAAGGAGGAGCTAAACAGCTTCCCACGATGATCTGGGCACAAACTAGACCAGAGCGAGGACTGCGAACACCTTGGAGTGAGCCTGGTGGTGACCTCCAGCCGCAGCAAGTGCTGGAAGTGACTTGGGCTGGGAGTGGACTGGACACAGCACCAGCTCCACCAGCTGCGATATCGCGGTACCCTTAATACCTGTCATGGTTCTGTGGCTGTTTACCTGCCTCCTGGAGACTCGCTCCTGGGAGTCTGAGAGGTAGTATTGTACTGTGGTTGACATCGCCAATCTGGGGCCAGATCTGAGTCCCAGACGCACCTCTTCCTAGCTGTGCAAACTTGGGGCTTATTACTTAACCTATCTGTGCCACGATTTCATCTTCTGCAAAACGAGGAAATTAATGTGACCTGTTGTAGGGTCAAGTTTCATTTTCTATTGGGGAAAATTGCTCATTCCTCCAGGACTGGGGAAAGTGGGAAAGGCATCCTGGAAGTTTTCACCTCCCAGGCACTGGTTCCAGAAACAAAATGCAGAATAAACTTGATACTCCTCAGAGGAGTAGTTTCTCTTGAGCAAGCATCACTGACCCTATTTACAAGCTCCCCGGGTCAAAATGACACTTATCCCATCATCTCCCACTAGGGCCCCGGGAGGGAGCCGGGGTCAAAAATATTAATAATTGTAATAACAGAAACAGAGATTTTGTTCTTGCTGCCAGATTTTAGTTGGCTCTACATTGCCGTTGTGTTACATTTAAAATGTAAAAATTGTAAATTGTTATGGTCCATCCTAAAATAGCTCCATCTGCATGTTTCCCATTAAGCCAGATGTGTAAGGTTTACTGGGCTTCACTCTCATTTAGAACATCAGATAATAGCAGTGATCAACAATGACCCAGAACACCAACATTTAAGTAATTTAGAACCTAAGGGATTGCTTACAGAAAGGTAATGGTATTGATTCTTCACAGACATGAAAGAAGTGCTTCTTGACTTGAAACATAATCTCCTCCTTTGATTCCTTTACAGTCTTAACCACCAACAATAAGTTCTAGAAGAAACAAGAACACTTACCTTACTGGTTAATTGAACACTTACCTTACTGGTCAAATTGCTGAACGCGCATCCAAATGGAATGTGTTTCCTACCTGAAAACTAATGACACAACCGATAAACCATTAGTACCTAAAACTCCGTGCTGGGTGACGGTAGAAAGTCAAGTTTGCGACGGCCCCGACCTTGGAAAGTAACTTACAAACTAGTATTGGATATGATATGTGCATATTACAAAGTAAAATATAATCACCAAAAAGCTGCATAAATGTTAATGTAGCTCTGGAAGAGGAAAACAGATCTTGGAGGATAAGGGGGAGGTCGACTTAAATCACCATATAGAACCTAAGATGCAGTGATCTTTCCTTGGAACCTGTCAAAGAGTGAAAATATAAATTGCTGCCATTGATAAATAGTGTGTTATTCCACAAATACTTTGGAAGATATTTTGAACGTGATCAGTGATGTGTCTGGGGAGGAAGAAGAGACCATCAATATGGTAGCACTCCTGCTCATCCACACCCAAGAGTGTCTGTTGCCCAGAGATGCTGCCCCTGTCATTTACGGAGGCTGATGGATCAGAAGAATGGGTATCTCATGGCTCAATTATTTACGTGCAAGTAGGTAGTTTCCAAAATTCCTTGCTTTGAGCCATACTTTTTTCCTACTCTTTTTGCCTTATTAATACTTAATCAGTTGTTAATTAATAGCTACTTCCAAAGGGCTACAAAAGCCCAGGTGCCAGTTGGACGGTTAGTGCACTTTCTCTAGTTATGTCAGTAGCCCGACAAGTTGGCTTATTCTTGCTTCACAGACAAGAAGACACAGGGGCAAAGACAGTTAAATCCGTTTCTGAAGTTCACCCTGCTGGTAAGTGGCTCAGCTAGATGTCAACCAGAGTCTGACTCCAAAGCCCAAGCTCATTATCTCTAAATTATTATTATATTTAAAAATATGTTGGGCTTCCCTGGTGGTGCAGTGGTTAAGAATCCTCCTGCCAAGGCAGGGGACACGGGTTCGAGCCCTGGTCCAGGAAGATCCCACATGCCGCGGAGCAACTGAGCCTGTGCGCCACAACTACTGAGCCTGCGCTCTAGAGCCCGTGCTCCGCAACAAGAGAAGCCACTGCAGTGAGAAGCCCGCGCACCGCAACGAAGAGTAACCCCCGCTCGCCGCAACTAGAGAAAGTCCGCGGACAGCAACGGAGACCCAACACAGCCAAAAATAAATAAAATTATTTTTAAAACAATTTTAAAAATAAAAATATGTCATTGGTTGTGTGGGGAGGTCCTTGAGAGCAGCAGAGCATGTAGCTGCTGCTCGGGCCAGACTGCCCACACCTGCCCCTCCCGGCGGTGGTCGTGGGCAGAGTCACGGAGGTCAGTCACTCAATGCACTTGTCTAGTTAACGGGGACTAACAGGACCTTCCTCACAAGGTTATGAGGATGATCATAGGAGTTAGACATGCTTAAAGGGCTTGGCATAGAGCCTGGCCTGGAGCATCACAGTCGTTGGGAAACTACTCAGGACAGGGCATCCCAAGACCACACTTAAGTTGACATCGTGTGACTGAGACCCAAGACTTGCTGTGCTGAGCTTCTTCAATAAAAGCTCCCCAAACGGGGCAATGTTATTCTGAATTGTATCATATTAGTACCTGCACAGTATTTGTTGGGTGTGACTTATAAATATAACCAACACAAGGGGAAAAAAAGATCGCAAAAGAGCAAACTCATGCGTTTGCTTTTTACCCTCGATAATGGATACAGCCCATGTCTCCTAGCACAACGTGGAGCCCTTGGGAAAAGACCCTTAAAGGATATAAATTCTTTCCTGGGTCAGTAAGTATGACAGATATTTAGGAAAGACTCTCAATTATCTCAAGGTCAAATATATGAGGCATCTGCATTTAACAAAGTAGAAAAAAATGAAGATACAGTAAAGAGTTTTAATCGGAAGTTCCTCTTTGTCACTGTGTAATTTTAAAATAGCTTTGTTTTAATAAGAGAATTTGAGGAACCTGGAGGCATCGAGTGAGTCAGTGACCCTTTCCCTCCAAGGATTAGGAAAAGTAGTGAAGCTCTCATTCTCCTGTCCTTTCTGTGTAACTCAGAATTCCATTTTGTCACTGTGACTAAAATAGTAAAGCTGAGAGTGTGAATTTTGAATGTTGACATTCTCAGCTTCCCCTTCTAAAAAAATTTATAAACTTGAAATTAATAAATAGCAAAATTTTCAATGTTCTCAATGATCACATCAGAACCCAACCACTCCTTTAAACATTAGACTGACTGTTCTTAAGATTTGGGGCATTTTGTGTGTGTGTAGTTTTAAATCAAGTCATTCTTTTAGGACTCTTTCCCCTCCCCCCATTTTAATATTTAATAAATCAATTTTTCTATAAACATGGGAACTTCATGTCCAGAAGGAAAGCTCGGCTCCAAAAGGCATTCATCATGATTCAGCATCATCTTAAAAAGATTCCTCAGAGGACTCAGAGTAATAATTAATTCATGTCTCTCTAAGGCAAATATTGCCTTCATTAGACCCAGAGAAACACTTAGGGCTGAGCAATGATGGTTTGAAAAATAATGCAGTGTATTTATATAACACACTTCCTCAGCCAGAAATTGTCTTCCTAAAGTCCAGATTCTTTAAGGGGGATGTTAACATGATGCTTTGCATTCCTTGGCACCAAATTCTCCACTGCCAACAGCCAATGTCAACCCAGGACATCTAGAGCAATTCATTTAAGTGGAACTTCATGAAAACAAAAAACAGCAAATTATTCACCATACTCAATAGAATACAAGCCATAGAGACATTAAAGGGACTTTAGTTCTATTTACTCAGAATTTCTTGATAATCTGGGATCACCTTTATCTACTGTTACTCAGGAACATTCTCCCCTGGTCAAGGCTACATTTGCTCTGGTTCCCACTTAATTCTCAGACCCCATCAAACTGAGAAGTCTACTTCTCCTTTCAAGGTTTTTATTCCAAAATATAGTCTGTGCCAATAAACTTGTTCCAAGTATAGTCTGTATATCCAGTTGATTTATGCTAAACTGTGCTCCCCTCTGATATGTTCTGGAAGATTTGGGACATGGCTTATAGGAATAATGCGTCTCTCACCTGAATGTGTGTCCTCTGTTCCCCTTGGAGGATTTGTTTTCCTCTTTCTGTGGCAGCAACGAGTGTGGGGTTTCAAGCTCATTTTTACCAGGAAACCGCTTTTTACCTAGAAGAGGAATTGAAAATGAGTCCTTTGTTTTAGTAGCACTGTGACGTGTCCTATGTGATAACACCAGACTCTCTCTCTCTCTCTCTCTCTCTTTCTCACATACACACAAACACACACACACACACCAGTACTATTCAAGAACACTGCTGTTTATTTCAAGCTCAATGTCATGTGGGTTAAACACAATTATAAAGCATCTGAGACTTGATGATTATATTTACACTTTGGCTGACCGGACGTATAATGAGAACCATTCACTAGAGGACTCTACATAACATTATTGCTTTAGCACTATAAAAGAGAGTTTCAACATAACCATGATGAATAACTATTTTTAACAGGACAACACCATCTGTGCTGAGAAGCAGTCGACTTCTGAGTAAGGGAGATTTTTCAGCAAATTTGAAATTTAAGATTCTGAAATAAAATACTGTTTGTCTACATTTACAAGTGACTGATGCTATGCCTTTATTATAATAAATTCATGGCTGTGTAAGTTATTTCCTGCTAAGGGAAAATATTTTGTACAGATATATTATCTTACAAACACTTAAGCAATAATGAGCCATTTCATTCTCAAAGCATATCTGTTGGAGCATAAGATACAGAGTTCCATAGCCTCAGCCTTAAGCATTTCTCTTTGAATTTAACAGAGTATCCGTATTTTCACATCTTATAGAATGCATTGCTCACATCTTTCTAGCCTCATTTGTACATATTTCCCTTGTGAAGAAAGAAATACTTTCTAGAGAAGTTTTAAAATGCAGGTTTTATTATTATTCTGGGATGGCGGGGCCAACAGGTCAGGAGACCCTGTCCTTGACAAGATGGTTTTCTCCTCACAGCTCCAAGAGGAGGGGCAGGCCACACCAGCAGGGCCATGAGGGGGGCACCAGGGTAGGTGGGGAGGCAGAGAGAGGGGGGATACGTGCATGAGAGCCAGGAGTGGGAGGGCGAGGAGGCTTAGGATTGGCTACTTTGAATAATTTCAGTGGGTTCTGACCAGAAGGGGCCAGTTGTCGGATACCTAGCCCTGGGTGACTAGGGCAGTGGGAGAGAGGCTGGGCATCTAAGAGCTCAAGAAAGGGGAGGTTTGGGGTTTGGGCTCTGAGTTAGTGGTTTGCAGACAAAAGGCACACTCCCAAGCAAATCCTTTCATACATCTAGGAATCAGCTACTCTGGGGGGGTGCCTGGGTTGGGCATTTCTTCCAGGAACCTAAAGCCCCATATGTCAAAGTATCAGGAAGAAAAGCATGCTTAACACAATAAGGAAGAATGAGTATATGAACCAATGCCGGCAAGGATTGCATCACTTCAGAGCCTTGGGGAATAAGGCTTCCAGAAGAAAGGAGGAAATGAAATTTTAGTGAATGGCAATGATACACAAGCCCACAGCCATGGAGGTATTGGAGGGGGAAACAGAACAAATTAGCAATTCAGGATAGTGAAAGTATTTGTATAATGCAGTTTAGAATCTCAAACTCTAGAACATTCATGTAGATTCATAATGAAGGTCAGTACATCAGAAGCCACAAATATCAAATAGTGAGGAATAAAAAAATTTCATTTTCTATCACTGTCTCATAAAAATAAAAGAAGTAAAGGTAGGTCATGAATACAAGATGGTAACCAAATACCATCTGTTCAAATATAGATAACTCTGAAATTATGGTTTATTTTTAAGGCTTTGTTTATCAGAAATTAAATGCTGGGGAAGGACTGTTCTAGAATTGCCAGCTAGATTCATGAGACCCAGTGTCCAGGGTCCAGGATGAAGGGCCGGGCTGGGATGGAGGGTGGACAGGGTGCCTGGTAGGTGAGGGCCCGGCTCTGCTGTCAGGCTGTGTGGGTTCTAGTCTTGGCTCCTTCATTACTGCTATATGGCCACCTGAAAGTTTGTAGCCTCTCTGTGACTCAGCTTCCAAAGTGATAAAATGTGGGTCCTGAGATCCCTGCTTTATAAGAGGGTGATGAGGGTTAAATAAATTGTTCAAATTGTTTAAACCAATGTCTTGCACACTGCATGTGCTAAATAAACTTCAGCTCCACTATATGGCAACAACACAATTCTAAAACTCCTGGGAGATTGCCTGTGTGTTTTTAACTGTCCATCAGGTGATTCTATCCTGTGATGAGCAGATTAACTCATGAAGAAAGGGCCATGGTGAAGGTTCCAAGGTCAGAGTGAAGGATGCTGAAAGATATGAAACCAGAAAGAGGAAGGAAACCAGCAAATTTGTGCCCATGAGCTCAGCATTGCACATGTGATCTCATCCAATGGCTTGGTTACTGCTGATAAAATCTAAAACTCTCCAAGGACCAAAAAGAAAAAATTAAAAAACAGTGAAAGGTGGTCCCAGGGGTCTTCTATGGATGTTTTTGCCTAGATGTAAAGGTGTATTTTCTAGTTTTTGACTAGAAAATTATTTTAAATTATTTTTAATTAATTTTTTGACTGCTTTGGGTCTTCATTGCTGCATAAGGGCTTTCTCTAGTTGCAGCGAGCGAGGGCTACTCTTTGTTGTGGCGCACGGGCTTCTCATTGTGGAGGCTTCTCTTGTTGCGGAGGTTTCTCTTGTTGTGGAGCACAGGCTCTAGGCATGCGGGCTTCAGTAGTTGCAGCACATAGGGTCTAGAGTGCATGGGCTTCAGTAGTTGCGGGGTGTGGGCTCAGTAGTTGTGGCTCATGAGCTTAGTTGCTCTGCGGCATGGGATCTTCCCGGACCAGGGATCGAACCTGTTTGCCCTGCATTGGCGGGTGGACTCTTAACCACTGCGCCACCAGGGATGTCTCCATTTTCTAGTTTTTATGGAGAAGCAGAAGTGGTCACATTCCAGGGAAGGAAATTCTGCTCATTTATGAAGTCATGACAACTTTCCGCTTTCCTGGGGACTGTGCAACCATGATGAATTGTTCCTCTTTGTTATCAATTTCTAACAATTACCTTTTTCGCTTTGTACCGTGAAGCACATTTTTTAACATTTTAATATCTCCAACTCAGGATCCATAGTACAACCAGAGGCCTTTTTATTTGTTTGTTTGAGGTCAGTACACAAAATAGTGCTTCATTGTAGAGCAGATGGAAGTTAAGATTCAGTGAAATGCAATTTGACTCTTGTGACCCATAAATGAACAAAGCCAGTTTACAAAAATAAGAAACTGAAACTTCAGCCAAATTTCCTCAGAAAACTTGTATCGTCATAGGTTCAAAATATGCTATCATCCAGGGAAAAAGAGCAAAATAAGACTCACACTGCTTCCTTTCAAGTGTCTCTATCAATCCTAAGACACCCCAGGAATGTGGCACTGGGGAAAGGACAGACACATGGATCAATGGTAGAGCACAGAAATAGAGTCACACTTATATGGCCAATGGATTTTCAACAGAGGTGAAAAGGTGATTCAATGTAAATGGTGTGTCTTTTCAACAAACGGCTCTGAAACAGTGCAGCATAGTCACTGCACATGAAAAGAAAAAAGGATAAAACTCAACCCTCACCCCACACCACATACAAAAACTAATTGTGAAATGGGGTTAGATAAAAAAATATCTCAGAGATGGCACCAAAAGCACAATCGTAAAACTTCTTAAAAATTTATGAACTGGACCTCATCAAAAGTCAACAGCTTTGATCTTCAAGGTAAAGGCTGGAAGAAATTATGTGTGAAACATATACCTGACAAAGGACTTGTATCTACAGTTTATAAAGAGTTCTCACAATTCAATAATAAGAAAACAAACAACCCAATTGAAAAGTGGGCAAAAGATTTGAATAGACCCTTTGCTAAAGGTGATACACAGATGGCAGATAAACATATGAAAAGATGCTGAACACCATTGGTGGTTAGGGAGATGCAGTTTAAAACCAGTAGGAGGTACTTCCACACCCCCTGAGGAGGGCTAAAATGTCAAAGGCTGACTCTGCCAAGTGTTGGCAAGGATGTGGAGCAACTGGAACTTCACACGCTACTGGCGGGGCTGTAAAATGGTAACGTGGTGCTACCATTTCGACAAACAATTTGGCAGTGTGTTTAAAAATTAAACATACACGTCCATATAACCCAATCATTCCCCTCCCAGGTAATGACCCAAAAGAAATGATAGCAGATTCCCACACAAAGCCTTGTACACCAGTGCTTACGGCAGCTTTATTTGTAACAACCAAAGCCTGGAAATAACCCCAACAGCCATCAACAACTGATGTCCATACAATGGAAAACTTCAGTAAATAAAAAGGAAAGAGCTATGGATCCATGCTACAGCATGGTTGAATCTCAAAATCATAATGCTCCGTAAGAACAGCCAACAGGGCTTCCCTGGTGGTGCAGTGGTTGGGAGTCCGCCTGCCGATGCAGGGGACACGGGTTCGTGCCCCAGTCCGGGAAGATCCCACATGCCGCGGAGCGGCTGGGCCCGTGAGCCATGGCCTCTGAGCCTGCGCGTCCGGAGCCTGTGCTCCGCAACGGGAGAGGCCACAACAGTGAGAGGCCCGCATACTGCAAAAAAAAAAAAAAAAAAAAAAAGAACAGCCAACAAAAATAAAGTGCATAACACATTATTTCATTTGTATACAATTCTTAAAAATGTAAATAAGTCTACAGTGACAGAAGGCAGCTCTTTCTGTGAGGTTGGTGGGGGTGAAGGAGAGAGGGCTCAGGGAAGCTCTTGGGGTGATGGACACCCCATCATGTTCTTGACGCACACAGGTCCGAACTCATGAACTCATGTTATCAATAAGTGCAGTTTACTGTGCTTCGATGATGCCTCAATGAAGCAGCAAGAAAGGAGAAAAGGACAAATGCTATCAGAACAGCAAAGAATCAAACACATTTTATCCTTTTTAAGCCTCAAAAATATGTGATAAGGTTTTACCTTCGAATTTGAAGGTATACAGATTCATTTAAAATACTGAGCTCAGAGGTACTTCTGTAAATCTTAGTGTACTAAAAAAAAAAAAAAAAAAAAAGGAATAAATTCTGAGTTGGTTACTATTTATTTCAAATCCACACTACGTCTGAGGAAGTGCTTTGTATTGAAGGGAGAAACACCACGTTACCTAATGGGGACCCATTAATCCCTGACTACGTGGGAAATAAATTCCTTCGAATAAATGGATTTCAAGTCTATTCGGTAGGGAAATTGTTCATTCTCTTCTCATTTTTTATTGAGGTATAATTGCTGCACAGCTATAGGAGGAATACGTTCTGGGGATCTAATGTATAGCATGGTGACTGTAGTTAAAACCGTATTGTGCACTTGAAATCTGTTAGAGGAGCATTTAAGCGTTCCTCTAATTTTTTAATCAGGGAATCTATATGACTGTCGAAAGGGCTGACTAAGTCTCCACATCCACGGTTCTGGGGCTGTCACATGGGGAGGAAGAAGAGAACAAACGTCGGAGGTTTGCATGTATCTCTGTTAGAGGAAGAACAGGGTAAAGGTGGAAAAGGCTATAGGAGACGGCAGTTGTCTAAAGCTTAGGGGTCTTCTATAAAAGCTTAGTGATGAAATTGCTTCTCACAATTTAATACGCATAAAATCACCTGGAGAATGAAGTCTTAGAATCCGCATCTCTAACAGGCCCCAGGGATGTAGATTCCCAGGGCACAGACGACGCTTTGAGAAGCAAGGCAGTGAGGAGAGATGGAAACAAATTCCAAAGGGTTTTTTTAATATCTTCAGATAAATCCAAAGAAGAATGTAGTATTACATATCTCTCTCTCTCTCTCTCTCTCTCTCTCTCTCTCTCTCTCTCTCTCTCACACACACACACACACACACACACAGTTCCTCTGATTGCAGTGAAAAACTTTGGCTAAGCTTCGATCTCAGTGTTCCCAGCCAGACCGAGCTGGGTCAGGAGACAGAATCTTGCCAACTCTCCAGAAACCAATGAAATCCCATCTGCTTGGTCAGGATTTTACTTTCTCAATATACAGTCATGGTACCACTTATATAAAGCTTATTTATTTGAAACTGATTTTCAGGTATGTATGTATTCTCTAAATTCCAACTTGAACTAGGGAACAGAGTAAAGATGACGTATCTAGATTCCTGTTATTCCCAACAATAGAGATGGAAATGCACATGCAGCTCAGCTCCCGTTCCAGAATGAAGGTTCTGGTCCAGCAGCACCTGGGGCACTGGGTCCCTGTGGGACACTGAGCAAGTACAGCCCTGGCCTCAAAGAGCCTGGCCCTGCGCTGGACAAAGGCCCTTAGGATGAAGGGGCATTTCCCCCTGTGGACACGGACGCCATGTCATCCTCCTCTCTGTCCTACTAAGTGGCCCTCTGGGGCCTGGTCCCAGCCTTCAAGGAGTAACAGGAAGACACCCAGCGGGAAAGAAGGGCGGGAGGGAGGAGGAGAGAGAGAACAGATGCACCATCTCCCACATCCGTGCGGGATTTCCAAATGATATTTTTAACAGATTTACTGAAATAGCATGCACTGAAACCATGTTTTACAAACCATGAATCCCACAAAGAAAGGAGTCTTATTTGACTGTCACACGTCTGGAGTGTTTCACAAAACAGCAGTTACTCTTGCTAAATGCGATGGCTTCGTATATTTTCTATCTTCCTTCTTTGCATTAAAGGAAACACCCTGGTCGCCACCTCCCCAAGCTGATTCCATCGCCCAGACGCAGGGGTCCTACCACCTGCAGCGGACTTGCCAGCCCTTCCCTGCTGCCTAAAAAGAGGCCCTGAGTGTCCTGGCCTTGTGACCACAGGGACTGCAGCTCTGGCCTGTCTAAATGTTCTTCTCCCGCCCGTCCCAGCCTCTGGAATCTACCCAGACAGAGTCCCCCGAAGGGGTCCAGGGCAGGCTCACAGCTCCAGGGTTTGGCCGTACAAGGAAGTCCTGGGCAGGGAGGGCGGGGAGGACGGGGCAGATAAGGCCTCCTTGGCAGTACACACCATCTTGCTCTGGTATGTTTTTTGGTGGAAAGTCACAGGCCCTCACTGAGTGACACCTCCATCCCGCTTCTCCCCCATGAAAAGAGTAAAGGGAACCGCGAGGTCTGGAGGGAGGGGTATTAATTTCAGCGCCTCACCACCCAGTACCGCAGAGGGGATGGCCTGGGTCTGTCCTGGCCCCCAGGGTGAACAGCAGGTGTGTGGGGACAGCTCTGACTCGACACCCCCAGCGCGAGGACCCCAGGGGCAGCCCCCTGCAGTCTAGACACTCAGGGTCCCTCCCCAGTCAGCACCTGCCCAGCTGCTGGCCACTCTCCCTACCTGCTCTCACCCCCGCACCTGAGCTCTGCCCCCACCTGCCAGCTACTTCTCCTCCAGCTCCCCCAATACCCTTCCTGGCCACCGCCCAGCACAGCACCCACACAAAGCCTGGCTTTCTCCCCACTCACATCCTTCTTTCCCGTGGCCTTGGTCTAGAACATTCCCAGCCCTTACCTGTCCCTCTAGTCACCGGTCATATCACCACTCCTGGAAGCCGGTTGGAAGGCCCTAGGGACTCTGCGGAACGCTCAAACACGTTACCACACATTGTGGCCATCCTCCCTGAGCTGCGGACCCGGTGCTGGCTCGGCGACGGTGGCAGAGATGGGGCATCAAAGACACAGCAGGTGAGTAGGAGGCGGAGGAGGCCAAGTGCCAGGAAAGGGGTGCAGGCCTGAGGCCGCGTCCTTGGGGAACGCCCCTGATCCTGGAAAAGAGGCTAGCGCATGGCTGGGGACAGAGAGCAGGGTGGCACCTCCCCTGCTTCAACCTCCTGCAAGCTGGGGACACAAAGGAAGCTTGCTTAATCGCCTGGTGTGTGTGTGTGTGTGTGTGTGTGTGTGTGTACGTGTACTTTTGTCCACACATGCATATATAGCAATGCAGAGAACAAACACGCATCAGGGAACAACTGACTTGAAGGAGAGCTCAGGAATCCATAAACACAGTCGAGAATCAGCTGCCTCCAGGGAAGGCTTCCAGGAGCACGTTTCATGGAAAGAAATCTGAGGACCCATTTGCTAATAAAATTGGAGTCATTCCTGGACCATCACCAGGACATAGCTAACGAGATGTGAAAACAAGCTCCAAACACAGGGCCTCATTTTCAAAATGGACAGTGAAGAGTAGACCAAGAACAGCCAGAGAATGGCATGTTCTAGAAAGAGAGCTGCAGCACCAGCTGTACCAGCCTCTCTCCAGAATGCTGTGGTGCAGGGGAGGGTGGTCTGAATAATCGGCCAGGGTCTTTGGGCAAGAGTGACGAACTGTTCTTCTCTCTCTGTCTCTCCCTCCCCACACTCTCCATTTCACATTTTGGTAGAAAATTCCCATCAGATAATCCATCATCCTTTGTACTCATTCCATTTATACCAACTGCCCTCCTAATTCTTTTGCCTAACCTGGGGAAGCCCACACTGCTCGTAAGAGATCCTGTTGTCTTATTTCTATGACTCCAAAACACTAGAATTTAAGAAAGAGTCTGTCAAACCCATTAACCAAAAAGTGGGACCTGACAGAGAATCTCAGCATTTCCTTATTTTTTATCTATTTTATTTGGTTCCAGGTGCCAGGAAGCTCACAGCCCAACAAGCCTCCAGTATGGTAACCACACTGAGTGTTAATACACATGCATATTCCATTTCATCACCTAAACTTTCCGCTTGCATCTGACTCACCTTACTTTGGTTGTGTCCTTTATTTTTTTTTTGGTTGCTTGACTTAAAAAAAAAAAATCTGAGAATAAGTTTAAAAAGACAGTTTCTGAACCCTCCACTGTGGTCAAAATCTTGGAGACAGAGTGGAAGACCAGTAATCAAGCAGCCTGAGACCAGCACCTCCTGTGCCAGAAGCGGACAGCCAGTGGGGGACAAAGGTTTCTGTGTGCAGCTCCAGCGGAGAGAGTCTTGGGAAGTATTAATAAATGTGTTCTAGCCAAAGAGGCCGAGGTCAGGTGAGGCGATGACAGAATGGGCTCATTCCTTGCCCACCTGGGGGCGGGGTCTGAGGCCCACAGGGTGGGGGAGTGAAAGCTGGGATCCACTCGATTCCCTTCGTGGGAGAATCTGAGACTCTGACCCACTGAGCAGGGCAGACCTTCATCCCCACATCTGCCCTGTGAGTGCTGGCATATTGAAGATGCTATTTTGAATATTGGTACTTAACCGAATCGTCAGTAACCCCCATAGCTAGAGAACTATCTTCATGTTTCTAGTGACCAGTTACTTTGTCTCCAGAATAATTTTGTCTTCCTTGCTAATAGCAGTCCTCCTTCAGGCTGTTTCCTGCCCTACTTATTGGGTCTAAACTCCAAGCCCACAGGTATTCTGAGTGAATGAGAACATGGCAGGGCAAGGTGCATCCCAGAAGGGGCTTCAAGTCCTGTGAATCAGTAATTCTGAGTTAGAATATGTTAAACACCACGGAACAGATTGCATGGGACTAACCAGGGTTTCCCAAATGTTCTTTCTTCCAGAATCTCTGGGACACAGGACACAGGAGGCACCAACCCAGTGTAATGAAAATTAAAACAAAAAAAATTTGGAGGCAGGTGAAACCTTGAGATTCATGCTTATTATCTGGCATTTGATTATCCACACAGCAAGTCTAAATGCTAAGGTTCTCATTGTAACCGTGAGGGAAGGAGACCCAACGCTTTCTAAAGAGCATGAGCCCACGAACAGAAATCATTCCTGAAGTGCTTGATCTTCTCTTCATTTACATTCACCACCATTATTTGTGTTCTATTTTAATGTTAATTCATGTAAAATCACAACCAAAAAACAAATAAAAAAATCCAACCTACGGAGGGTTTTAGGAGGAGGTATTAGGAAATAGCACCATAGAGTTTAGAAAAATACCAACAAGAAGCAACCGAGTAATTGGTTTCAAAAGCGTTTTATTGGCTGGTTGTTTGGACAGACAGTTGGTGACATTCAGAAGTTTCAGAGAAGCTGTAGTAGAGGAAAGAGGACTTCAGGGAGTCTGAGGGAGTGGGAAAGATGTGGAAGGGGGGGATTGGCAATTTTAAACATTTTTGGTGGTTATCGTAGCACAGAAGCAGGACGGTAGCTTGAGTGAGGAGCAAACTTAAGGAATGTTGTGATTTTGCTTTCTCTCTCTGGCTCTGTCTGTCTGTCTCTGTGTCTCTCTGGCTCTGTCTGTCTGTCTCAGTCTCTCTCCCCCCATCTCTCATCTCTCTGTCCTCGCTGTGCAAACTCTCTCCACCTGATGATCCAATGAGCCCAGAAAGGGTCCTTCCCATGGGCTCTGGCACTAAAGGCTGGGGTGGGAGTGCCTGGAGGGCCTTCATCCTATGACCCTTGGTGACCTGGACAGAGGAAAGGAGAGAGCCCCCTAAGTGACCTGGAGAGCAGCTCCAGTGACCGGCTGCCCCCAGGGCCCTGGGGGATGAGGGAGGAGCAGGGCCATGGACTCCAGGGCAGAAGTGACTCAGATCATCTCACATGACAAAAAGATCAGCCCCGACTGCTGCAGAAATGCCTCATGATTGTGGAAATATGGCTCTAAGTGAGTGGCCTATGCTGGTAAAAAGGTTTTATAGACAAAAGAATAATCTGCTCCTAAAGAGGATCAAAGGACCACGTCATCAGTGGAGAGACAGCTGGAGCTCTTAAAGGGATGCTTTCCAAACAGCATCCCAGGGGAGGGGAGGGTTGTTCCCCCAGACTCAGGACTAAGACCCCAGTGCTTCCCCGGGAACCGGCCCCCGGTCCCCATCTGGCCTGGGGTCGGCTTGGGCTCCGAGATAAGACAAGGTACCAATGGTGAACGGTGAGCAGCCAGAGGGAGGCTGCTCGGGAGCACTCAGCTTTCCGCCGCTTGGACCTGTGACCAGGCTCCATCCTCTGTCCTCGGCTGTGGCCTGGTCAGTCACCAGACTCATGAGTTCCCTAAACTGTATGCAACATGCAGGGGGTTGTGTGTGTGTATATATATGCACATTCGGGTAGAGGAAGACGTCTGTGGCTTATATGGGAATCTTAGAAGTTTTACACCCAAAAACGTTCAAAACTCCTGCTACATGCTGGCATTGCCAATTACGCACACATGGTCCACGTGTGCCCGTCTGCGAATTGAAAAAGCACTATTGTTTATAGCTTTGGTTTCGGATATTTCAGCATGTTTGCCCTTGAATGCTGGCCATGAAGCACTTCGATTCTGATACAGAAGTAAGGGAGCTTTGAGAACTTGTCGTCACTACAAATTCAAACGTGTCAATGCCATCAGGGACACAGGACTCTGTATAGACCATATGCAAATTGGTATTCAGATTTAGCATCTCACAACTAAAACATAGAATGAGCATGTTTAACCTGAGTGTATGTATTAATCAGGCTCCTCCAAAGCAGCAGAACCAGTGAGATATATATATATATATATATATATATATATACATGGAGAGAGAGAAAGAGGACAAATTCACCCTTCTTTAGGCCCTCAGCAGGCTGGCTGAGCCTCACACCTCCACATCAGGGAGGGGATCTGCTTCACTCAGTTCACTGATTCAAATGTTAATCTCATTGGAAACATCCTCACCATCCCATCCAGAGACAATGTTTTGCCAGCTATCCGGGCACCCGTGATCCAGCCAAGTTGACACATAAAATTAACCATCACATGGCACACTGCTAAAATCATCATAATTTCCTTTCCTAACTGGGAAATTCCTGTATAACTCAACTCAATTTTTCAACAGCCAGCCATCTCTCCTATCCTTTGTTTTCTGAAATAACCGCAATCACAGAAGTTCCTCTGAAAGAACAGGTCAGTTTCTTCTGCCTTATCAGCACCTTATCAGCTCTCCTGTTACGAGAGAAGTGTTAGAATTTTGAGGAAGTCTCCATTAATCAACTTTCACCAACACAGTAGAAGGAAATAGTTGTGCTGTGAGAGGGTCCAGTTCACATCACCGATGACATTTCCTGGAGGGGTTAAAACTTTTAATGGCCACATACTTTGCAGAAAAAATGAGACGGGCTTTCTTCCCATTTTTTGGGGGAAAGTGTTTAAATATTGACTTTAATTGGTTCAGGACAACAAGATCCTGAGTCAAGGTCTTGGAGGGCAACCAACTCTTTTATGTATAATTTAAAGTGTAGCTGCTAGATATAAAGCAGAATTATTTCTCAGTCTGGACAAAGACACTGAAAGACAACTGGAGGGTGGGGGGAGTTGAAGGCAGCGTTTCCTTGTTTAGCAAGTGGTTGCATTTGTTCTTGGGCTTTGTAAAGTATAGGGAAGAAGGACAGGGAAGAGGAGGCACCAGGAAGAGGGAAGATGGTTATGCAGCTGTGGCTGTAGATTAGCTCAAAGTCAGCTCAGGGCTTGGGACGGAAGGAAACTGCCAAGATGAGGGCTCAGATGAGACTTCGGACCCAGGCGGATACCTTGTTGCAGCTTCTGAGACAAGAAGCAGAGAGTCCAGCAAAGCCCCTGGGATGATATTCCTGTGATGTAAATGGATGCTCTTATAAGCCACAAAAGCTCAGGGTAATTTTTTAGGCAGCAGTGGAGAACTAAGGCATGTGTCATGTCCTGCTGGAGGTAAGCTGTACCCTCCACATGCCCTGCAATTCTCCCTCTTGTATCAGAGAAGCCTCTTCTAAGGCTAAAGTTAAAACAAATAAACAAATAACCCCACCAACAGTTGAAGAACTACTAAAATACATGTACTGCAAAAGAAAAAGAAGGGAGAGATGGCCATGTCTTTCCATAGTTGCTGCAGCCGTCTGTATTTTATACCCTGATAGACTGAACGATGGATCAGAGCTTATGGGTCTAACTGGAAAGAACAAGGAATTACCTGTCTGAACCACAATGCTGCCTAAAGAGACCTCAGCTTTTGCAAAACAGACATAACCTTGGCGATCTGACAACTATAAATTTCATAGTTTTTAATGAAGTATAATATTTTATTCCAAAAACAATACTTGCTCATTGGAGAAAAAGACAATACCTATAATAATAAGAAAGGAAATTAAAATATCTAAATTTATTTACATCTAAATTTACGTGCACGCGCGCGCACGCAAACACACACACACACACAGGTTCATGGTATTTCTGACCCTGCTTCTTCATTTATTAATATATCCTGAATATACTTCCATGTAAATGGATATTTATCTTCATAACCATACCAGCAATAGAAAACTACTTACATATTTGTATCAAAATTTACTTAATCCATTGTTTGGACTCTTAGTTTGTATCTATTGTTTTCTATATGACAGACAACTCGATGACAAATGGCCAATCCTCTAAATTACAAAAATATCAATTTTATAAGAAGATAAAGGTCTTTTGGCTAAAATAAAATTCAGTGTGCTCCAACTCTGGAAAGTGTAGAATGCCCTAGAAAGGGATGGATGATTCTACAGCACAAATCCTGGGCCGGGGACACCTCTGGGCGGAGCTGCACAGCCTGGTGCCGCTCTCCTGCGCCGGAAGAGTGAAGGGCACCCCAGGGACACCTTCAAGATGCCCAGTATCTTTTCAGCATCACTCGCTCAGGCTCAACCCGTTAGAACAGGTGCTCTCAGGTTCTGCAGTCATCAGAGTGCGTTGGAACTTGTTAAAAATACACCTTTTCTGCAGCACTCCCAGAAACTGGACTTCCGTGGTTCTGGTGGAGAGGGAAAAACCAGGCCAGGCGATTCAGATGACCACGGGTGTTTAGAAGTTGCTCCATTACCTCCGGCCCAGGGCAGAGATCAGACCTCTGGCCTTGTCCACAATAGGTATTTGTTTATCTACTGCAATACATTTTTGATGCCCAGAGCGATGAACAGGAGGATAAGGTAAGAAAGAGCCCGGCTTAAGTGCGCGCACCCCCCCGCCCTCTTCTGTCCAGGGTGGCCCGCAGTAAACAGCTGTCAGCCGACCACAGTCTGCTCCGGGCGGACGGGACAGCCTTGAATTAACCTATTTTCCCTCTGTATCCACCTGACGCACATCCGTTGCGCAGGTAGTAGGGGATACTGTGCCGTCCCCACCAGGAACTGCTGATGCGGCCGCTTATGAAACTCTTTCCTGGGGATGACCCCTACCCCAAGCTCAGCGCTGTGTGCGCCGCAAGACCGCGCCCGGAGAAGCATCCGTCCGCACATCCGCGGCTGGAAACCAGCCTAGATTAAGCTTCCGGAAGAGTCGGCTCCTTGTTCATCCATCACCCAACGGACTGGACGTGAGCGCCTCAGTCCCGGAGCTCCCAGCGGAGCTGCGAGCATCTGGCTGGCGACAAAGGACACCGCGGTTTCCTTCGCAAGCACTCGGGTCTTATCGCCCCGCCAGGACTTTCCTGCCCTTCTCCCGCCCCTTCCATTCTCAGCGCCCGGCCTGGCGCCAGGTGTCGCCAGGGTCCCCGCGCGTCCTCTACGGCCACGTTCCTTCTCCTCGTGCGGCCAGAGCCTCTCTGGGGACGGAACCGGCGCTTCGTCGTCGCCAGCCAGCGACGCCCACGTTCGCCCACCGACTGGAGGATCCGTTGGTGTGTCTTTCCTCCCTCACCTCAGGCCTGAGGAAAAAGCTGGGGTGCCCGCGGCTCCGAACGCCGCCCCCAGAAGGAATCTTGCGGGAGCGGGAGTGCGCCTGCGACGGTTCGGTCCCCCCAACTGCCGCGGGCCCGGAGCTCCCACCTGCGGCGCTCCGCACCGCCCCCCCCCCCAGTTTACTGCGTTCCCCGCGCGTGATGCTGCCACGCTCCCACAACTATGGTGATCCAGCCCACCTGTAGCGTCCCGCCTTCCCCCTACTCCCACCACCTGCTGCGCTCCCCAGAGACGCTCCTACCCAGCTGCAGTGCTTTCCCCCTACCTGCCGCGCTTCCCCCTCTCGATGCTCCTCCCACCTTCCTGCACACCCTCCTAGGGTGCTTTCCCCTCCCCCACCAGGGATGCTCCGCCCACCTGCGGTGATTTCCCCACCCACCTGCGGTTCTTCTCCTTCCCTGTGAGGTGTTTCCGGCTCCTAACGCTCCTCCCACCTGCGATGCAACCCCCGCCAGTGGTGCTCCCCTGCAGGCCAAGCTCCCTCGCCCGCGTGGCTCCCTGAAAGCTGGCGCCCCCTGTCCCTCCTGCCCCGCCTACCCGCGCCCCTGAGCCCGCCCTTGGCCGCCCATTGGCGCGCGCTGCGCGGGCGGGGCCGGAGGTTCCAGTGGCGGCGGCGCGGGAGGGGCGCAGTGCCTGCTGAGCACCCTCCCGAGCGCGATCTCCGGCCTGCTCGCCATGGGCGACCACGACGTCTCCCCGAACCCCAAGGGCTCCTTCCGGAAGTTCCTGGAGCAACTCTCCGGGGCCGGCAAAGCCATAGGCGTGCTGACCAGCGGCGGGGATGCCCAAGGTGCGCCACCGCCCCCACGGGTCCCGGGCAGGAGGCGAAGGGAGGGGACTAGGGAGAAGGGATGTGGGGGTAACCGGGAGAAAGGATGGGGGTACCTGGGAGAAAGGGTGGGGGTACCGGGGAAAAGGGATGGGGAGCAAGGACCAGAGAGAAAGGATGAGGCTCCAGGGAGAAGAGATGAGGGAAGCAAAGAGAAGAGAGGAGGAGAGCGGATACCGGGGATAAGAGAAGGGTGGGGGAGAAGCCCCGCGCCCAGGAACCTCGGGGGTACCTTCCTGTGGCGGGAGCGGGTGCGGGCCGTGCAGCCTCAGAAGGAGTCACTGCGGAGTCGGGGGAGGGGGGGAGAGAGGGATATGGCAGTAGGATCCCTTACCAGGAAGGTCAATTTTCCACCTTCACGTTTATTTTTTAAATTTCAACTGGCTGCGGGGCCGCCTGGACCGCGCTCGGAGGTCATTTCTCTTCCGAGTCGTAGGATGAAGCCAGACTCCCCTCCAAAGCTTGGCTACAGCGCGGCCACTTCCGATGCCGCGGCTCCCTCCCCAGCTCCGTCACCCACTCCCCACCCCCAATGTCGTGGAAAAAACCTCTGGGTCCCTGTGACGCGTCTGCAGCCTCGCGACCCCCGCGCGGCGCGGGCGGTGTCCCCGCTGCTGTCCGGCGGGACGCTGCGGGGGACGCACGGGGGTCCCTGCCCGGGGTTGCCCGGCGGCCCCGCATCGCCTCGCGTTTCCGCTGGGAGATTTTAAAAACGGTTCTCCTCCGCTCTAATCTCTTGTCCCCTTCCGGCTCGTCACCAAACTGAACGCTGAAATGGGTCACTGGGCCCTCCCCGCCAGCCTCCCCTGGATGGGAAGGAACAGGAAGCGGGGATTCCGGGGCGTCACCAGTCCCGTAAGCGCGGACTCCAGCAGCCGCTCCCCACCCCCAAGCGTGGAAGCTGATTTCGGGGAGAAGGGGACCCAGGCTCGGTGCCCGCGGACACATGAAGAGATTATTTCAATGTAAAGCGAGGGTGACACAGACGTGCCCCGGGCCCCTAGCGCTGGGCGCACATGAGGGCGCAGGGGTTCCCGGACGCTGGTGTTTCCTGATCCCGGTAAATCCCTGGGTGGGGCGAGCCAACCGCTAGAAAGTAGCAGGGCTGTGCTCAGGCGGCTGCGTCCTCGGATCCTGAGGATCGCAGGCCGGAGACGCCTCTCGAGCTAGGTTTTGGTTTTTATTTTGCCTTCTTCCTCCTGTCCCGGATGAGTTGAAAGGCCCTGATGCCTCTTTTTCACCACACATGGTGCAGGGATGCTTAAGTGTTGGGCCCGGCGCCTTCGCCTGCCGCCCACACTGCCCGTGACCTTCCCTTCGCCCTTGAGCCGGGCGGGGCCTGGGGGGTGCGGCAGGTGGGGCGCTGAGGCTGCAGCCCCGCCCGCCGCGGGCGCGTACGTGATGCCTGGCCAGTCACCGCCCGTGCGCCCCGCGCCCTCGACCCTGGGCACCCCGCCTGCAGCGGGCAGTAGGCATGGGGGTCCCCGGCGCGGCGCGTGGGTCCCTTGGAAGCCCCTCCCTGTCCTATTGAAGGTGGCGCTCGCGACATCAGTCACTGTCGCAGGCCCACAAGCCTGCCTTTGCGTCAGCGCGAGGCAGGGATGGTCTAATTTGGGATTCTAGTAAAGTGGCCCCTGGTATAAACATTGAAGAGAGAAAATGTTGTGATATAAACAAGGCTGGGGTTGGGGAATTGGCAGAGTGAAATAGATGACATCACCCAAGTTACTTAAATGATGTGTCAGATGGGGTCTGGCAGGGTGGCGGTGTGGCTGAGAGAGGCTTCCCCGTCAAAGGGCTTCAAAAGCACGTGCCTCTGGAGAGGTGGGCTAGCCCAAATTAGGAAGCATCTTGAGTGACTCTTACCCCGGTCTTGGAAAGAGAATAAATTGTTGGCACAGGAAGAGGAACTGGTCTCTAAACCCTCCAGGCTTCAAGGTCAGAGTTTCAAGGTCATTTTAGAATTAAGGTGCTCTGTCTGTTGAAAAAAATATAGGTCATTCTTTTGAGTTCTTGTCCAAAAGTCTGCTCAACTACCTGGTAGCTGGTGCAAAGGCAACTGAGGTAATGATGCAATAGACAGAACCAGCATTTTTTCTGCTACTGATACTTACCTGCTACTTATCTCTGCAGCTTGTGAGCAGTTATGAATAATAGAGGTCAGTAAGTTCACACCTTTTCTTGTCAGTGGAAAAGATACTTTGAGAATCAAAATTATATGAGAACATGGCTTGGTCAGTGTATTGTCAGGTTAATTCGAGATCGCCTGATGCTCTGAACTGACATATCTGGGCGGTCCCTGGAGAGCCCACCATGGCTGGGCGTCTGGGCATTTTCCCTCAGGCAGAGCTGAGGCTGTAGTCTCCATTTCTTCTTGGACTTCATGCCAAGAGCCACCTCCTCTTTTGATCCTACCTGAGACCTGACTGAAAAATTGAATGCATTTCTTTCTAAGAAAGTTCACCTTAAGATGTGCACCCAGGGGCTGGTCTCCGCAGGCAGCAGCAGACTTACAGCCCCTTGGAGGAGGTTATTCCTAGAGATGCTGTCTGTTATACCCTTATTCTTTTACCATCTTATCTTGACTCTAAATGGTATCAGTGCTTGATTTTCCCTGAGATAAGAGAGTTTTGCTCACAACTAATAAAGACCAAGGAGAAGAATCACAAGTCTTAATTTCAGGATAGTTTTCTAATCAGATGTGAAATTATGGTAAAATTCCATGTTGAGATGACTATAGCTTCTAGTTATTGAGCTCACTTGATGCTCTAGGAGCTTTATGGTTCTTATCTCCAGGCCTGATTACCTGGCTCCAAGACACACACATCTTCATTTCAGAGGTGACAAGAGAGGCTCAAGGGGAGAAAAGTAACCTCATTAAGGTGGCAGGCTCATAGGTGGCCCATGGTAGGATTTAAATGAAGTTCTGTGAGGTCTCAACCCCAAACACTTTTCAGTAAGCCCTGCTTTTACGGTTGTAACAACTAATTAATACTCAGAGGAGCAAAGCCTGGTTTGCTCAAAATTATGCAGATGATTTTTTTTCATAACACCAGAATTTTATTTGGTAAGGCGGGTGGCATTTTCTTTCCATTTTGCAGATTAAAAAATCAAGAAGTATTTAAATAATTTGTCCCAAATCAAATATTTTTTTCTCAAATTAGAGGCAAAAAAAACTTTAAATTTTTAAAAAACTCAAGTGGAATTTAAGATTGTGCTTTACAAATTACATTGGAAAACAGGACCACTGTGTGAAATTCCTCATACTAAAAATACATAAACTATTTAATTGGTATAAAAATGCCTTAATGATTTCTTCACTAAGTTAATGAAGAGGTAAATTATAATCATCTAAAACAAATAGTGAACCTAAAATTTCAGATAGATATTTAAACATGAGACAATAGCTACCCTACTTACTAGTCAAAAGAAATGGAAGATATTACATAGATCATACAGATGATTTTCACAGAGGCTTTGATAACAGAAAACGCATTTGTACAGTAAGAGCATTGGGGTGGCTAAATTGATGTAACACCTGATACCAAAGTGATGAAATGCTTGTTTTCCAGTGGAATTTGTATAATATGATTATTGAACAAAATGAAAATCTCCCAGCTATATTCCTGAATCCCCCAGCCCTGGCCATTAAGGAAGACTATTTCTAAGACTAATTGTTTTTTTTCATTCTTTGGGTTGCTTCCACTGTCACAAGGAATGTCTGCAAGTTTAAATTGATTTTCACTTTAACTAAAAATAAGTTCCAGGTCAGTGGACAGACTTAACCATAACTAGGTACCCACCCCCAAGCAACACTATGTCACACGCCAAAAATGACTCATTGTCCTAGACACAAATTGAGGGCTTCTGGAGGGCCCGGTGCAGCTGAGAATGCAGAGAAATGGACCCAGAGGGTAGACTGAACAGGAAAGCTGAGTCCTTTTTGGCCTATGGCAAAGTAAGCATGAAGACATCGTTTGCAGAAAGCTCACATAGATGGAGTTTGTATAAGCCTTTCCACTAATAGGAAGAATTAGCCATAAAAAAGAATGAAATAATGCCATTTGCAGCAACATGGATGGACTTAGAGATTATCATACTAAGTACAGTAAGTCAGACAGAGAAAGACAAATATCATATGATATCACTCATATGTGGAATCTAATTTTTTTTTAAAAATGACATAAATGAACTTATTTGCAAAACAGAAACAGACTCAGATTTAGAAAAGAAACTTATGATGACCAAAGGGGAAACGTGGAGGCGGGGGGAGGGATAAATTAGGAGTTTGGGATTAACACACTACTATATATAAAATAAGCAACCGACAGGAACCTGCTGTATAGCACAGGGAACTCTACTCAATACTCTGTAATAACCTATATGGGAAAAATAATCTGAAAAAGAATGGATATATGTATATGTATAACTGATACACTTTTCTGTACACCTGAAACTAACACAACATTGTAAATCAACTATACTCCAATAAAATTTAAAAAAAAAAAAGAGTGACTAACATCGGGTGACCATTTGATTAGCAGTAGGCACTAATGCTTCCATGCAGTGGCTCATCTGTTTCACGCATGAGCAAGTGAGCTTTGAGATGAACTGGCCAGTACACGTGGCTGCAGTGAGAAGGGGTGGCCCAGGACATATGTCCATTCACCAGGGTGTGACCCAGCACAGTACAGGGCACTCGGCAGGTACCCAGATGTTTGCTGAATGTCTCCCTCCTGGGATCTCACGGAGTGTGGACCACTTCCTTCTGCAAAACGGTGGGCAACTAGATGTTCTGGCTGTCTTTTCTCATGAAGTCTTTTTTTTTAATATGCTTTTTAAAAATTAATTATTTTATTTATTATTTATTTTTGTTTGCATTGGGTCTTTGTTGCTGTGCATGGGCTTTCTCTAGTTGCAGCAAGCTGGAGCTACTCTTCATTACGGTGCGCGGGCTTCTCACTGCGGTAGCTTCTCTTGTTGTGGAGCACAGGCTCTAAGCGCGTGGGCTTCAATGGTTGTGGCGCTCAGGCTTTGTTGCTCCGCGGCATGTGGGATCTTCCCAGACCAGGGCTCGAACCCGTGTCCCCTGCATTGGCAGGTGGGAGGTGGGTTTTCCACTGTGCCACCAGGGAAGCCCTCTCATGGAGTCATTTTGACGAATTAAACCTTCACTAATCAAAAGCACTCTTTCTTTTTTTTTTTTGGTCCCGCCGAGTGGCTTGCGGGATCTCAGTTCCCCAACCAGGGATTGAACCTGGGCCAGGGCAGTGAAAGCCTGGAATCCTAACCACTAGGCCACCAGGGAACTCCCACACAAAAGCACTCTTTTATCTGCAGAGCTGTATCTGGGAACAACTAATGTCTCAAGATTAGAACTTAAAAACCATCCTCAGAAATGTGAAGTACTAGTCAACCAGACCTGGGTGCTGGTTGGTTCTCCCCTGGACACGTGTTTCTTGAACACAGCATCTGAGCCCTGCTTGGGTGGGTTCCTTCCATGCCCACCCAAAACTCTGAGGGCCTGAGAGCCCAGTAAGATGAGAAGAGTGGACATCTCACCTCACACAGCTCTGGGGCCCTTCCTGCCCTGGCTCTGAGCACTTATATTCTGTAATGGGATCTTTCCCACTGACAATGTAATCATTAATTTAGCAAAAATTATTGGGTCCAGGAGGCCATGCACTAGAATGCTAGTGTTCACCCCATGGGTACTGTGGAAAATCCATGCAATTGCACCCTTTTCTAGGAGTGCAAATACCGTTGTGTGACACACTTAGATGACCTTTAGAAACTGGACATTTTGTCATCTTTCCAAAAAAGCATGTTTTCCCCCTCGGTTCCCGAAAACTGAAAGCTTTGATACAGGACTCAAACCTTTTATCTGGGAGAATTGGGGCTGGTTGAACACGGATCTGATGGGGTGCCAGAAGCAGTTACAGTAGAAATATGGGGATAGGGTAGTGACATGTTACAGGCAGACATAAGGGCACAGATGTACACCCGCCATGATTGCAATCATGTTGGAAGGTGTCAACGTAAAGAACAGATGGCTTTATGTTAAGAAAATAGCTGAGTCACCTTTTCGAGTTATTCTTTGCGGCGAGCTCGGTACGGTGGTGTATTTTATTTGTGAGAAAGCATCTTCTGGGTCCCAGTTTCCTCCCACCCTCTCTTCCGCATGTCTCCACCACCACACACTTAGTGTGTTGGGAATCACAGCCGTGTGCTGTCAGGAGAAGAGGCAGCATCGTGTGTGGCCGAGCGGCGTCCTGAGCATGAAGGGACTTCCTTACAGGGTCTGGCTCTGCTCTCCAGTCCTGGTGGGACAGGGCCTGCGATTGTTGGTTTGCAACACAGAGTGGAATCATGCAATCCCTGTCTTCTCCCCCCTCTTTTTTTCTCCCTTTCCCCTTCCCCCCCCTTCCCCTTCCCCTAAGACAACCTTGAGTCTTAAGCAGGACCTGCTGGAGAGAAAAGACAGCACTACTCAGGCCCAGGGAGGCCCTGCTGCCCCCGAGGGCCCTTAGCCTCCTTCTGGGTGCAGACAGCTGCCCGAGGATCTGGCTGAGATGCAGACTCTGATTCTGTGCGTCCAGGGAAGGCCTGACAATCACACCCGCAGCGATGGGTCCCTGTGGTCGGCCGAGGACCCCGCTGGAGTCCTGGGTCCAGGTGGCGGTTCAGACCATCTGATGTTTCCTGTGATGGTTTTCTGGTAAGGATTCTGACGGGGAGATCAGCGAATGGAGGCCCCTTGCGTAAAGGTGCGAGCAAGTGGTCGAGCCAGGGTTCTTTTGATTACACGTGTTGAATGCTGGCCAGGGGGACCTCGAGCTGCTGTCCCTCCTTATTTTTTCAGCTCTGGTCGAATATTCTCAGGTTTTGGTTTCTTTCTGGTTAAATCGTCCCCCAGATGAGTGACAGCCTCCTCGGCCTGCCTTAGGCTGCCGGTGAGCCCCTTCTCCCAGGGACGGCCCCCCCCACCTGCCACGGGAGGGGGAAGGGGTGACCAGCAGGAAGTAGCCAGGAGCAGGCAGGGCTGGGAGAGAGCGGCTGGGCCAGCGTGGGGGCGGGGATGAGGCCAGGAGGGGCCACGGGGAGGACTTTGGATTTCCCTCGTGTGACCTGGAAGCCACCTGGGTGCCAGCTGCCTCTGATGAGGGCGGCTTTGTGGAGAGAGGAGGGGAGGGCTGGGGAGGGGGCCCCAGTGTCCTGAGGAGCCGGACTGGGCCGTGGAGGGTGAGTTGGGGGGCGGGCTGTGTCAGTGGAGCCCTCAGGCTGGAGCTGGTCCACGCAGCAGGAAGAAAGGCCGAGCGAGGAGCCCAGGTGGGGACAGGCAGGTTGGCAGAAGGACATTCTTGACACAATGTTCATACCGGTGAATAGTGGGACAACAGCGGAAACTCATCACAGGGAATGAGCTGCATTAGGATCCCAGATGGAATATGCATCGCTTCGCGCTGGTAGGTGTGGCAAGATAGACACACGTTGCTGGGGGTTAAAAGCAGGTTCAAGGTCAAGGGAAAGGGCAGAGACGAGGCTTACGTGTGACTGTGTAATTTTAAACTAGTCACCACGTTTGGAAATGTAACAGAGGCAGGTGAAATTAATTTAAGCCTCTGTTTTATTCAGTCCAGTGTTTCAACCCATTGTCAATACAAAGGTTATTAATAAGCTGTTTCACATTCTTTTTTCCATCTCGAGCCTTTGAAATCCAGCGTGCGTCTGCCCCAGTGCGTGTTGGTGTGGTCGGTGGGGATCCCAGTGGATGGGGGTCTAGCGGGAGGGGTGTGTGAGGCGCTCAGGTTCAGACGGTCCCTCCTGCGTGTTCATGTCACAGTCAGGGGCCACGCAGGGGACCTCTGGCAGCGGTCTGGTGCCCGCAGTGGCCCTGGGCCTGCCGTAGTCCTCCTTCCCAGACGTGCAGATGGCCACTTGGCCAGGCTCCGTCACCGTCTTCCATTCTCTCCCAAATGGCGCGTCTCAAGGTGGCTGCCGCCCCTCTGCACACCCCCATGGCAGCCCCCAGCCCTGCTCTGCTTTCCTTCTTTCTCCTCCGCCTCTGGGTGAAATGTGTGTGTTGTTTACCGGCTGCAACAAGCCCCACCAGGGCCACGACTTTCCCCTCTTTTGTCACTGCATCGCACGGCAGTGCCGGCAGAGAAAAGACACCCCATCCATGTGTCCTGGATGGACGGATGGATGAATAAATGAATGATTGAACCCGCTCAGAGATTTATGTCACTGACATCTAAGACAAGACTCAGTGATTTGGATGCTGCAGGATGATGAGAAACCCCCGGCTGGTAACTGATTCACAGGGGATCCAGCATCCCAACACTTTCTCCTGAGGACGTTTTTTCCCCTCCCACACCTGAATTATTAAACAAGGAAGCTTTATGGAGAACGTCAGTAGCAAGAGCAAGATAAGGTGCGCTTTAAATTTGTTTTCTGACCTATGCTAACATCCTTGCTTTGGTACAAAGGTGAAAATTCCATATAGTCAGGGAGAAACCAGTAAGAGGATTAAGCACCAGGTCTTATTTTTCAAAAGGGAATTTAAATATTGAAATTAGTCAGGGAGTGGTTATGAGCACTGAGAAATATGCAGGGGAAACAGCTCAACGCGGTCATAAAGGGCTAAGTAAGGTTTATTAGACTCTTCAGACCACATAGGAAGTAAAACAAAACCCCAGTTATTTTATTAGAATCAACACAGTCCTCGTTTCTTACAAATTACTTGAAGTTTAAATTTTATCAGAGGGACTTCCCTGGTGGCGCAGTGATTAAGAATCCGTCTGCGAGGACAGGAATAAAGACACAGACATAGAGAATGGACTTGAGGACACGGGGAGGGGGAAGGGTAAGCTGGGACAAAGTGAGAGAGTGGCATGGACATATACATACTACCAAATGGAGAATAGATAGCTAGTGGGAAGCGGCTGCATAGCACAGGGAGATCAGCTTAGTGCTCTGTGACCACCTAGAGGGCTGGGATAAGGAGTGTGGGAGGGAGACACAAGAGGGAGGGGATACGGGGATATACATATGCATATAGCTGATTCATTTTGTTATACAGCAGAAACTAACAGAACACTGTAAAGCAATTATACTCCAAAAAAGATGTTACAAAAAAAAAAAAAGAATCCTCCTGCCAGTGCAGGGACACGGGTTCGAGCCCTGGTCTGGGAAGATCCCACATGCCGCGGAGCAACTAAGCCCGTGTGCCACAACTACTGAGCCTGCACTCTCGCGCCCGTGAGCCACAACTACTGAAGCCCGTGCTCCACAACAAGAGAAGCCACTACAATGAGAAGCCCGCGCACCGCAACGAGAAGTAGCCCCCGCTCACCGCAACTAGGGAAAGCCCGCGTGCAGCAATGAAGACCCAACACAGCCATAAATAAATAAACGAATGAATGAATGAATGAATGTTACCAGAACAGAATCTCAGGAAACCTTTGGGTCCACGGCCTCCCTGACTTCAAGGAAGAAGTTATCTTAATGACTATCTTACGCGCATGATGCTTTAGTAAAAACCTATTTGAGAATATGTCACATCAAGAAAACAGTATAAGTCTCTTCTTTCTAGCGCACCTAAAGTAATTTTCTCACATTTTCCACTTAGCTGCTCCCTGGTTCTTTCAAGATTTGTTTATTTTTGGTTCCCGTAGCAAGTCTGCACATTCCCTGAGGATGAAGGTTTTAATTTTTGCAAGTGATGAAGAGGTTACTTTCCAAATACTAAGATTCTTTCTTGGTGGCAGGATGATGGTTTCCCATGGAAACAGTTATGGAAGTTGTTTGAACTCCCGAGCCTGGCTGCCAAAACAAAACCAAAAACAAAAGGAAGGAACCCAACTATGTCTGAACGTTTATTGAAAACAGCAGCTGGAGTGCCCTGTGCTCTCTGTGGACGGTCCAGGACATGACAGCATCCAACAGAACCCGAAAACCGGCATTCTCACACAGGAGGCCCTCAGACCCCAAATCATATGTCTGAATCCCAGTAGCATGTGTCAAAGAGGCTGTCGGTGAAAACTGGGCCTTTCCTGTGTTCTTGGTTTCTGTCCTCTGGACCCTTCCTTGAAGGCACCCACCTGTGGGCCCAGCACCATATAGCAGCTCTGTCCTGTTCTTCCCAAATTCAAGTGGAGAGCCGGCCCCTCCCCAAACAATTACACAAGAACTGGGGCCCCATGGGCATTTTTTTCTCCAAGTTTCCTTCCTACTAGAGGGAATTATAATGGCTTTTAAGTTAAAATAAAAGGAAGAGTAGGGTTTACCCTCCAGCTTTGCCTTTTACGAGTTTTGTTCCCTTCGCTGTTAATTTATCCACTTAGAGCCTGACTTCCTCATCTCCCAGGAGGACCCAGGCCCCGCAGGCTTTCTGGAAGCCTCAGCTCAGGTGCTCAGAGCACTCAGCCCTGGTTACCACTGAGAAGAGCTCCTCTCAGGCCCCAATCAGAAGGCGGCTAGCTGCGGGCTGCTCAGGGAAAGGCAGCAGGTGTAGCCAAGTTACCTTAACGACCCTGGAATAAAAGCCGACCCTGGAATAAAAGCCTTGGGGGGTTGGCCCTGAGGCTCAGACGCGCGGAGCCTCCTCTCCTGGAAACTTGGGAGAAATGCGGTGCTCGGGACCCTCCCTGACCTGGGACACCTCCCCACCCCCAGGCCTGCTGCAGGCTGAGGGGGAACCAGTCCCGAGGGGACGGGCTGCTTTCCCAGGTGAGTCCAGGTCAACCCCATGGGGCAGGGGACGAGTTCAGGCCCCAGGCCTGCTGTGAAGGTCGTCGGAACTTTCAGGCAGGGGTCACCCTGGGCATGTTTTTCTTCTACACGGGGCCCTCTGGGGTCACCTCTGGATTGTGTCCCACTTGTCGTTCCTTCTGCCATTTATTCACGCCTTTATGAAAGCCTGCCTCCCCGACCCGCCAGAAATGAGGTCTTCAGAAGCACGTGGGGGAGGGCGGGGGCCAGGGAGTCGGTGTTAACCGTGCGCTTGCGTCCTGGTGATGGAGGGTTGGGAGGGTTCCAGCGTTTGGAGGTCAGTCTCTCGATTCGAGGGCCACAGAATAAAGTTCTAGAATCGCGGGGTCTGTGGGAAGGGGCCGAGAGGAGCTCATTTATCCTTTCGCTTAAGGCCTGAGAGCTGAGGCTGCCTGCCATGAGATGCAGGTGTGTCACCCAGGTGGGAGCAGTGAAGGCCGGCGAGGAAAGGCCGGTGGGGAAGCCTTCCTGGAGGTGCAGGAGCCCCGTCCCTCCTGGAGGTAGAGAGAGGGCCGCTCCGGGACGTGGTGGCAGTTCTGGGGGAGCTGCAGTCCTGACGTGTAGACGGGGCATCCTGGTGGGACTGAGCAGGTAGGAAGAGCCTGAGGGGCTGGAGATCTCACCTGAAGAGCTTGGTTTTACGAGCACAGGCCCTGGGGAATCCAGGGAGGAAGGAACCTGGGCGTTTTTGAGTTTGAGAAAGAGAACGCTGATGCTAACATAGAAAACATCTCAAAAAAGTGTGTGAGATTACAGCTGGCACAAGGAGAGTGCGCCCACAGGGTGTATGCACTGGGCTCCAAAGGGGCGGGCATGGGAAAGCAAGACACGGCCTCATCTGTGTGTGTGTGTGTGTTTGTTTGTTTGCGGTACGCAGGCCTCTCACTGTTGTGGCCTCTCCCGTTGCGGAGCACAGGCTCCGGACGCGCAGGCTCAGCGGCCATGGCTCACGGGCCCAGCCGCTCCGCGGCACGTGGGATCTTCCCGGACCGGGTTCACGAACCCGAGTCCCCTGCATCGGCAGGCGGACTCGCAACCACTGCGCCACCAGGGAAGCCCTGTGTTTGTTTTTTTAACCGTGTTTTTCAGAGTTTTAGATTTTAGAGCAAAACTGAGGGGAAGGGCCAGAGTTTCCCCTCTATCTTCTGCCCCCACCCATGCAGGCCCGCCCCCCCCCATCAACATCCTCACCAGATGGTGCATTTGTTATAACTGACGGCCCTACATGGACACGTCATCCTCACCCAGAGTCCATAGTTGATATTTTAGGGTTCACTCTTGGTGTTGCCCATTCTGTGGGTTTGGACAAATGTATAACGAGGTGTATCCATGATTATAATGTCATACAGAGTAGTTTCACTTGCACGAAAGATCCTCTGTGCTCCACCTCTTCGTCCCCCTCCCCCAACAGCCATTGATTTTTTTTTTTTTTTACTGTCTCCACAGCTTTGCCTTGTCTGACGTACGTAATTGTTTTTAATAAGAATATATTTATAAATTACTTGTATAATAACAGAAGAGGAAAAGCTGCTTTACTCATTCTGGCCATAACGTGAATAATGTTAGAGGGAGATGGTGTATTCAGGGGAAATCTGGGGGGGCAATAAATGTCAGTTTAATGGGCAGGAGCTGTGGAGGGTATCAGGAGTCTCCAGCCTGTGCAACAGTGAAAAGTTTTGCTGATCCAAGTGAGAGAATACAGGAAAAGGAGGAGAAAATGATGCAGGTGAAATGATTTATTGCATCCTGAAATGCTGAGTTTGAGGGTATGAGAGACAGCCACCAATGAATCGGTCGTCATTAAAATCCTTCGTGTGGGCTTCCCTGGTGGCGCAGTGGTTGAGAATCCGCCTGCCGATGCAGGGGACACGGGTTCGTGCCCCGGTCCGGGAAGATCCCACATGCCGCGGAGCAGCTGGGCCCGTGAGCCATGGCCACTGAGCCTGTGTGTCCGGAGCCTGTGCTCTGCAACGGGAGAGGCCACAACAGTGAGAGGCCCGCGTACCACAAAAAAAAAAAAAAAAAAAAAAAATCCTTGGTGTAATAATCAAGTTTGAACATGAAGTTGTGAGACTACCAAATACATAATGTCTACGTGTGCACAGATGTTAGATTACACTTTTTTTTTTTTTTTTTTTTTGTGGTATGCAGGCCTCTCACTGTTGTGGCCTCTCCCATTGCGGAGCACAGGCTCCGGACGCACAGGCCTAGCGGCCATAGCTCACGGGCTTAGTTGCTCCGCGGCATGTGGGATCTTCCCGGACCAGATTACACTTAACATGGATTTATTTCCAGTTTTTCCGGCTCCGTGAACATGGTAGCCTTGCAAAATTGTCACCTTTCAGAGGCAACAATCTCATTCCAGATTTCCAGACCTGGCTCAATGTAATTTGAAAATTTGTAACCATCTTCCGAGCAGGTTTACCATCCAAATACATACAAATTTAATCTCCTTGTCTGTGGAGTATATTCCCTGGGACCCAAGGTGCCTTCATTTGTTTATTTACTTACCAGAATTACCACTTACTGTATGGTCCACGTTCTCCAACACCTTTAGTCCTGATGTTTGTTCCCCAAATTTAAATGTACGAAGGAGGCTGATTGGAACTATTGAGGGCCCAGGAGCAGTTAGGCTGGATGCCCAGGTGCTGCATATTCTGAGGCTCAGGGCTACATCTCTAATGAGAGGAACGCTCCTCCCTTCTCACTGCTCTCCTGATTGCCTTGCTCATCAGCTGATAGGATGATACAGGGTTTTACAGAGGTGAAATCCTGACCTATTCACGTAGGTCTAGACTATGGTCCATCGCACAGTTGGCTGCCCCAAAACGGGGCTTCAGTGGAAAGCAAAATGAGGTGTAGCAGTTTTATACAAGAATACATTGCACTTTTAGTTTCCTTCAAGGCCCTCTGGGGAAGTGTGGAAAATGGCCTAGATTTATCTTGATTAGGTATTATTTATAGTATACTGGTTTAATTTGATCTTTCTTTTAATAAACTTGCATGATTTATATTTAAGGCCACTGACTAAATTGTTTTCTTTTACACTAGTAGCTGGTAATAATTTTTCATCTCCTCCCCAGACCAATGGCCTTTTCAGGCCTATTTTCTTTGAATTTGGCTACCTATAAACAAACATCTCTCCTCTGTGTTGTTTTGCAATTGGATGGAATCAACCTGTGAATTCACACCAAATTGAGGTCGCTCATATTCCAAGTGTGTTTACAGTGATGTTCTAAACGAACAGTGCACCAGGCTCCGTTCATCTGTGGACTAGGCCACAACATGCTGGTCCCTGCCTTGTACTTTTTTCTCTTCCTCCCTGCACTAATCCTGGAGGTTTGTGTTGTGACCACTTTTCATAGGAGGGGCCGTCCGAGAGGTTACACGGTTTTCCCACCATCACAGCTAATTAAATGGCATCACTAGATTTTCCCCCAACTCCTCAATAACTACTGTCCCTATTCCTTTGCAGGTATGAACGCTGCTGTCCGAGCTGTCGTGCGCATGGGAATATACGTGGGGGCCAAAGTGTACTTTATCTACGAGGTCAGTGTCACGTCCCCTTCCCGCTTTCTCTGGCTCTTAGGAATCGCTGCCTCATACTCACTGGGGGCCTCGGGCCTGCCTGGGTCTGCTGACTGCAGGCGAGAGGCAGCAGGTGACGGACACACTTGGGTACCAATCGAGGAGCCCAGGTACCAGGAGAGGTTACAATCCCCGGTCTAGATGCACGTCTGTGAGATTTGTATTAGGGAGCAAGGGGAGAAAGGTGATGAAACGGGGCTCAAAATGCCATTTTGATATCCACCTAGTGTTCTTGTAGGATTAATGATATCAAACTGGTTGTATTTATTTGTAGTTCTCATTCCTTATAGAATTGATATAGTCACTAAAAATGGGGGCTGAATTTGAATAAAGATTAATCTGAATGCGGGGAAGAGCGGCCACTTTGGGCTTTTCATCATTAATGTAAAACCCAGACCATCTCCCTAGTATCTCTTTACGCCTTAACTTCAAAATGAAGCATCTGAAAGCAAACAGATGGCCCATTATCTCCTGCTTTTGAGGGCCTGGCAGCTTAGAAGTAAGTTGTGTTTGGAGGGAAGGCACCCATACAGCTTGGACCACATGATTTATTTCAAAAACTATTAGAAAAAATAACATATTTAGTTTTTAAATTTATAAAACAGAATAAAGCTTAAAAAATGGAAATAAGAGAATGGTTTTTTTAATTGCTTAATTCTTCCAAAATCACTGTTAGTGTTTTATTCTGATTCTTCCCAGTGTAATACATGTGAAATACTGGAAGGAAATATATACATTATTAGCACCATAGCAAATGTATTTTGTATACTGTGTTTTTTACCTGCCAGTATGTTATGACAATTTTGTATGTGTTAACGTACATTCACATTCCACAACTATCGCGTAAATGTCTGTAAAATTCCATCAACCTGATGCCTCATCATTTACCTGACCCCTCAGCTACGTGATCCTTGCATTCCTATGCCACCGGAAATATTTAGGTCACTGCCCATTTCTCAACTATCCTAACACAGCAAGCTCTAGATTAATATTTGAAGCTGTTCTATGCTTTGTATCGTCGCTGTGATCCCAGGATACGGCATCCGCCGAGTTAAAAGGCGGGGGGTCGTCCTAACGGGTCTCGGTGTGTCTCACCAAAGTGATTTCTTTGTTCCATCCCAGGCCAGGCACACCGGTGGCACCAACCCTGCCAGTTCTGTGTGTGAGGCCCACCTTGCTGAGAGCTGGCCGGGGCTCCAGAGTCTGTTTACTGAGTCATTTTCTCTACTTGAGAAGTAGCTGCTCACAGATTTTGCTCGTTGGTCCGAATGACCATGTGTTTATCGTTTACGGGAAAGATGGTTTTTCCTGGGCTTAGGTTTGCTTTTTTAACATTTTATTTATTTACTTATTATTATTCAAACAGAAAGTCACAAAAATTATAATCATCCTCATCAGTTCACTCAGTCCCATGTAATTAACAATTTTTTTATCTTGATCTTTTGTTAGCACTTTTATGAATTCATCAGTTTTGCATTAGAGTTCTGAAAATGCTTATTCATTCAGTTCAGCGGTATAGTCAGTTACCAGAAACCTGTACTTGTCAGAGTCTTTTCCATGAATTCCTTGAAGAAAAACCCTTTTATAGGAACATTTTTGCAAAAGCATCAGAGTACACCCAGAACTGTCTGTAAATGACAAAAGACTTAAAACTGACCACGGTTAAAGATTTGATGAAAGTTCATAATAATGCAATTGACAAGGAAATTTAGTTTTCTGAGATATACATTTTAAAGCAATAACTAGTTATGACATAATAACATTATACCAGAACATATAAGATTTTTAGAAATTTCATATGTCTGAAACATTTATATTAACATATTTCCATAGAAATAACCCAAAGAAAGTTTAGTATTAGTTGTTGTTCGTTTGTTTGTTTTATACTGCAGTTTCTTATCAATCCTCAATTTTATACACATCAGTGTATACATGTCAATCCCAATCACCCAATTCAGCACACCACCACCACCACCCCACCGCGGTTTTCCCTGCTTGGTGTCCATACGTTTGTTCTCTACATCTGTGTCCCAACTTCTGCCCTGCAAACCGGTTCATTTGTACCATTTTTCTAGGTTCCACGTACATGCGTTAATATACGATATTTGTTTTTCTCTTTCTGACTTCACTCTGTATGACAGTCTCTAGATACATCCACGTCTCAACAAATGACTCAATTTCATTCCTTTTTATGGCTGAGTAATATTGCATTGTATATATGTACCACATCTTCTTTATCCATTCATCTGTCGATGGGCATTTAGGTTGCTTCCATGACCTGGCTATTGTAAATAGTGCTGCAATGAACATTGGGGTGCATGTGTCTTTTTGAATTACGGTTTTCTCTGGGTATATGCCCAGTAGTGGGATTGTTGGATCATATGGTAATTCTATTTTTAGTTTTTTAAGGAAACTCCATACTGTTCTCCATAGTGGCTGTATCAATTTACATTCCCACCAACAGTGCAAGAGGGTTCCCTTTTCTCCACACCCTCTCCAGCATTTGTTGTTTGTAGATTTTCTGATGATGCCCATTCTAACTGGTGTGAGGAGAGACCTCATTGTACTCTTGATTTGCGTTTCTCTAACAATTAGTGATGTTGAGCAGCTTTTCATGTGTTTCTTGGCCATCTGTATGTCTTCTTTGGAGAAATGTCTATTTAGGTCTCCTGCCCATTTTTGGATTGGGTTGTTTGTTTCTTTAATATTGAGCTGCGTGAGCTGTTTATATATTTTGGAGATTAATCCTTTGTCCGTTGACTTGTTTGCAAATATTTTCTCCCATTCTGAGTGTTGTCTTTTGGTCTTGTTTATGGTTTCCTTTGCCGTGCAAAAGCTTTGAAGTTTCATTAGGTCCCATTAGTTTACTTTTGTTTTTATTTCCATTACTCTAGGAGGTGGATCAGAAAAGATCTTGCTGCAATTTATGTCAAAGAATGTTCTTCCTATGTTTTCCTCTAAGAGTTTTATAGTGTCCATTCTTACAATTAGGTCTCTAACCCATTTTGAGTTTACTTTTGTGTATGGTGTTATGGAGTGTTCTAATTTCATTCTTTTTACATGTAGCTGTCCAGTTTTCCCAGCACCGCTTATTGAAGAGACTGTCTTTTCTCCTTTGTATATCTTTGCCTCCTTTGTCATAGATTAGTTGACCATAGGTGTGTGGGTTTATCTTTGGGCTTTCTATCTTGTCCTGTTGATCTATGTTTCTGTTTTTGTGCCAGTACCATATTGTGTTGATTACTGTCACTTTGTAGTGTAGTCTGAAGTCAGGGAGTCTGATTCCTCCAGCTCCGTTTTTTTTCCCACAAGACTGCTTTGGCTGTTTGGGGTCTTTTGTGTTTCCATACAAATTTTAAGATGATTTGTTCTAGTTCTGTAAAAACTGCCATTGGTAATTGATAGGGGTTGCATTGAATCTGTAGATTGCTTTGGGTAGTATAGTCATTTTCACAGTATTGATTTTTCCAATCCAGGAACATGATATATCTCTCCATCTGTTTGTATCATCTTTAATTTCTTTCATCAGTGTTGTATAGTTTTCTGCATACAAGTCTTTTCTTTCCCTAGGTAGGTTTATTCCTAGATATTTTATTCTTTTTGTTGCAATGGTAAATGGGAGAGTTTCCATAATTTCTGTTTCATATTTTTCATCATTAATGTGTAGGAATGCAAAGGATTGCTGTGCATTAATTTTGTATCCTGTAACTACCAAATTCATTGATTAGCTCTAGTAGTTTTCTGGTGGCATTTTGGGGATTCTCTATGTATAGTATCATGTCTTCTGCAAACAGTGACAGTTTTACTTCTTCTTTTCCAATTTGTATTCCTTTTATTTCTTTATCTTCTCTGATTGCCGTGGCTAGGGCTTCTAAAACTATGTTGAATAATAGTGGTGAGAGTGGACATCCTTGTCTCGTTCCTGATCTTAGAGGAAATGGTTTCAGTTTTTCACCACTGAGAATGGTGTTTGCTGTGGGTTTGTCATATATGGCCTTAATTATGTTGAGGTAGGTTCCCTCTGTGCCCACTATCTGGAGAGTTTTTATCATAAATGGGTGTTGAATTTTGTCAAAAGCTTTTTCTGAATCTGTTGAGATGATCATATGGTTTTTATTCTTCAATTTGTTAATACGGTGTATCACATTGATTTGCGTATACTGAAGAATCCTTGCATCCCTGGGTTAAATCCCACTTGATCACGGTGTATGATCCTTTTAATGTGCTGTTGGTTTCTGTTTGCTAGTATTTTGTTGAGGATTTTTGCATCTATATTCATCAGTTATATTGGTCTGTAATTTTCTTTTTTTGTAGTATCTTTGTCTGGTTTTGGTATAAGGGTAATGGTGGCCTCAGAGAATGAGTTTGGGAGTGTTCCTTCCTCTGCAGTTTCTTGGAAGAGTTTGAGAAGGATGGGTGTTAGCTCCTCTCTAAATGTTTGATAAAAGTCACCTGTGAAGCCATCTGATCCTGGACTTTTGTTTGTTGGAAGATTTTAAATCACAGTTCCAATTTCATTACTTATGATTGGTCTGTTCATATTTTCTGTTTCTTCCTGGTTCAGTCTTGGAAGGTTATACCTTTGTAAGAATTTGTCCATTTCTTCCAGGTTGTCCGTTTTATTGGCGTAGAGTTGCTTGTAGTAGTCTCTTAGGATGCTTTGTATTTCTTCAGTGTCTGTTGTAACTTCTCCTTTCTCATTTCTAATTTTATTGATTTGATTCCTCTCCCTCTTTTTCTTGATTAGTCTGGCTAATGGTTTATCAATTTTGTTTATCTTCTCAAAGAACCAGCTTTTAGTTTTATTGATCTTTGCTATTGTTTTCTTTGTTTCTATTTCATTTATTTCTGCTCTGATCTTTATGATTTCTTTCCTTCTACAAACATGGGTTTTGTTTGTGTTCTTCTTTCTCTAGTTATTTTAGGTGTAAGGTTAGATGGTTTATTTGAGATTTTTCTTGTTTCTTGAGGTAGGCTTGTATAGCTATAAACTTCCTTCTTAGAACTGCTTTTGCTGCATCCCGTAGGTTTTAGATAGTGTGTTTTCAATGTCATTTGTCTCTAGGTATGTTTTGATTTCCTCTTTGATTTCTTCAGTGATCTCTTGGATATTTAGTAACGTATTATTTAGCCTCCATGTGTTTGTGTTTTTTACGGTTTTTCCCCTGCATTTGATTTCTAATCTCATAGCATTGTGGTCAGAAAAGAAGCTTGATGTGATTTCAATTTTCTTAAATTTACCGAGGCCTGATTTGTGACCTGCGATGTGATCTATCCTGGAGAATGTTCCATGTACACTTGAGAAGAAAGTGTAATCTGCTGTTTTTGATGGAATGTCATATAAATATCAATTAAGTCTATCTGGTCTATTGTGTCATTTAAAGCTTCTGTTTCCTTGTTTTCATTTTGGATGATCTGTCCATTGGTGTAAGTGAAGTGTGAAAGTCTCCCACTATTACTCTGTTACTGTTGATTTCCTCTTTTATAGCTTTTAGCAGTAGCCTTATGTATTGAGGTGCTCCTATGTTGGGTGCATATATATTTATAATTGTTATATCTTCTTCTTGGATTGATCCCCTGATCATTATGTAGTGTCCTTCCTTGTCTCTTGTAACATTCTTTATTTTAAAGTCTATTTTATCTGATATGAGTATTGTTACTCCAGCTTTCTTTTGATTTCTATTTGCATGGAATATCTTTTTCCATCTCCTCACTTTCAGTCTGCATGTGTCCCTAGGTCTGAAGTGGGTCTCTTGTAGACAGCATATATATGTGTCTTATTTTTGTATCCATTCAGCAAGACTGTGTCTTTTGTTTAGAGCATTAATCCATTCACGTTTAAGGTAATTATAGATATGTATGTTCCTATGACCATTTTTTAAATTGCTTTGGGTTTGTTTTTGTAGATCGTTTTCTTCTCTTGTGTTTCCCACTTAGAGAAGTTCCTTTAGCATTTGTTGTAGAGCTGGTTTGGTGGTGCTGAATTCTCTTAGCTTTTGCTTGTCTGTAAAGCTTTTGATTTCTCCATCGAATCTGAATGAGATTCTTGATGGGTAGAGTAATCTGGGTTGTAGGTTCTTCCCTTTCATCACTTTAAGTATATCCTGCCACTCCCTTCTGGCTTGTAGAGTTTCTACTGAGAAATCAGCTGTTAACCTTATGGGAGTTCTTTTTATGTTATGTGTAATTTTTCCCTTGCTGCTTTCAATAATTTTTCTTTGTCTTTAATTTTTGTCAATTTGATTACTAGGTGCCTCAGCGTGTTTCTCTTTGGGTTTATCCTGCCTGGGAGTCTCTGCACTCCTGGACTTGGGTGGCTATTTCCTTTCCCATGTTAGGGAAGTTTTCTACTATAACCTCTTCAAATATTTTCTCATGTCCTTTCTCTCTCACTTCTCCTTCTGGGACCCCTGTAATGCAAATTTTGTGTTTAATGTTGTCCCAGAGGTCTCTTAGGCTGTCTTCATTTCTTTTCATTTTTTTTTCTTTATTCTTTTTCTTGGCAGTGAATTCCACCATTCTGTCTTCCAGGTCACTTATCCATTCTTCTGCTTCAGTTATTCTGCTATTGATTCCTTCTAATGTAGTTTTCATTTCAGTTATTGTATTGTTCACCTCTGTTTGTCTGTTCTTTAATTCTTCTAGGTCTTTGTTAAACATTTGTTGCATCTTCTCTATCTGCCTCCAATGTTTTTCCGAGGTCCTGGATCATCTTCACTATCATTATTCTGAATTCTTTTTCTGGACAGTTGCCTATCTCCACTTCATTTAGTTGTTTGTCTGGGGTGTTATCTTGTTCCTTCATCTGGTACATAGCCCTCTGCCTTTTCATCTTATCTATATTTCTGTGAATGTGGTTTTTGTTCCACAGGCTGCAGGATTGTAGTTCTTGTTTCTGCTCTCTGCCCTCTGGTGGATGAGGCTATCTAAGAGGCTCGATGGGAGGGACTGGTGGTGGGTAGAGCTGGCAGTTGCTCTGGTGGGCAGAGCTCAGTAAAACTTTAATCCACTTGACTGTTGATGGGTGGGGCTGGGTTCCCTCCCTGTTGGTTGTTTGGCCTGAGGCAATCCAACACGAGCCTACCTGGGCTCTTTGGTGGGGCTAATGGCGGACTCTAGGAGGGCTCACGCCAAGGACTACTTCCCAGAACTTCTGCTGCCAGTGTTCTTGTCCCCATGGTGAACCACAGCCACCCCTAGCCTCTGCAGGAGACCCTCCAACACTAGCATGTAGGTCTGGGGTCACTCTGGGGTCACTGCTCCCTCCTCCTGGGTCCTGATTGCACACTACTTTGTGTGTGCCCTCCAAGAGTGGAGTCTCTGTCTCCCCCAATCCTGTCAAAGTCCTGCAATCAATTCCCACTAGGCTTCAAAGTCTGATTCTCTAGGAATTCCTCCTCCCATTGCCAGACCCCCAGGTTGGGAAGCCTGACATGGGCCTCAGAACCTTCACTCCAGTGGGTGGACTTCTGTGGTATAAGTGTTCTCCAGACTGTGAGTCACCCACCCAGCAGTTATGGGCTTTGATTTTACTGTGATTGCGCCCCTCCTACTGTCTCATTGTGGCCTCTCCTTTGTCTTTGGATGTGGGGTATCCTTTTTGGTGAGTTTCAGTGTCTTTCTGTCGATGATTGTCCAGCAGCTAGTTGTGATTCTGGTGTTGTCGCAAGAGGGAGTGAGAGCACACCCTTCTACGCCGCCATCTTGGTTCCTCCTCTTGGTTTACTTTTTAAAACTGTGTTTCTGTGGGCTTGGAGTTTGTAGTCACCTGATTTGGACAGTGTTGAAACAGTGGGTCTTATCAAAACCTTTCTAGAGCTATAGTTTTGTCATTTTCTATTGGGATGTGTTTAGGGTCAAATTGCCCTCGTACCCATCTGTTCTGGGCCTCGCCTGGCAGCCATGTCCCCACCACTAACATGGAGGAAGCACGTTAGCTGCCGTGATGAGCTCGTGTACCTTGCTTCTTCCTCTTCCTCTAACCTTGAAGCTGATTCTTTTCCTGCTGCTACTGGAGAGTGTGCCTGGCATACAGTTTCCTCTGCCTTTTTGTTTTATTTTACTTTGGGGAGGGGTTGCTCTGCCTTAGAAATTAAGAGAAGGCACCCCAGGCTGGCCTGATGAGTGAACCTGCTTTAAACATCTGAGGGTGGAGCACCCTTAGATCAGGCTTTTCTTTTCCGAGTAACAAAATGCTTTCAGACTCTCAGTAGATGAATGTCCTTAGGCTTCCGTTTTGCAGCCTGTTCCCCAGGAAACCTTTGATCACCTAACCCACTGCCCTTCTTGTCGCCTCCCTGGCGGGGGTGCGGTTCCATCCTTACAGTGATTCACTTGATCTTCAAGACCACCTTGCAGTTTCAGGAGGGAAGGGAAGGAAGTCGGTTGAGTTACTTCATTGAAGAACTGGACTGGTTGTTGGCGGTTCAGTTTCTCTGTGTCACTCCTCAGTACTGGCTGCGCTGAGAGGGGAGCTCACATCCCCATCAAACCAGTGATGGGGGCATGTCTCACCCCCAGACATTGGTGCCTTGGAGACAGTTTTTGATCATCCCGTTATTAGGGGGCTGGTGGTGCCACTGGCGTCTCGTGGGCCAGGGATGCTGCTCAACATGCTGCATCGCGCGGGATTCATCAGGGATGGCAAGAGTTGGTGATACCCTGACTTAAACCAAGGGCCGCATCTGTGTTTGGCATGAAAGTTGGTGGGAGGGGTGGGGGGGTAGGGCATCTGTGGGTACTGGAACCAACATAGTGCCTGGTCAACTTTACATCATTTTTCTCAGATCAAAGAGTTTTGTTGTTTTTGTTTTGTTTTGGTTTTAGGGTGTTTTTTTGTTTTGTTTTGTTTTGTGGTACGCGCGCCTCTCACTGCTGTGGCCTCTCCCCCTGTGGAGCACAGGCTCTGGACGTGCAGGCTCAATGGCCATGGCTCATGGGCCCAGCTGCTTTGCAGCATGTGGGATCCTCCTGGACCGGGACACGAACCCGCGTCCCCTGCATCGGTAGGCGGACCCTCAACCACTGCGCCACCAGGGAAGCCCCGGTTTTAGTTCTTTATTGGCACTGTGTCCTGTGGCTGTGTCTGTATTCTGGGGACATTTTGGTGTATTTTGACTCATACCTACCAGACTTTGCACATTTCAAAATGAAGGAATTGAGGGGGGATATATCAGGTGGGCCTGAGCCTACCAACACTTGGACTCCCTTTTAAGAACATTTGGGCTCACTTTGGAGAAATCTCAACACAGAGAAGCCAGATTTATTCCCACGTTGCCAACAAGAAAGGGCTCCTGGGCCCACTTTACTCATGGGTAACGGGGATCTTATTCCTGATGTCCTGGGGCCGCACTCTTCACGTCCTCTCAGGATGAGGGTGAGTGGGGGTGAGGAGACGGTTGGCTGGTGGGGGCCCCGCTTCCTGCCCTCCCTCAGGTGGGCTGCAAGGCATCCTGAGTCTGAACAGATACACCCCCTTTAAGGGAGCAGGGAATTCTGTGGTTCCGCCGTCAGGAAGATGCCAAAGAGAAGCCTTGTGTGGGCAGCTTTGGGATAATTCTGATTCTCATGATAAGCGCTTTATGGGCATCTCAGGACATCCAGCTGAGCACAGCCTTTGTGGGTCGGCCCTGGGAATGGTCAGAACTTTGAGGTTCGTATGTTCTGGAGGGAAATAGAAACAGCCTTGAGGTGGACACGGTTGAACGGAAATCGCCTGTTAAGAGGTGATGCCGTGCTTCTCATGACACCCCTCCCCCACCCCCAAAAAGAGAGTGATTCTAGTGAATGAAAGGGGCCTGTTGTTTACGTCCCCATGGAAGGGGGTCCTCGTGTCAGCCTTGCCTCAGGGCTCACTCAACCCAGGGCCTGGGCACTGACAGTATCAACATTATCTCCCTAAATCCAATCATCCCTTCACTACAGGTGTAACGACTCTGCATCTGTAATTCTGGAATCCAAAAATCTCTAAAATCTGCCAGTTTTTCCCCAACTCATTTGGGCAGCAATCCTTGGTGGAACTGCATGTAACCCGGATGCGCCTTCTAGTGTGACTGTCCCTGGGGCGGCGGAGGCGGGGAGGAGGGGAATGGGGGGGCTTGTTCACGCTGCTGACAGTGCCAGGTGACACGTGATGGCCGTACTGCTTCTTAAAATCCCAGCCTTCCTAATTCTGGCACACCTCCCGCCCCTAGGGTTTGTGGACCCACATATGTAGCCGATGGCTGGAAATCAACACGTTAACCTTCTGGCCCTGCTTCCTCGTCTGTCTGGTGAAAATCATATTTGCCCTTCCTGCACTTGAATAAAATCTGTGCACAAACCGGGCAAGGGGGCCATGATGCTACAGGTGCCTTTGACTCCTCTGGTTGTTGCCAGGCACAGAACTGGGGGCTCAGGTGAATCATTTCCCTGTGGACCGTCTCAGGACTGTGGACATCCACACGTGTGCGGTCTGGGTTACGTCCCGTTGGGCAAGGCTTCCTTCCTGGCCGCAGCAGTGTTAGCACCTGCAGCTGGAGGATATGGGGGGTGCAGGTGCTGGGCTGTGCACCCTGGTTAGAGCCTCTGCCTACCAGAAGCCAGGACCACCCCCGAGCCCACAGCAGTGACAGCCAGAAATGTCTCCAGACATCAGCAGATGTCCTCTAGTTTGGGACCACCATCCTATACCCACTGGCGCTCAAATTTAGAAGAGGTTTGGTTTTGTGTGGTTTTTTTTTAAAGAATCATTTGGTGATTTATCCAACACATTTGTCCATCCCTAGTCTAGTTTCTAAGTTCAGCTAGAGCTTTCCAGGTTACCAACATCAAAACAGTTAAACAGGTCAGCATCAATTATTTAAAGGGAGGTTTTTTGGCTTTTTCTTGAGTAGAAATCATGTGGGAAGCATATTGATTGGAAAACACTGGTATTTCTGCTAAAGGTCTGGCACTGGATTTGTTCTGTCTGGCTGCCACCGGGCCTGCTGTAAATCTGGGACAAGTCTACATATGATACATGCCAGCCCTTGGGCGCCATTCCGGGGAGGGGTGAGGCGGGGTGTGGATTAAGCAGTTCTTTCCACCTACCAAGCCAGTTGTAGATTTATTTCTGTTTTTTCCTTTTAAGATAGGGGTTTTCATTAGAAACTTACAGGTGCCTTCAGCTTCTTGGAGACAGTGAGGGTGAGTACATTACATACCTTTTGCAAAAGACTTTGCTCAGGGCGGACTGTCCCAGGCTTAGGTGGATGAGAAGCAAGGTGGGGAGAGTCCTTAAGTTACCTACTGCTCTGATCTCAGCTACAGAAATAGTCTAGATGTGTTTCATTTAATGTGCACATTCAACATCCTATTGGGTGCAGATTTTCCTGCAGATTAAGAGAAGTCATTATTCTTACTATAGCTCTTTAACTATGACTAACTTAAAGGTCTTTCCTCTTTAAAAGAACTTTTTTTTTTTTTTTTTTAACATCCTTATTGGAGTATAATTGCTTTACAATGGTGTGTTAGTTTCTGCTTTACAGCAAAGTGAATCAGTTATACATATGTTCCCATATCTCTTCCCTTTTGCGTCTCCCTCCCTCCCACCCTCCCTATCCCATCCCTCTAGGTGGTCACAAACCACCGAGCTGATCTCCCTGTGCTATGCGGCTGCTTCCCACTAGCTATCCACCCTACGTTTGGTAGTGTATATATGTCCCTGCCACTCTCTCACCTGCAGCTCTATTTACAATAGCCAGGACATGGAAGCAACCTAAGTGTCCAACATCAGATGAGTGGATAAAGAAGATGTGGCACATATATACAATGGAATATTACTCAGCCATAAAAATAAATGAAACTGAGTTATTTGTAGTGAGGTGGATGGACCTGGGGTCTGTGATACAGAGTGAAGTAAGTCAGAAAGAGAAAAACAAATACCGTATGCTAACACATATATATGGAATCTAAGGGGAAAAAAATGTCATGAAGAGCCTAGGGGTAGGATGGGAATAAAACACAGACCTACTAGAACATGGACTTGAGGATATGGGGAGGGGGAAGGGTAAGCTGTGACGAAGTAAAAGAGCTCTTAAAGGCTTGGCCCTCCTCAAGCCCAGCATTTGTGAATATCAGGCCCACCCATCGTCACCTATTGAAGAAAGGCTAGAAGTAGCATCACTTTCAGCAGCTAATCTTATTACAAACAACACATTCTAAATGGGTGAGGTGAGTCGGGACTTCCTACTGTAAAAGAACAGGGACATCAGAACAAGATCGGGAGCTGACATTCTGGTCTCCTCGGCCATCACAGGAGGTCCAGTGAGTGGCTTTCTCACGGGAGCCTTGGGTCCCTCTCTGACCAGCCTGGACTTGGTCAGGGCCCCGAGCATCCCAGCCTGGCATCCTACGATGCTTTAGTTGTCAGTTAATAGACTGGTACCCTGTCTCCCTTCCTTGCCTCTGTTTGCCACAAAGGCACGTTATTTTTCTTCTTGTATATGGTGAACTGCCCGCTTTCACAGTTTTTCAAGTGAGAAGTGTCACATTGTGACCAAACGACAACAAAAACCCACTTTCCCAGCGAGGGCAGCATGGGCCGTCCTGTCCAGAAGCCAAGTTTCCGCTCTTTTTTTTTTTTTTTTTTTTTTGAAATTTATTTTATTTATTTTTTATACAGTAGGTTCTTATTAGTGATTTATTTTATACATATTAGTGTATATATCTCAGTCCCGATCTCCCAGTTCATCACAGCACCACCTCCGCTCTTCTGTCAGAACCCCGGGCTGGTCCCTGCAGGGGATTCGAGCAGGAGGGAGGGAGACGCAGGTAGCTTTGCTGGGTGTCCTGTGATCCTGGGATGTGTGGGCAGGACAGATGGTGAAGCCACCCACCCGTACAGAGAGCAGGTTAGAAGGTGAACTTTGGGGACATGTCTGGCTTTGTCACCCCTTTGCTCTCGCCTGCAGTCACCGCCCTCACCTGCCCCCCAATAGTTCCGTGAAGGCCAAGACAGGTGACCAGAATCACGCTGTCTTATTTCCTTGAGGTTTTACACGTACCATTTCTGCATTTTAACTTCTTTGAAGACAGAACTCCTTAACCACGAACCGCCTGTCTAAAAATAGTAACAATGATGCCGGAAGGTATAGGTAGAAGCTTTGCTGTGCAGCTGGGAGAGAGGCGGTGCCGCCTGCCCCTTTGGCTGACGTGCCCCTTGCTGGATTGGTTGAGTTCTTTAAATTAATTCACAAAAGGTGGATGACCTGGGGAAGGCAGGGCGAGACCTACCTTCTCGGCGGCAGGCTGGCTTGTGCACGCCTGAAAGAGTGAACTGTTACGGCCCCGAGCACCCTTTTTAACCGCATGCCTGCTCCCTGCCAGGTCCAGCTGAATCCTTCCCATGTGATCTGGCTTGATCCTCACACCGTCAGCATCTGCCTTGGGCTTAGACCATCTAGTTCTAGGTGCCATTTTAGTGCCCAAGTTGCAAAAAAGATCATCTCCCTCCCTGCCTCTGCCCTACCAGCTGATACCACTAATTAAGTACATAATTCACTGTGAGGTAAGAGGGCTGGCTTATGCGACTGGCTTTGTCCTGCTGTGACTTAAGGTTTATAACATACCAGGAACTGTGTATTATGAGCTTTGGCTTAAAGAAATCTAATAGCACCAGAGGGCTCAATAAGTCATTGGGTTTCCAAAAGCACAAAGTTCAGGGCTGTACCATGACTCGTAGTGTTGTAACCCGTGCAGAAGTTTGGAGTTGACCAAGTCTCACCAAGGACAAACCCAAAGGCATTTTCCCCAAAGCTGTGAAATCAGCGAGCAGGGGAGACTTGGTTCCCTGGACCAGAGCGACTGTGCATTTAGAACCTAGTGGGGGCTGAGCAGGCTCTGGGTGAGGGACGAAGTGTGTGATCTGAGGTTCTGCACATGAGTCTCCTATGCGCTGAATAAATTCATGATTCCCAAACCTTGAAAACCATCAACATGGAGAGCCGTCACCACCTGTCTCTCCTGCACCCACCCCTGGCTCTGCACGATGTACTTACTAACCCTTGAGCACTTCAGAGCCAACCTCTCTACGAGCTGTCTCTTAAATCCTATAAGTGAAAAGTTTATTTATTAAGGAATTAACTTGGAAAAACCTTCATTCTGTAGAAAACAAACACAGGTATTTACTTGGAACCCCTGGAGGAGTCGCTGAATGTCAGTGATAACACACTTCAAAAGTGTTTTCTAGATACTGTTATCTTTTTAGCGATTGTTTCCTCTGGTCTTTGGAATGCTTGACATTCAAACGGAGTTACTGACTGAAGAATCCAGGATTTGGGAAAAGCATCACTAAGTTGAGAAGACATGGGGACCCATCCGACACTTTTCTGAAACAAACAGCCAAGACTGAACGGAGCAGAGCATCTTACCTGGCTTCAGGGCAAGAACTGGCCTTAAAGCTTCTGTATTTAATTCAACTAATTCAGTGGGCTGTAAGTAGAAAGTACTAGAGGCGGGCTATGAGACTTTGTCTCTTTGAAAGTAATCAGAAAAATGAAGGCAAGGTTGCCATCAGGCAGAGTTAAAGTACCAGTAATTTTCTTTCAACTTCACCTTTGTCTTCAATTGGTATATATTGCAAATATCTTTTTTAAGTTTTATTAAGGTATAATCGATATACAAAGGACTGTACATAGTAAATATGTACGGTTTGAGTCTGGACAAATGCAAACACTAGTGATACCATAATTATATACAGATATATACCTCCCAGAAAAAATGAAAATAAGAAATTAAAATTTATTTTAAAGCCAACTTTGTTATAGCATAAAACTAATTTCTCTCTCAGAAAAAAATAAAAATGAGATAAATTTAAAATAATTTTTTTTAAAAAGCCAACTTTGCCATAGCACAAGATAGTAATTTCCCTCTGGGTCTTTAATTTTAAACAATACACTTGAGATTTCTTATAAGAGAAAGCCACCCACAGGTGGACTAACTCTTACCCTATTTAGGACAGATTTAACAAATGCCTATAAATACCCCTACATGTGGCAGCGTCTCCTACATAATCATTTGGGAGACTGTGCCTGTTTTGCTCAAAACAATCCCAGACAAGAAGTCAAGATGTTTTCAGAGCCTCTGGCATGTTCTTAGACGGATCAGCGCTGGTTTTGATATAACCAGCCAAGGGTCTCCTGGGGTCACCTTATGAACCAGGACCAACGAGACAGTGTTACTTTTGGTCCAAAACTAAGCGTGGCTTCCAAGGTTTTATGGTTTGCCTTTCTTGTGTGAATCATAGAACTGGCTCGGAAGGCAGATCCTGAAACAGAATTTGAGAAAGTAATTTGGGCTCTGGCTGCGTCAGAATGAGTGTTCAACCTCCTAAGGAGACTTGAAAAATCTCCTCTGAATTTATAAATCGTCGTACATTTGTGTAAAACTAGTCTCCCTCACTTAGTAACATCTTCTGGGTTAGCAAAAGACAACTTAAAACTGTAGCTGGTAGTTATTCTTCAGATGTTCCATGGGCGTAACAACTTCACAAATTACAGAGTGAGTGAGTAATTTCCTACGACCCAGCCTAGGGGCACAATAGAGAGCTGCTTCGAGTGCAACACTCGCAAAATCATCCACTTTCTTAGTCACTTTCTTTATGGTACGTATTTAGGCTACACAAAATAAGCAGATTCTTTCTGGAGAACATTTTACTTCTCAGAATAAGCGTTATGGTTTGTAGAACGATTTGCCATGTTCTCACTGTAGGAGGAAAGGGATTTGCAAATGTTTTTATTAAATCCGTATTTAAATTCTCAGAAATAATCAAGGGAAAGGAAATGTTTCCATTCCCCATAGGGCAGGTATTAAGCAGCTCACCGTCCGTGGTGTTTGGCTGAGGAGTAGGTGCTGCAGGAATTGTCTCAAAGTTGGTGCTGTCACCTGCACGACTGACACAGCCCCACGGCAGTTCCTGACCCTGTAGCTATGTCGACGTCATCCTTGTAAAAGACTAGGGCACTGGTTCCCTAGTCTCTTTATTTACCTAGTGGCTGAGTGTGCAGAAATCTCCCCGGTGGCTATCAGTGCGAGGGCATTTCTAGAAGATTTTCACTATCTGTTTTGTCAAGGCCTTCGGTCAGCCCAGTTCCCCATCCTGCTCTGCCAGAGTCGGTCTGGGTTCATGCCGACCGTTCGGACTGAATTACCGTCAAGCTTCCTCTCGTTCTCAGAAGCACTTGGGTTTGGATGATTCAACATCACCCCTCCCCTCAGGGTGCATGTCAGCACAGGGGGTCGAGGGTCTGAAACTTGGTCCCCAGCCCCGGGGCTGCTCGCCTTCTCCTTCCCTGCCTCCCAGGCATCTTAGAAACAAAAGTCCACTGACTGTGGTTTGTTCACTTGCCCTGTGTACGCAGGGCGCAGGTTGAGCAGAGGCCTGGGAGTCTGGAGGAGGGAGAGGTCGTTGAAAGGGCAGCCCTAAGGCCACATTCTCCCCCTCTCTCCCGTCTATCCTCTGCCAGTATCTCTGATCCGCGTCACCTGTCACCTACCATCGGTCGGTTATCTGTCCGCTGCTGTCTAGCTGCCTATCATCTGTCTGTCTACCTATTTTTAATATTCTGTGGAAAGAAGCTCCCTGGGGGCCACTTAGAAGAGGAGAGGTCCTTGTTCTGCGCCCGCTTCTGGAACAGCGGCGTGGTCTGCGGGCCAGCCTGTCCCAGGTAGCTTACCTGCCGGGATGCAACTTAAACAACACCTCCGATAAGCGCTCCCTCTCGGGGGGATGGGGGTGCTGGATCACATCACACTCACGCTTGTCACCCTTGCCTTCCACGGTAACAGCCACACCAGGCTCGGTACTTTAAATGGAACAGGCTAAAAATGTACACCGTCTACGGTTTCCAGAAAGAAGGGAGATGGGGACAAAAAGATAAAAGTGATCTTAGAGTTGGACCGAGGTGTGTCTGGAGGAAGTTCCACTCTGCTTCTCCGTGAAGGCCAGGCCATGGGAGTCCCTGTCCCAGCCCGTCCTGAGGCCGAGGGAGCATCTGTCACGTGTGTAGCACTAGACTGTACACACACACGGGTATAGATGTATTTCTATACAATATGGATATTATATGTATTGTATTGTCATTAATATAATGTGTAATATAATTATACTGTATGTAATGTATGATATTTATTATATATAATGTATCAATATATAAATACATATGTGCATGTGTGTATAGTCTTGTGTTAATATGTGTGACAGCTAGGAAAGGGAAAGAGCATGGAATCAAATAGAAAAGGAAGAAGCTGAGAGCAGGTTCATTTATAGAATGTACAGAAGTTTATGATATATGTGTATTTTATATATGAAATATATAAATAATAAATATGTCTATAATCTAGTGTTAGGTTATATAACAGTGTTAAACATAAGAATTATAATGTCATCTATCATATATAATATGTATTATATTTTGTTGGAAATTTTACACTTATAAATATGCAAATTGATCACCCATAAAGGTGGCTGCACTGTTGATTAATTTTTGCTCCATACTCCAGGGGCCGTTTCATTTTTTAAAATCTATATTCCTTTTTTTCCTTCCCTCTTGACTTTCACTAGGCAGGAGATAGGATTCCACAACAATAATCTATTACGATAAACTTTTCTAAATGGCTAATGCCTACTCCTTTTCAGGGGTACATGCCCTGGAAGGTGAGTCACATAGATAGAGATGCCAATGAACATTTCTGTCATTCTTTAAAAAAAAAAGAACGAAAACAAAAAAAGTATTTATTTGGCCGTGCCAAGTCTTAGCTGTTGGCGCAGGATCATTCTTGATCTTGTACGATCTGTGGGGAGAATGAGATGCATTTAGAGTTGAAATGTAATTGTGTTTGGTCAAATGTGCATCGCCGTCCAGATTCACTCAGGGTCTCCCCTCAGTGTAGTAAACTGGCACTAGTTGGAAGGTAAGGCAGATGAGGGTGGGGTGACATCCAGTTGTGCTCTTAGACCCTATTTCATGTGTGTGGAGAGTCGTGGATTGCCCGGCAGATGCTTTCCTGTACGCGGTGTGATTGACACCAGTGCCCTCCGTGAGTTTGTGTTGAGTCACCAACAGTGTTAGGGTAAATACATCCCTTTTCAATCTCCCAGGAGCCAGTAGACACCAGGCAAGCTCTCTGACTTGCTGTGCTACTCTGGATGAGTCTGGGTGGAAATTCCCAGTGTTGGAATTGAAACTTAAGAGGCTTTCCCACAATGTACCACTTGGAAGGAGCACTAGTATTACGCTGCGTCTTCTCACCACCGGGGTCTTAGGAATTTGGATTCATTGTCATCGGAGTTTCCATTTTACGTAACTCATGGATCAGTTAATGTCTCAACACAGTTGAACCCAGTCTTAAAAAGGTGTTCCTTCCCTCCCCCAGGGTTACCAGGGCATGGTGGACGGTGGCAGCAACATTGTGGAAGCCGACTGGGAAAGTGTCTCCAGCATCCTGCAAGTGGTACGTGCTGAGCTTCCATCCTGCTTCTTTCTCTGAGTAACTCTTTGGTTTGAAACCTCTTGTGCTTATGCTCCAGTAATACCTACAACAGATTAAAGTGCTGCCTGGCATCATTCTTATCTACTCGCATGGAAAGAAAACATTCTTAATTTGCCATTTAATTAAATTTTTTAAGAAGCTCTACATCATGCACACTGAGGAATTATCCTTGAAAGAAGAAGTTACATGTGATGGCTAGTGGCGCTTGAAGGGGATCTGGTATCTTTTTTTAGAGCAGATTAAAGTTGAGGCAGGCAGTTTTGGTTTGTTGGTGCTGTGTGTTTAGTGGCAAATCTTGCCTGTTGGGTTTTGGGAGTCATTTGGCATCAGTGTAACAAAGCATGGGAAAGATCCCGACTGGCAGCCTCCAGGGGCTGTGGATTTAGTGGGAACACAGCATCTCTGTTCTGCCCTGACCCAGACAGGGCTGATTTCCTTGATGTGCACAAGGATGAAGAAATCACCACTTCAGGCGAAACAGTTGCTCACGTGGAACTTAAAGGAAACTCTTGTCTGAATATTTCATGCCTGATAAATTCCTGGAACAATGTAGCTTAGTGAAGACTCCAAGTCAGTTGAGAAATAAAGAGATTACATGGAAGGAATGGATTTCATGAAAAGCTCTTTACTTGCGATTTGATCTTTTGAAATGTATGCATTCATGTGTGACTCATGTTGAGTATTTTTTTAATTGAAAGAAAAGAGATCGGTCCCATTCCCTCTGAAGGTGCTAGTGCAACAGAAGAAGGGATGAAAAAATATGGTATATAGATAGAAATGGAATATTATTTGGCCATAAAAGAGGAAGTCCGGCAATGTAGGACAACATTGAGGACATTATGTTATATGAAACAAGCCAGACACAGAGACAAACCCTGCATGATCTCACTGATACATGGATCTAAAAAAGGCAAACTCAAGAGAAACAGAGTAGAATGGTGGTCGCTAGGGACTTGGGGGTGTTGCAGAAGTGCTGGTCAAAGGACACAAGCTTCCAGTTATAAGATGAATAAGTTCTGGATCTAATGTACAGCGTGGTGACTGTAGTTAACACTACTGTATTATATACTTGCAAGTTGCCAAGAGAGTAATGTTCTCACCACACACACACACACACACACACACACACACACACACACACACACACACGTAACCAGGTGAGGTGATGGAGGTGTTAATTAGTTTGATCATGGCGATCATTTCACAATGTGCACCAATACTGAGTTATCACGTTCTATACCTTTAAAAATATTAACCATGCTGTACTGTATATTTGAAAGTCCTCACCACAAAAAGGTAGCTATGTGGATCGATAGATGTATTAACTAACCTTATGGTGGTCATCATTTCACAATATATACATGTATCAAATCATCACAGTGTGCACCTTAAACTTACAAATGTTGTATGTCAATTGCATCTCAGTAAAGCTGCGGGGGCCGGGGGCGGATGCTAGTGGGGTGTGAGTTGAGATGGCAGTCACAGACTCATAAGTCTGCACTTGAGGCTTTCTGCTCTACTACTCTTGGGAAGAGGCTGAAGGAAAGTTGGACAACCATGGATACTTAGGTAGAGTAATATTTGCAAAAATTCAGGACATTGTCAGCTGAATTCCAGACAGGAAACCCACGTGTGAGGAGAGCATTTTCACTTTGCTATGGTGATTGTGAAGATAGGAAATACAAGTATGGTTGGGGTGTGTGTGGGTGTGAGAGAGAGAGAGAGAGAGAGAGAGAGAGACTGGTGTCCACTTCTTCTCAACCCACCCGGTCCTGGGTTTCATTCCTGGAGCCCTGTCCATGTTATCTCCTCAATGTTTATGGGTTGCTGACTTCCTGTTGATAGAAATTATGTGACCCTCTAATTGCTCTTGGTCAAATCAAAGTCCAGAGGACTGGCTTATCTTTGCTCTGCACCCTGCACCTTCTACCCAGGCTTCCTGGTGCTGTGCCAGGTCCTGACGTCGCCCCGTCACGCTGACCGTCATTATTAACCCAGGATCATTTCTGCTGATGGGCACCTTGCTTTATGAAGCGGGCGTGCCCTTGGAAGGTCGTGCACAAACTGAAGTTTATCAGTGTGTGCAGGGTTTGTGTAAAGGCATCCTAAATTTTTCTAAATACAGCTAGGGATCCTTTGCTTTTGAAAAACAAAGTATGAAAAAATCATAATTTCTCTCTCCCAGAAGTTTGGATAATGCAACTAAGATTTAACCTTGAAAAGGCGGTATGGGCAGGGAGGGGTGGGACAGATCTCGTGCAAAAATAAATCCCTCTGGCTCACAGATTTCTATTTTGCTGGCACTTGTGGGGAGCCCTGACTAACAGAAGGGGAGTCCTATTACCTGGGGCCGCTGGACACAGTGTTTCTCTGGCTGCGGCTGTTGACCGGCCTCGGGCCCGTCTTAGGCTCAGAGAGTGTGCAGGGTCCAGCCCTCCCTGTGCTACGCGGCTTCCCCACGGGGCAGCTGTTGTTACCTTGCAGACTCTTCTGCTCCAGGCATTTAACTGATGGCTGCCGTTCATCCTTGTTTCCGTCCCCTACTCTGTTCCCCTTGGGAATGATGCAGCGTTTTTAGCCATTGAATTCTGGGATGGAGCTAAAAACGGGAAAACTCTAAACTTTCACAGTTGATCGGCTCAAAAGATGAAAAGGATGGAAACCTATGCTTTGAAAGTCCCGTGTTTTTACATCAGCGCTCACATGCACCAATCTATCCATCTTTCTGTCCAAATGGGAGGAAATGGATAAACACGGTTTTCTTTCTTTTCCAGGGAGGGACCATTATTGGCAGCGCGCGTTGCAAGGACTTCCGTTCTCGGGAAGGCCGCTTGAAGGCTGCTCATAACTTGGTTCAGCTGGGCATCACCAACCTGTGTGTGATCGGCGGGGACGGGAGTCTCACCGGGGCCAATATCTTCCGGAAGGAGTGGAGTGGGCTGCTAGAGGAGCTGGCCCGGGAAGGTGTGTCTCTGTCTCCACACACATTACTCTCGTGGGGCTCTGTCTCCCCCATTTGTCTCCCCATCCCCTCAGAGAGCTTTGAGTTCATACATTCTGCCTGCTTAACCGTCCCAGAGGTATTTGCTGCTGGTGGCGATGCAGATCTTACAGTCGCCACCTCAGCACTTATATTCGTGCCTCAAATAATAACAATAACGATAATAAGAATAACATTCCACCATCCTACGTGCCAGGCACGGCTCCACTTTTTTTTTTTTTTTTTTGTGGTACGCGCCCTCCCCCCCCCCCACTGTCGCGGCCCCTCCCGTCGTGGAGCACAGGCTCTGGACGTGCAGGCCCAGCGACCATGGCTCACGGGCCCAGCCGCTCCGCGGCATGTGGGATCTTCCCGGACCGGGGCACGAACCCGCGCCCCCTGCATCGGCAGGCGGACCCCCGACCACTGCGCCACCAGGGAAGCCCGCGGCTCCACTTTTGACATAGGTGGTTTTGTGCACTGCTCGTGACAACCATCTGAGAGGGTTTGTATCGATAGCCATTTTACAGAGGAGGGTCAGGGGCTTGAGGTGAAGCCAGACAGCCATGAGTGTGGCTCTGGCTCACACCTGTACTCAGACACGCGTGGCTGCCCTCCATCAGCTCCCCTGGGGTCTTTCTATCAGTTGTTGCAAGACTTGCATTTAGATGGTAACGACCTGCTGCTGGATGGTCCTTTATCGTAGGAAAGGATTTTCGAGAAACCTATATATTCTGTGGTTTTTGTCTTTTAAACATGTGGTTACAAAATTCCACTTTAATATAAAATGTGGCCAGTGGAAGCAAATTGAACTAATAGCAACCTTATGAAAAGCATAAATTTGCACTAAAGCGATGACCCCATGTCTGTGACGTCTGTTTGGGGAATGGAGAGGGGCTGTCAGACGCCAGCAGCAAAGGACCTAACGATGTCTCTGCACCGTGCTCTGGTGTAAGGCAGGCGCGTGGGGTGGTAACTTAGGAGAGGGATAGCTGTCTCCCCCTTGACCTTGACCTTTCTGGTCCCATTTAAGCAGCTCTACCATCCCCGGTGGTCTTTCCTGAGACCGCTAAGTAGATCTCTACCAACTAATTAGCCCCCTTGGGCCTGTAAGGAATCAATATACCAGTTGTACAATATTCTTTCAGACTTAGATCTGGGGTGGTGACGTGTCTGATTCGGAGCCAGGCCGTTTTCCAAGGCCGTTGCCAGACAGAAGTCAGATTGTATCCACCGATGGCAGCGTGCAGTCCTACCTTTAATTTTTACACCTGGGTCGGTGTTCTTGTCTGGGTGTCAAATGACTGCGCCTAGCTTATCCCTAGCTCCAGCTTTGTGTGGCTTTTCTCTCCGTCAGTGTGCAGGATCAGGTCGCGTACAGATCTGATGCAGCGGGTAGGAAACCCGTGTTGAAGCGTGCTTTCCGCACTACCCGTGTCATCCTGGGCGTGCGGCTTGTCTCCCCCCACAGGCAAGATCAACACGGAGGAGGTGCAGGAGCACGGGTACCTCAACGTGGTGGGGATGGTGGGCTCCATCGACAACGACTTCTGCGGCACCGACATGACCATCGGCACGGACTCTGCCCTGCACCGCATCATCGAGGTGGTGGACGCCATCGTGACGACCGCCCAGAGGTGGTGCCTCGGGGGACCCGGCGGGCGGGCGGGCGGCCTTGGGCTTGAGACACGGGCTGCGGAGACCTCAGTGCCCGCTCGGGAAGGTTCCACAAGGCTTGTCACTTGATGTTAGAAACAATTTTGTATTGGTTTACTTTTTATTTTCAGTTTTCAAAAGTCACTGCTTCCCGATTGTAAAAGGAAAACGTGTTCATTGGAGAGAATTTAGAAAAAAGAAAAAGACAAAGTCAGCATTACATAAAGTCCCACCCAAAGCTCTCCTGCAGGAATCGCAGAGAGTAAAGCCCCGAGTTTGCACAGCTGTCATCAGAGCTGGGCGAGCATCCCGCCTGTTTGACCTTCTCACTTGTGGATTTCCCAGCATGTAGATGAGGCAGAGACCTTCTGTCCCCGTGCTGTAGACTCACGGCGGAACCTTTACCGTAATGCCTTCTGTGGAGCCTTTGGGTTTCCGAAGCACTTTCACGAAAGCCACGTGAGAGAGAAAATGGAACGCGTGCCTCCATTTCGTGGACGAGGCCCTTGCCACTGTGTCAGGGCCACGCCCAGTGGAACTGTGACCAGTGGCAAACCGTGCCCCCTTGGGGTTCCCAGGGTCACTCGTGGCGGTTAGTTTCCCGTTTGTGGAAAGGCTGTGGTCCCCGGGTGTGGGCCTGACTCTGCGACTGTCGTGTCCTGCCTTGCTGCGGGCGGTCTCCAACCCACGGTTGTGGCCCGAGAAGCAGCTGACGCTGCCTAGCAGAGCCGTTGTCTTGGAAAGAGCACACACACGTGTCCTGGTAGCGTGAGCACGTCTGGCACGAGCACACCTGCTATAAAACACAACCGGGAGGTGCCGCTCTCTGCTGCAGCCCCTTTGCTCAAAAGAGCTTGAAACACACTCACGATAGCGTTTGCTTGTGTAGAAAGTGGGTCATTTGCGGGGCAGCTCAGGTACCTGCTGCAGATACAAAGCAGGCTTTTCTATTTGCTTGTCCTGCTCTTCCCGGTGGTGCTAAGTGGATGTTTTCTTTATCTCTTTTCCAGCCACCAGAGGACCTTCGTCCTGGAGGTCATGGGGAGGCACTGCGGGTACGTACGTGCGGATGCGACTGGGATGGAGAGGACCCCTAGCACAGTCCCTGCGGGGCCCCGCACCCTAGCTCGAAGGTGCCAGGAAAGGTTCCCGAGGAGCCAGCGGCATCCTGTCTGCTGGGACCGGCCCTGAGCTCGGGGAGCCCAGCGCAGCCCCACGAGGTCATTGCTGTCTCCATGCAGGTACCTGGCCCTGGTGAGTGCGTTGGCCTGTGGGGCCGACTGGGTGTTCCTTCCAGAATCTCCACCAGAAGAAGGTTGGCAGGAAAACATGTGCATCAAACTCTCAGAGGTAAACCCACGTTTTGCCTCTCTTAACTGCCAGCGATTCTGGTTGCGCCGTCCCGGCTGTGATTTGCGGTGGCCGTTAGCATGTTCGGTTTGGACGGAGTTTTAGACAGGTGACAGCTTTCTGCTCAAAGTGGCTTCAGGCTGGTTGCTGGGAGCTTCGACCCCTCACGCGTCCATCCACCTCCCACTGTTGCAAAGAGTGATTCGAGGGAAAACAGCTGAAGCTTTTGTGTTTCTCGCGCAAAGCAGCAGCTACAGCTGTAAACAGAGGAGGTGTGGTGAGAGCCCAGGGTCTGGGGAACATGGTGCCTCCCTGACCCCACGTAACAGGGACAGGAGACCTGTGTGTTGACTCCATCCGAATCCCCCATCTTGCCGTGTGGTACACGTGGTGACAGCTGCTTCCGCTGCGGGGTCCCCACCGTGCTGGCCTTGCTGTGGGTTGGCCTGCTGTCTCCTCTGAGCCAGGCTTTTCCTTCCTTCTGTCTGCGGGTTGGGCTTGTGTTTCACCCTGTGGACTATCAGCGTCGGGCAGATTTCCCCTAGTTAAGGCTTCTAACCAAGGCATGCGAGGCCTCGTAGAAAACAATGCTTAGCTTTCAGGACAGAAATCCCAATGCGTATGGAATTTCCCTTCTCTTATTTTCATAACCATCTTATCGCTGTTCCATAGGCAAAAAAAGTAAACATATGGCAGATGTTAACTATCGTTGCATTCAGCGAACACATAAGTGTTGCATACAACCAGGCCCCACGTTTCATAAGATATGACCATTGCCTTCAAGGTGATGGGTTCCAAGAAAGGAATTCCAGCAACAAATCAAATAAGCTTTGCTGACCCAGAACCTCTGTAAGAAACTGTTGGTATAGCTGTCCTTTTACTAGGAAGAATCATGCACCCTTTTGAGGCTGGAGCTCTAGGCTGCAGCAGGCCAGGGGCACGTCCCAGGGGGGGTGACTATGACCATTGAAGTAACAAACGAGTTCATCATCTCTTGGTTCTGACCTGGGGACCTGGGCGGCATGCTGTGCCAGCTGGTGTGGGAAGGTACGTGGCTGGTTGCAGGAGTCGAGCACTGGTCCTCCTGTGAAGCAGGTCCTTCATCGTGGCGCTGAGGACATCCACTTAATTGCCATTCCACGGGGCATTCCTTGAGGGACGTGCCTGTCCCTGCATCTGTCCCTTGTCCTCCCGAGTCCCTGCCCTCATTGATGATGACACCACACAGGCCGAAGTCTAACGCCCTTAGAGAGCCAGAAGCACCCTGGTTGTGAGGAAGCGCCTGGCCGGTCAGAAGGTCAGCAGTGAGGCCGGAGGGCTGATTTTTAGGTTTCTCCACTATTTCTGTAACTGTATGGTCTTATCTGCAAACCTCCTTGAGTTTCGGGCATTGTAAAGTGCCCCGTCAGCTAGGACGTGTTTGGATCCCCGCCCCCACCCCGCTTAAGCGTTGGCAGAGTTAGGACTAATGGCTTAAGCTCACTTGGGTGGAAACACTTGATATTGTAGTGCCTGTTGCCTGTCATTAATTTTTATTGGTTATCAGTGTAGCACTGTGAGAGTTTCTCTAAACACCTTACTGGATAATTGGCCCGGGAAACAAGCCCCAGAGCATCCCCCAATCATGGGCATTTCGGTATAAAGTTGGAAAGGACTCAGGGGCATCAGAAGTCCCAGGGCTGAGCTTCCCTGGTGGCGCAGTGGCTGAGGGTCCACCTGCCGATGCAGGGGACACGGGTTCGTGCCCCGGTCCGGGAGGATCCCACATGCCGCGGGGCGGCTCGGCCCGTGAGCCGTCGCCGCTGGGTCTGCGCGTCCGGAGCCTGTGCTCCGCAATGGGAGAGGCCACAGCAGTGAGGGGCCCGCGTATCGCAAAAAAAAAAAAAAGAAGTCCCAGGGCTGGATCCTGGCTCTGCCACCCATGGGGCAAACGATGTTTGGACAGACAACCTCCCCTTCGTGTCCTAAGTTCCTCAGCTGTAACTCGGGGTCATGATGCTGCTCTTTGGAGATTTTGTGAGGATTCAGTGAATGAGTGACTCCATCTGGCTGGGGGCCCAGGAGGCAGTCAGTGAACTACACAGACTAGCTGGCTGTCTTCCCACCTGAATGGATAGGGGACCCCATTATTTTTTTATTTTTTATTTTTTTATGAATTTATTTATTTATCTTTGGCTGCGTTGGGTCTTCGTTGCTGCATGCGGGCTTTCTCTAGTTGCGGCAAGCGGGGGCTACTCTTCGTTGCGGTGTGCGGGCTTCTCATCGCGGTGGCTTCTCTTGTTGCTGAGCATGGGCTCTAGGTGTGCGGGCTTCAGTAGTTGTGGCGCACGGGCTTAGTTGCTCCGTGGCGTGTGGGAACTTCCTGGACCAGGGCTTGAACCCGCGTCCTCTACGTTGGCAGGAGGATTCTTAACCACTGCGCCACCAGTGATGACCCCTACCCCATTATTTTTTTTTAGCCACTTTGGAATATTGTATTTTATGGATGAAGTATGGCTATTTGGCCAATTCCATATTTGTGGACCAGTCATTACTTCCATTTTTGCTCTTTCAAGTGATGCCAAAATAATCATTCTTGTTGTCGTATCTTTATACCTTTTAGAAAGTACTCTGATTAACAAGTTCTTCAAAGTGTAGCACATTTGGGGACTTCCCTGGTGGTCTAGTGGTTAAGACTCCGACCTTTCACTGCAGGGGCACTGGTTCGTCCCTGGTTGGGGAACTAAGATCCCGCATGCCACGTGGTATGGCCAAAAAAAAAAAAGTGTAGCACATTTAATATCTATCAGAAACCAACAAGACAGCATGTGTGTTTGTGATGCAGGTCGGGCCAAGCCCCCTTGGCTGACATCCTCAGGTGCTGCCCATTCCGGGCTCACCGCCCCACACAGCTCACACCCCCCAGAGGAGGGTCCTTGATTGGGGACTTGATGGAGAACAGACTCACTGAGAGTGATTTGGGGCATTGCAGGATGCTGGCCGTGAGCCCGGGAGCACGTGGCCCCCAGTGTTGGACGCTGACAGCCTGGCTGTTCCCGCAAGGGCGGCTCCGACCCCACCTGGGCCCCACATTCCCCTCTGTGTCCCCCCTGCCCAGGCCTGGGGCTGGCACTGCCCATCACAAAGGCGAGAATCGGTTTTTAAGCACTGATTTTTATTCTCCGTTATTTCTGTAACTGTATGGTCTTACGTGCAAACCTCCTTGAGGTGAGGTGGCAGGAAACTCTGCCTTCCGGGGGAGTTCTCGGGCCTGGTTTGCAGTAGAGACCCCCCCTCCCCGGAGAGCCCAGCCTCAGAGCTCATCGCCGTCCGGGGGTCTGGGTCAAAGGCACCGGGGGCCGGCCTCTGCCTGTGGTGATGTCACAGCAGCTTCTGCATCTGCAGGCCTGTCCAACCTGCTCACCTAGGGCACCTTGACCTGCCTGTGTCCTTAGGAAACACCACGTGTGAAAGCAGGTGACCGTTTCTCCCTGGAGAGAGGCCAGTTCAGGTGGGGCAGAGGCCCCTGTTGTGTCGTGAAGCATGGCTTAGGCATTTGAGGATTTCATCTTTTGTTTCCTTAGAACCGTGCCCGGAAAAAAAGACTGAACATCATCATTGTGGCCGAAGGAGCCATCGACACCCAAAACAAACCCATCACCTCTGAGCAAATCAAGGAGGTGAGTGTGTCATGCTTCTCACGCCCCAAGCCTGTCTAGAAACGGGAGATTTAGACACCCCGGGCAGGACGGGAGTCTGGAACCATGCGCTATTATTTAAATACTTTTTGTTCTTCTTGCTCGTTAAAAATATTTTCATAATGACTCATAACTTTATTGGCATCAGACTCATACAGCTCCTGGCTTCTGGTGAGCCCCTGCCTCTGGAATGCTGTTGGGAATATTCCCAAAGGCCCCGGGTTCCCCCGACAGAGACGGAGGAAATGCGATCGGGTGGGGTTGGAAGGTTCCAGCTCTGGGTGCCGGCTGCCCAGGAGCTGGGAGGTCAGCAGAGTTCCCTCTCCCACCGGAGCATCAGCTGAGCATGGCCTTACTCACAGAGAAAGCCGCTCGGCTGGCCTAGTTACTGTTCCTCCGCCCTGCACGGAGGCCGACCCCACAGTCCTGTTGCCCGAGTCCTGTCGGGCTTGGTCGGCGGATGCTGGCTTGTCTGGCCCAGGAGGGATCTGCTGTGCTCCCCGGTTGTCTAGGTAACTGGGCAGGTTCTGGACACAGTGCTGGGGAGACAGACTGAGGCTCTGGTGGAAGCCGCCTGTCAGGGCAAAGCACATCATCACCTTGGCTTTGCAAGTTGCTTTCTCTGATGCCTTTTACGTATTCCCTGACCAGCTTTTCACCTGATTATCAAAATATCTGTCAAAGTCATCTGCCGGTATTTATAGAAGTAATCAATACAGTCAGGGCAAAGATATTCCTTCCCACTTAATTGAAGTTGAGATTGGATTGTGGAATATTAGAGCCAAAAGGGACCATGGAATTCCTGTGACCCAGCCCCATCATTTTTATAAAGTAAATGAGGGCCAGTCAAGACAGGTAGCCTGTCCCGGCCACCCGGCTGGGTTCACCTGGGCCCTGGACTGAGGGGACGCTCTGATTTGACTGTGTCATGCCTTTCAAAGACAACCTTACAAATTCAAGGTGATTTCAGGGAAATGTTTCAATTTTTACAAAGTATATGCTTGAAATACAAGCTATAGAAACAGTGATTTTTAAAAATCGTGTTACTTATGTTCACTTGTGAGGTAGGAGCACAAAGCTTTTATCTGATGATAAAAGTATTCTTTAAAAAATATTCATTTCAACAAGCCGTTAAACATTCTTTCAGGAAGTGAAATTTAGAAACTAGAACATTCTTCAACATAGATGTGTAGAAAGGAGAGAGAGACCCTCCCCTGCTTCCAGCCCCATCCCTAGGACAAGCTGATGTGCCCGGCCGTGTCCTGTGTTTCCCCTCAGCTCGTGGTCACACAGCTGGGTTATGACACTCGGGTGACCATCCTTGGACACGTGCAGAGAGGTGGGACGCCTTCAGCCTTTGACAGGATTCTGGTAAGTGAGGCTGGAAATGGTCAGGCATCGTCACAAGGAAAGGAACACTTCTGGGATTGCAAAGGGACCAGTCTGCTACGAAGACTGGGTGATCTTGAGTGGTGCCATCGGTAAAGGGCATCTCTGCCCACAGCGCCGGGTGGCTTGTCCCTAGGATGCTACGGCCCGTAGTCTCATAGGGAGACCTGCTAGCCGAGGGGGGTTCCTCTATAGACCCCTGGTGACCCAGACACTGAGATACCCCGCCAAACATGGGGTACAAACCCAAAAGGTGGAAAGGGGGTGTCCACAGGCAGGTTTCTAGAGATGGACCCAGGGACCACAGAGACCCAGAGTCCAATTCTCAGTTTCCTGCTCTGCAGGTCTCTGACCGCCCCACCCCCAGGCACGCTGGTTCCTAGCGGAGTTGATCTCCTTGTTGGAGGTGGGTTAGAAGTAAGCGGGAAGGGCTCTGAGTAACTAACGGGGACTCGGTGCAGGAGAAGCGAGGGGGACTTGAGGACGGAGGAGCTGAGAACGCGGCTGGTCCCGTCTGAACAAGGGGGGCCTCTGTCTGTGGGCACCGGGCTGGTCTCCGGGCGGGCCCGGGGCCAGCTCCGACCATCGTGATGTCATTACCAGGCCAGCCGCATGGGGGTGGAGGCCGTGGTCGCCCTCCTCCAGGCCACCCCGGAGACCCCAGCCTGCGTGGTGTCGCTGAGCGGGAACCAGGCGGTGCGGCTGCCGCTGATGGAATGCGTGCAGATGGTGAGCGCGGGGCCGGGCCCTGCCCAGCACAGGGGGGTGGGGACCTCCCCCAGCACGGGTGGACGGCCTTCCCCGGGACCCAGGTCCCCCTCCCCGGGCCCGTGACACCGAGCACGCGGGCCCCCTCCGTGAGTCTAGTCTGTCGGGAGGGGGTGTCCTCGGGGTGCCCGGGCGCTTCCTGTGGGTGGGTCAGAGAGGCCGGAGACTGCTCTGCAGGGACCAGGGAGATTCTCGGGGTGCGGAGGGCACCATCCAGCCTCTCCAGGGTCAGCTGCTCCCGCCCTCCCGTCCCCGAGGCCCTCACACCTGTGATGTGACACCGGGATGGCCGACTAGGGGGACCCCAACGTGCGCCTCCTCCTCCGGGTGTGGAGCGCAGGCCGGTGGCTGCGGGGAAGCGGGGGATGGTTTTCCAGTTGACCGTCCAGCAGCTGCGGCGGCCGTGCAGTTGCGTTAGGAATTGTTTCTATTTTTTATTTTGCAAAGTCTATTCACGACTCTCATTTTATTTGGTCTTCCCAGTGGCTCTGAGGTGTATGCATTTTATTACATGTACAGAGAGGTAATTAAGTCACAGGACTGGTTGAAAGTAACCCCTTAGAAACATACTTTCCAAAAGCCGACGGCAGTAAAGGAGGTCTCTGCATGTGTGTGCATGTGTGTCTGTATGAGGGGTTGTGTGCGTGTGTGTCTGTATGAGGGGGTGTGTGCGTGTGTGTCTGTATGAGGGGGTGTGCGCGTGTGTGTCTGTATGAGGGGGTGTGCGCGTGTGTGTCTGTATGAGGGGGTGTGTGCGTGTGTGTCTGTATGAGGGGGTGTGTGCGTGTGTGTCTGTATGAGGGGGTGTGTGCGTGTGTGTCTGTACGAGGGGGTGTGTACTGTGAGGCTGTGGCTCAGAACAGAACGTGGAATTATGAGCAGCAGTTTATTGTGAGCACATTTCTTCTGTCCAGTGTCTCTCTGTCCGTTTTGAGACAGACAGCCAGTAGGTACCACTAGTTTGTCCTTGAACGACCGTACGTCGTGTTGCCTCAGCCAGACTGTTCACAAGGCCACAGCCAGCCCCTCGCTGACCACTGCTTGCCAGGTGTCTCCCTAAGGGCCTGGCAGCGTTGACCACCACAATGACGGTGGAAGTAGGGGCACTTTTCTCACCACACAGAGGAGGAAACTGAAGCCCAGAGCGACGCATGACTTGCCTGGGATCCTGAGGCTGAAGGGCGGCGGGGGGGTGGGGGGGGGCGGTGCTGGTCCCAAAGCGCTCTGCCCCCCAGGACAGCCCGCCCCCCGCCCCTGCCACAGCGTCACCTGCGTCCCCCGCTCCCCGGGGACAGGGGTGCTTCTGTTTGTTCTCTCCTCACCAGCGTCAAATGGGAACTTTTCAGAGCCTGGCCTGGGAGATCCGCTTCCTTCTGGCCTCGCTCTCATGGGCCGGAATCCCTAAGATTTCAGGACCCGCTTACTCTGGCAAGGCCGGTGGTCCCACCTCGTCCTTTTCTATGAAGCAGCCTGGGTGGGCGGCCTAGGTTTCCCCCCGTAGCCAGGCAGTGCAGGCTCACTGACCCCAGGCTGCTGGCTACAAGGCTGGACGTGAAGTGACCCGGATGCAAGGACCAAGCTGGTTTCGGGTCCCTAGTCTGGATCTGAGGGTGCACCGTCTTGACATGTTCTTTCTTCCTTTCGTTATTTCCTTAAAGACCCAGGAAGTACAAAAGGCCATGGATGAGAGGAGATTTAAGGACGCTGTGCAACTCCGAGGAAGGTGCGTCTTCTGAAAAAACCTGTTTTACTGGGAGCCTTTGTTCATGAGGCCTGGTGTTAGAATGTGCCTACAGGCGGTGCCTGTTCCGTATCAACATAAGAAGTCAGAAATGAAGACAGTATGCAGTCAAGGCACCGTTCCTAAAGGTCGATGGTCCGGGTGACTACTTACAGAGAAATTTATTTTTTGGCAGGGTGAGGGGGGATCGTTTGGAAGCTGATGAAATTAGGATAGAGAGTGGCATGTGGCTGCTAGCATTTGGGGAAAGAAACTTGCTGCATCCTAAACGCCCCTGCCCCTCAGCCCCTTATAGGACATCCATTCCAGTCACTGGGAACACTCGAGGCTGCCTTCCCTGAGAGCCCGGACACAAAGCTGGCACCTGTGGGCCATCTGCGTCCGACACAAGCGTCCTCTGAGGCCCCTTCTCCCCAGATGAGCCCATACTGCTCCGTTCACATTCTAACCTTTGGTCTAACACCGTCCTTTTTTTTCTTCTAGGAGCTTCGAGAACAACCTGAACACCTACAAGCGGCTCGCCATCAAGCTGCCGGACTCCCAGATCCCTAAGGTAGGAGGCGTTACCGTGAGCCACGTCCCCTCCTCCGGCAATGCCTGGGTCCTGCTCTGGCCTGGGTGCCCTTCTGCCCTGGCCAGTTCGGGTCTTGGCTCCCAAGAGACCACCCCGCGCCCCGCCGACCCTTTCCTCCTGCCCCCTCCCACCTGGGCGACTCGGCTTTTCAGTTCAGGCGCCTCGGCCCCACGCTCAGCCCGTACGCTCTGGCTCCAGGGTGCAGCGGTGCGAGCCGTATCCGCCGCCACCCGCACACACCCACACGCCCCCCACCCCCTCCCGACTTACAGAGCAACTGCAATGTGGGCGTCGTGAACGTGGGTGCGCCCGCCGCCGGCATGAACGCAGCCGTGCGCGCGGCCGTGCGCGTGGGCATCGCCGACGGACACAAGGTGTTCGCTGTGTACGACGGCTTTGAGGGCTTCGCCAAAGGCCAGGTGAGTCCCGGGGGCGCCTGGTGAGGGAGGTCCTTGCCGAGAAGGCAGATTCTGGATTTCTCAAAGGTGGTAGGGAGGGCCTCTCTGGGGTCCGAGGACCCGGGCATTAGGTGGGAAGGGAGCACGTACGCACGAGGCTGCAGTGAGGTGTGCATGGGATGCCGTCGGTGATGCGCTAGTACGGCGCGCTGAGCACCGACTCCGATAAAAACCGAGGGAAAAGATTAACTGCTCGAGTGCTTCCTGACTACACTTACTGCGCGTCCGCGATTTACTTATTACGTTAACCCATTTAAATCTCTCAAAAATCTAAGATATTATCCCCATTTTCCTAATGAGAAAGCTGGGGCACCGAGACTTAATTCACAAGACCAAGGTCATAGGATGCAGGGTGCTAAACACGTGGTGACGCTACAGACGCTACTCTCTTAGCCGGGTGTTTCCTGGTCCCCTCCCATCCGAGGTTTCAGTTCTGCCGTTTGTTACCTGTGGTCCAGGAATATTAAATGGAAAATTCCAGAATAGACAATCTGTAAGTTTTAAATTACGTGTCGTTGTGAGTAGCATGATGAAATCTCCAACTGTCAGTTCTGTCCTCCCGGGATATGAATCATCCTCTCGCCCAGGGTATCTGCCCATGAGTCACTTGGTGATCAGATCAGCCCTCATGGTATGGCAGTGCTTAAGTTCAGGTGATCCTTACTTTACTTAATAATGTCCCCAAAGTGCAAGACGGGTGATGCTGGCAATCTGGATATTCTCTTACTGCGCCTATTTATAAATTAAATTTTATCCTAGGCATGTATGTATAGGGGAAGAAGGATACGTAGGGTTCTAGCATCGCTGGGGGTCTTGGAACATACTCCCTGCAGATAAGGGGGCGACTGTGTTTATTCACCCAGCGACTCAGCAGCTACTTACTGAGTTCTTAGGCTGTGGAGCCAAATTAGTGAAGAACGCAGACAAGACTCCCTGCATCTCAGGGAGGGAGATGACAGAGGTAAAAATCGATGTAGTGAACTCTCCAGCGTATCAGAACGTGACTGGTGCTAAAAAGACGCAGGGGGGGAGGTTGCAGTGCCATGGGCATCTTCGCTGAGGCCCTCCAGCCAGTGCTGCTGGGAGGTGACCCCTGACCAACGTGTGAAGGGCTGAGCAAGTGCCCTTGGGGACACCGGACCTTGGTCCCAGGCAGGGCGGATGGTGCAAAGGCCCTGAGCTGTTGGGGGGTGGGGTGGGAGGGGCTCACGTGACTGCAGCAGAGGAGCGAGGGGGAAGGAGGAAGGGGTTGAGGGAAAAGTTGACGAGGGCCGGATGGTTTGTAGGTGATCCTAAGGGGTCTGGCCTTTGCTTTGAAAAGACGGGAGGGTTTGGAGCAGGGGCATGGTGCATTCTGACAGATTTCCATAAGAGGCAGGAGTAGGGGAGCAGAAGAGTAGTTGGGGGACTGCTGCAATAGCCCAGGCAGGATGCGGGGGGCTTGGTCCAATCTGGCGACGGCGGAATCCGTGAGAGGTCTTCCATGGTCTGGGTGCATTTTGAAGGCCTGGCCAATAGGATTTGCTCTAGTACTAAGTATGCAGAGGTGTGAAGAAAGGAGGCAGGAATGAGTTGCAGCTGATGGACATGGGAGATCTGAGAGGCGCTGGGACTTGGATGGAGTGGGAGGTGCCCAGTGAGCAGGTGACCCCCCGTGCGGGGCCTTCAGGAGACCTGGGCGAAGATGCATGGTTGGAGGCCTGTGATATTCCAAACTGTGGCCGCCCCGAGTGTGTGAGGGACGGGGAAGGGAAAGCATTTTGCTGTTATGGCCGTGGGGTGTTGTGCAAACACCTTAGTGGGCGTTTATCGGTGCTCATAGGTGGTTCTCAGTTTTTAAGAACTGTTTTTTTAATCTTAGTTTAATTAAGAAAACTGGGGCTTCCCTGGTGGCGCAGTGGTTGAGAGTCCGCCTGCCGATGCAGGGGACACGGGTTCGTGCCCCGGTCCGGGAAGATCCCGCATGCCGCGGAGCGGCTGGGCCCGTGAGCCATGGCCGCTGAGCCTGTGCGTCCGGAGCCTGCGCTCCGCAATGGGAGAGGCCACAGCAGTGAGAGGCCCGCGTACCACAAAAAAAAAAAAAAAAAAAACTGTAATATTAATTTTTCTTTTACTTCGCAATGGTGGGGCTTGGCTAACTAAATCATGCCTCTGATAGACGTGGTGGGGAATAAGATGCAGGGTCCTTCCTACATGCGGGGGGCTTTGCCTGTCCGTGTTCCTAACTGTTGAGCCTTAGAATCTGGTTCAGGCCGCAGCTCATTCAGCCTTGAAATGAAAGCCGTTTCCTAACATTTCTCAAATCCTTACAGAAACGAAGGCTGTCAGAGGTGCAGACATCTGAGCTGTTTTTAAAGCTCTCTAATTCCTTTTTCTTTTTCGCTACCCCTGTTTCTTTTTGTTTGCATATTAGATAAAGGAAATTGGCTGGGCAGATGTCGGCGGCTGGACCGGCCAAGGCGGCTCCATTCTTGGGACGAAACGGTAATTCTCCTGTCTTGATTCTGACCTGAACGTTCCTGCGGGGAGCAGCTGGTGCAGCTGCTGCAGCTTTAAGTTCCTGTAAAGGAGCCCAGGAGGAATTGGTTCACGTCCTGGCTCCGGTCTGGGAGGGACCCGGGTTGTTTTATGGGGAGTTGATGAGTTGTGGCCTGAAGAAGAGACACAGCAGGGGACCTGGGAATGGCTTCCTCTGATAATTCCTTGTTTCCATTGCTTGGAAGAACCCAGTAGGGGCAGAAACCCCTCATCTCGCTCGAGGTGATGAAGACAGGGCTGTCTGAGCTGCGGTGACCTTGCTGTGTAGACAGGATTGATGGTGGCTCAGTGTCGTGGGGACCGCAGGCCTGAGCCGCCAGGGCCCCACAGCCGGAGGGAGGACCTGGGGGGCTCCACACAGAACCACCCGTTTCTGAAGTGCGGCCGCTTCCGTTCTCGGGCACAGCCGGGGATGGGGTATGTCCCCGAGGCGCTGATTTAATACAAAGCTGTTTCTTCTCTGATCTCAGGGTGCAGCCGTCACTCTGTGGCACATTATAATGTGGAAAGGAAGTAGCTGGTACTTAAGCCTAACGAGTGTTGCCCTCCCTGTGAGTGTTAGCCTGTGTGTTATCCAGGGGAATCGTCCCAGGCTCTGTCCTGCTGTGAAGCTGGGTGCCCGCATCGCCCAGGAATCTGTGGAGCTGGCCTAGTTCTCCAAAGCTCTTTTGGTCCCGTCACCCCCCAGCGCCCTTGGGGGATGGTGTTCTGACAGCGGAGCTCCAGTTAGGAGCCAGGGCTCTATCGGCTGCCTCCTAGGCCTCTTCCGACCAACTGTGATGCCTCAGCACGGTCGGCTTCACTAGCGCCACCCCGGGGCTGCCCTGGGCTGGCTGGAGGGGCCAGCTGGCAGCGTATTCTCACGATGCTCAGACGCTGGGAGGGACCCTGTAGTCGACATCATGACCACTCATGTGCCCTGGCCACCCAGGCCCTATGACTTCTCTACATCCACCCCAAGTATAAACCCCTGACTCCCCAGACAGTGCAAGGGAAAGATCGGGGTGGGTGCTGGTCTCCGGATGGGCACGGCTGACTGTCGTTTGTCTCTTCCACTTGCCGGCCATGTTTGAACAGGTGGGAAAACGGGACAACATGAGCAAGTGTGCTTGGAGGTGACTTTAAATGAGCTTAGATGGGGTAAGGTACATGTGCTCTGTACGTGACTCAGAAACTGGAAGTTGCCATCCAATTATCGTTGTGAACACTTGAAAGCTTTTGTGGTTCATTTTTTTTCCTAACCAGGCAGCAGGGTTCCTTGAGATCCAGGTGTTGGACAGCTGCAAAGTTTCTTCCCCTTTTCTTTTGAAAAGACCCTCTTTTGAGACCTGACTGCTGGCCACTTTGCTGCGTGTGGGTCCCCAGCCCCTCTGTCCGCCAGCAACGCGGATAAGGGAGCGGACATCCCCCTGCCCCTTGGTGCCATGCAGCTCAGCCTCAGAGGGTGGCGCACCAAGGGGGTCCTGCCTGACCGCCCCTCCCTTGAACCGTCCCCAGCACCCTCCCCGGGAAGTACCTGGAGGACATCGCCGCTCAGATGCACACCCACGGCATCAACGCGCTCTTGATCATCGGTGGATTCGAGGTACTTTCTGCTCCCCTGCTGGCTGGCTAGCGCTGTTGGTTTGAGTGGGGACCCCGTGCCGGCTCCCGTAAGCATCGTGCCGTCTGCCCCTCGGTGTGACCGGGGAGTCATGCAGCCTCGGGCCCAGCGGCCACTGAGTAATGGTGATGCAGAGAATGAGAGGTGGCAGCCCTCGGGGACAGACACTGGCCCAGCTACGTAAAGGGACTCGATCGGGAAGCGAAAGCTCGACTCCATGTCTGGGGTCCGTCCTCTCAGGGGGTTCTCACCTCTGTCGAGTCTGTAGAGATGACCTTCTCTCTTGAACTGGAAGCCCATTGGCTATCCGAGAGGAGGGAAGTGATGGGGCCAGATCATTATCTTTTAACTACATGTTGGACTGCCCACCTTCATTTTTAATATTCAGCCGAGATCAGTCCCATGATGACCTTTCTGTTTCCTTAAAGAAAACGTGAGAACCTCAGACTCCCACCCGTGAGCGGCTTAGTCTCACCCCGACGGGACGATGCCACAGCCTCACCTTGGGCGCAGCGCTGCCCGTGATGGCGATGCGTTTCCCTGCCCCTCACAACTGCACACACTCACTTGCAGGCCTACCTGGGGCTGCTGGAGCTGTCGGCCGCCCGGGAGAAGCACAAGGAGTTCTGTGTCCCCATGGTCATGGTTCCCGCCACCGTCTCCAACAACGTGCCCGGCTCCGATTTCAGCATCGGGGCAGACACCGCCCTCAACACCATCACCGACGTGAGTGCTGGCCACAGAGCAGGTGCCGCGGACACTAACCCAGGGCGCCTGGCCCGCTTTTATCTACCTGTGCACTCGAGGCAGAGCCAGGGTGCTAGGGTGGTTTGCTGAAAAGTTTAAAAAAAGAAAAAAAAAAAAAAAAGGTCCGGTGGTTAAGACTCCGCGCTTCCAATGCATGGAACACAGGTTCGATCCCTGGCGGGGAATTAAGAGCCCACATGCTGACACAGCCAAAAAAAAAAAAGAATCTGACAATCACTGATTCGGCTTCCAAAGATCTTTTACCACCGTTTTCCTGTGCCGCGGCCAAGGTGACATCATCTGTAGCGCGGGTAGTTTTGGGTCACAGTGAAGTGAATATTCATTTAAATGCCTTTTTTTTTTTTTTTTTTTGGCTGAGCGAAATTTACCAAAAGCCTAAAACACATTATTGTGATAAATCCTGGGTCCACTGGCCCGTTGTCTGATATTCGAGGGTAGAAGCTGGACTAAAGATTTTATAATTTTATTCATTGACTTGAATCCTCTTTTAAACAATCGTATTAGTTTTGGTTTCGGCCGATAGCCTCATCCTCATCTTCCCCTTTGTGGACTGGGATGATAAAACACATCTAAAATAACATTGATGTTATTTGAATGTGGTTTTTTTTTTTTTTTAGCCAAAAGGCCATAACAAAACCTAGAAATACCTCTTAATCATTGTATTTGTAAATCACGCTTGGGAGATCACATTGGAGTTTGAAGATCCGTATTTAACACAGAATGCATCACTTCCTTTTTTAAAAAATTCGGCATCTAAAACTTTTCAGTAAATTCTCATATTTTATTTTCCTTGCAAGACGTAGATCTTGTGACTGTTTTTCTAAGCATTTTTCCTTAAACCCATGGCATCAAATCTGTCTCTATAGTGCCGGTAGATAAAAGAAAAGCTTTAAAAATAGAATTTACCTGGTAAGCAATGCTTGTTTTCCTGAGCCTCTTAAGCTTTCCGCAGTTTCTTTACTAAAAAGCCCTCCAGTGTCGCCTGTGTCCCCACGCTGGACCTCCTGACCCGCGTCCCTGCCCTCTTGCCTGCCGCTGCTTGTGCCTCCCCGGTGACACCATTTGTGCTTTTGCTGCTGTGGGGCAAATTCAGCTCCTGATCGATGCGCAAGCTCTGAGTTGAAAGGTCATGTCTGTCGCAAAATGAATGCCATCATTGTGTTACTGCTTCTCCTGCATAGCTGGATCTGAATCTGCTCACTCCACGCTTGCAGTAGAAGCAACGGAAGCTCATTTCCTAGTTGTCACCTAACTAGACCCCCTTGGGGTGGCGGGGACCTTGGGAGCGGTCGTTGGTGGGTCCTGACCAAGGTCGGTGCTCCCGCCCTGTGATGTTTCACGCGCTCTCAGGCAGGACAGGATTCTCCCACTTTACAATTCCAGGCTCCTTTGCTACAAAGCATGATTTTTCCAGGCGATAAAAGATTGCTTACGTGTATTGTTGAAAATTTGAAAACCAGAATAAGTCCAGGGAAAATTCCGAATGATCCATCCTGCTTCCATTCAAGGGATTTTGAGATTATTATGCAATGCTTTACATTCAGGTTTTTATTCATTCAAGTTTCTCTGAGCCGGGCTCACAGTTGTAAAGCGGGCAGTGCCTGTCCGAGACTGGGCCAGGGCCGTCCTTGCGAGGTGGGCGGAAGTGACGCTCCGAGGGCCTAAGTAGGGTGTCTTGTTCTGGTTCATGAAGGATGGTCAGGGGGTGGTCGGGATGACCCTCCCCAGGCCTGCTCAGTGGATCCTGGAGCTGGGGGGACAGAAGGCCGGGCTGGCGTGTTGAAGTCGCTGGGTTTCTCCCAGGGTTGTGTGTGTTAAGCCACAGTGAGGCTGAGTCTCTTAGGAGGCCTGGGTTCGGGCTGGACCTCGGCTGCGCCGGACACTTGCAAGGAGTGGTGCAGCAGACAGGACCGTGCTGGGGGAGGGGCCTGAGGTGGCCAGAATGTCCCCAGGGCCTAGGGTGAGGACCCCGAGGTGGCCTCATGTGGTCAGCTGTCACATCCTCTGGACCCTTAACCACTGTCCTCATGTCACCTCCTTGTCAGCCTGTGCGCTGAGCTTACAGACATGTCACCTGAAACAGATCCCGGGGGATTTAATGCCTCGTAAGGTCCCGGCGTCTCTGGGGCAGAGTTAACGCCTCAGGGCAGGTTTTTAGGGACTCCACAGGGTGAGGCTGTGCATTGCATCTACTCCTCAGAACCAGCGCACTCGTCCCCTTCAGAACCACAGCTGAGGCGACCTCGGTGCTGCCCGGGCCCCGGGAGGTGGCCGTGGCTGCAGCTCTGCTAGTGGCCCTGAATTACGTCGGTGTGGGTGGCTCAGCTTCGGCCCCAGGGCTTCGGGCTCGAGTCCTGGACAGGGTTTTCCCTGGGGCCACAGTGTCCCTCCTGTTTTCTTGGAGATTAGAGGAAAAAGGAGTGGAGTGATGGCGACCAGAGGGTGGAGAGTACCTGCAGGTGTGGAACCGCCGTCAGATTTCAAGGTGCCGGTGCCCCTGTCCGCCCCCTACGCCGTGCGCCCCCTGACGCAGAGTATCCGGGGGTGGAGGTTCAGACGGCCCAGGAGTCCATCTAACTGTGGGGCTCACATCCGGATGTGGGCGGCCCTGCAGTGGTCCTGAGCTACGCTGGGGTGGAGGAGGGTCCGTGTGGGGACTGGGAGCCAGGCCGGGTGGAGGGAGTGAGAGGCAGGTGAGCAACCCCCTGGAGCCCCTCACCTTCCTCCCCGGCACTCCCTGGACTCACCCACCGCGCGTCCTCCATCCACGCGTCCTTGGGCTTCAGCCCCCCGAAACCCAGCCTGTTTGGGACTCTAGGGAATGGATGGGAGGTGGAGTAGGGGGTGGGCAGAGAGCACAGCCCTCCAGAAGGCCTGGGTCCATCCTGCCTGTGAATTTTCCTGCAGAAGGCACCCCAAGGTGGTTTTAGGCGGGAGGAATAAAGACAGACGGGACGGAGGCCCATCGGGCACACGTTCTGCTGAGCATCTGGCCGTGTTTGGAGCTGTGGCTTCAGGGACCCCGGTCACTAATGAGCCACTTTGACTAACACTGAGGGGGGCGGATCCGGACCCCAGATGTGTGCTTGAGAAGGCCCGCTTCTCTGACATCTGAGCCCAACGGTTTCACTGGGGTCCCAACCAACTCGGGGCTCAGGGCACCCAGCGCTGCTCTGTGTGAGATTCACAGGGCCCCGAGGGGAGGGGGCTCCCCAAGCTCTGCCTTCACGGCTCTGGCAGCTGGCACTGCGTCTCGATGTGGGTCCCGGCACACTGGTCCGGCCCCTAAGTTCTCCCCCAGTGCCCACCCCCAGTGGCAGTCCTCACCTCCTCCCAGATACCAGGAAGGGACAGGCTGTGTCTCCAGCCCTAACCCAGTGCCGCCCGACCCCGCTCTGCTGGCCTCCTGCCTGGCCCCGGGGTGTGCCAGTTTGGGAGCCCTCGCCTGAGCCCTGAGGCCCCCAATTCTGAGTCTCCCCCGTGCACCCCATGTCCCCCGATTGCTGAGTCCCCTTTCCTGCACCCCATGTCCTCCCACTTCTCTGAGTCACCCCCTTCACTCAATGTTCCTCCACTGCTGTGACACTTTTCCTGCAATGAATGTCCCCCCACTTCTCTGAGTCTCCCCACTGCGCGCCATGTCCCCCCACTGCTGCGTCCCCCCTCCTGCACCCCATGTCCGCCCACTGCTGGGTCCGCCCTCCTGCACCCCAGGCCCGCCACTTCTGAGTATCCCCACCTGCACCCCAGGCCCCCCATTTCTGAGTCTCCCCTCCTGCACTCCATGTCCCTCCACTGCTGGGTCCCCCCTCCCACACCCCAGGCCCCCTACTTCTGAGTCTCCCCTCCCACAATCCATCTCCCCCCACTGCTGTGTCCCCCTTCCTGCACCCCAAGCCCCCAATTTCGGAGTCTCTCCTCCTGCACTCCATGTCCCCCCACTGCTGGGTCCCCCCTCTTCCACCCTAGGCTCCCCATTTCTGAGTCTCCCCTCCTGCACTCCATGTCCCCCGATGGCTGGGTCGCCCATCCCGCACCCCGGGCCCCCTACTACTGAGTCTCCCCTCCTGCAACGCATGTCTCCCCACTGCTGGGTCCCCCTTCCTGCACCCTAGGCTCCCAATTTCTGAGTCTCACCTCCTGCATTCCATGTCCCACCACTGCTGGGTCCCCCCTCTTGCACCCCAGGCCCCCCATTTCTTAGTCTCCCCTCCTGCACTCCATGTCCCCCCACGGCTGAGTCCGTGCTCCCACACGCCAGACCCCCTGCTTCTGAGTCTCTCCTCCTGCAAACCATGTCCCCCAGTGCTGGGTCCCCCCTCCTGCACTCCATGTCCCCCAACTGCTGTTTCCCCTCTCCTGCACCCCAGGGCCCCCACTTCTGAGTCTTCCCTCCACTCCATGTCCCCCCACTGCTGGGTCTCCCCTTCTGCACTCCATGTTCCCCGACGGCTGGGTTGCCCGTCCCGCACCCCCAGCCCCCTACTTCTGAGTCTCCCCTCGTGCAACGCATGTCTCCCCACTGCTGGGTCCGCTCTCCTGCACTTCATGTCCCCCCACTGCTACGTCCGCCCTCCCGCACCCTAGGCCCCCCATTTCTGAGTCTCTCCTCCTGCACTCCATGTCCCCCACTACTTGGTCACCGCTCTTGCACCCCAGGCCCCCCATTTCTGAGTCTCCCCTCCGGCACTCCATGTGCCCCCATGGCTGGGTTCCCCCTCCTGAACCCCAGGCCCCCTTCTTTTGAGTCTCCCCTCCCGCAACCCAAGTTCTCCCACTGCTGGATCCCCCCTCTTGCACCCTAGGATCCCCAGTTCTGAGTCTCCCCTCCTGCATTCCATTTCCCCCCACTGCTGAACCCAGTCCTCCATTTCTGAGTCTCCCCTCCTGCACTCCATGTCTGCATCTGGCTGGGTCCACCCTCCCGCACCCCCAGGCCCCTACTTCTGAGTCTCCCCTCTCACAACCCATGTCACCCCACTGCTGGGTCCCCCCTCTCGCACCCTGGGCCCTTCATTTCTGAGTCTCCCTTCCTTCACTCCATGTCCCCCAAATGCTGGGTCCTCTCTCTTCCGCCCTAAGCCCCCATTTCTGAGTCTCCCCTCGTGCACTCCATGTCCCCCGACGGCTGGGTCGCCCGTCCTGCACCCCCGGACCCGTACTTCTGAGTCTCCTCTCGTGGAACGCATGCCTCCCCACTGCTGGGTCCCCTCTCCTGCACTCCATGTCGCCCCACTGTTGGGTCCTCCTTCGTGCACCCTAGGCCCCCCATTTTGAGTCTCCCCTCCTGCACTCCATGTCCCCCCACTGCTGGATCCCCCTTCCTGCACCCTACACCCCCTATTTCTGTGTCTCGCCTCCTGCATTCCGTGTCCCCCCACTGCTGGGTCCCACATTCCGCACCCCAGGCCCCCTGCTTCTGAGTCTCTCCTCCCGAAATCCAAGTCCCCCCACTGCTGGATCCCCCCTTCTGCACTCCATGTCCCCCCGCTATTGTGTCCACCCTCTTGCAAACTTGGCCGCACGTTTCTTAGTCTCACCTTCTGCACTCCTTATCACCCCTCGGCAGGGTCCCCCCTCTCGCACCCCAGGCCCCCTGCATCTGAGTCTCCCCTCCCGCAACCCATGTCCCCCCACTGCTGGGTCCCCCTTCCTGCACCCTAGGCCCCCCATTCCTGAGGCTCTCCTCCTTTACTCCACGTCCCCTTCCTGGGTCAAACTTTCTGCACTCTAGGCCCCCTATTTCTGAGTCTCACCTATTGCACTGCATGTCCCCCCACTGCTGGGTCCAACTCTTGCACTCTAGCTCCCCCATTTCTGAGTCTGCCCTCCTGCACTCCATGTCCCCCCACTGCTGGGTCCCCCCTCTTGCACCCCAGGCCCCCCATTTCTGAGTCTCCCCTCCTGCACTTCATGTCCCCCCAAGAATGGGTCTCCCCTCTCGCCCCACAGGCCCCCTGCATCTGAGTCTCCCCTCCCGTAACCCATGTCTCCCCTGTGCTGGGTCCCCCCTCCTGCACCCCGTGTCCCCTCACTTCTCTGAGTATTCCCTCTTGCAATCCATATCTCCTCACTTTTGAGTCTCCCTTCGTCCACTCCATGTCCCACCACTGCTGTGTTCCTGTTCCTGCACCCCTTGTCCCACCACTGCTGTGTCCCCCCTTTTGCACCCCCGGCCCCCAACTGCTGTGTGCTCTCTCCTGCACCCCAGGCCCCCCAGTTCTGAGTTTCCACTCCTGCACTCCATGTCCCCCCACTTCTGGGTCCAACCTCCCACACCCAAGGCCCCCTACTTCTGAGTCTCCCGTCCCACAACCCAAGTCCCCCCACTGCTGGATCCCCCCTCCTGCACTCCATATCTCCCCACTGCTTGGTCCCCCTACCTGCACCCTAGGCTCCCCATTTCTGAGTCTCTCCTCCTGCACTCCATGTCCCCCCCACGGCTGAATGTCCCCTCCCACACCTCATGCCCCCTGCTTCTGAGTCTCTCCTCCTGCAACCCATGTCCCCCTACTGCTGGGTCCTCCTTCCTGCACCCTGGGCCCCACATTTCTGAGGCTCCCCTGCTGCACTCCATGTGCCCCCCCTCCTGGGTCACACTTTCTGCACTCTAGGCCCCCTATTTCTGAGTCTCCCCTATTGCACTGCATGTTCCCCCACTGCTGGGTCCGACTCTTACACCCTAGCTCCCCCATTTCTGAGTCTCCCCTCCTGGACTCCATGTGCCCCTACTGCTGGGTCACCGCTCTTGCACCCGAGGCCCCCTACTTCTGAGTCTCCCCTCCCGCAACCCAAGTTCTCCCACTCCTGGATCCCCCCTCCTGCACCCTAGGCCCCCCATTTCTGAGTCTCCTGCACTCCATAACCCCCAATATTGGGTCTCCCCTCTTGCTCCCTAGCATCCCCAATTCTGAGTCTCCTTTCCCGCAACCCATGTCACCTCACTGCTGGATCCCCCCTCTTGCACCCTGGGCCCCCATTTCTGAGTCTCCCCTCCGGCACTCTATGTCCCCCCACTGCTGTGTAACACCTCTTGCACCCCAGGACCCCCATTTCTGAGTCTCTCCTGCTGTACTCCATGTCCCCCCACTGCTGGGTACCCTCTCTTCCAACCTAAGCCCCCCATTTCTGAGTCTCCCCTCCTGCACTCCATGTCCCCCGACGGCTGGGTCGCCCTTCCCGCACCCCCGGACCCCCTACTTCTGAGTCTCCCCTCCTGCACTCTATGTCCCCCCACTGCTGGATCCCCCCTCTTGCACCCTAGGCCCCCCATTTCTGAGGCTCCCTTTCTGTACTCCATGTCCCACCACTGCTGGGTCCCCCCTCTTCCACCCCAGGCCCCTCATTTCTGAGTCTCCCCTCCTGCATTCCATGTCCTCCCACTGCTGGGTCCCACCATCCGCACTCCAGGCCCCCTGCATCTGAGTCGCCCCTCACGCAACCCAAGTCTCCCCAGTGCTGGGTCTCCCTCCTGCCCCCCGTGTCCCCTCACCTCTCTGAGTATTTCCTCTTGCAATCCATATCTCCTCACTTGAGTCTCCCCTCCTGCACTCCATGTCTGCATACGGCTGGGTCCAACCTCCCTTACCCCCAGGTTCCTACTTCTGAGTATCCCTTCCCGCAACGCACGTCCCCCAACTGCTGAGTTCCCCCTCCTGCACTCCATTTCCCCCCATGACTGGGTCACCCCTCTTTCAACCCAGTCTCCCATTTCTGAGCCTCCCCTTCCTCACTCCATGTCCACATATGGCTGGGTCCCCCCTCCCGCACCCCAGGCCCCCTACTTCTGCGTCTTCCCTCCCGCAAGCCATGTCACCCCACTGCTGGGTCCTCCCTCTTGGACCCTGGTCCCCCCATTGCTGAGTCCCCCCTCCGTCACTCCGTGTCCCCCCACTGCTGGGTCCCCCTACTGCACCACAGGCAGGCCACTTCTGAGTATCCCCTCCTGCACGCTAGGCCCCCAATATCTGAGTCTCCCCTCCTGCACTCCATGTCCCCCCACGGCTAGGTTCCCCCTCCCACACACCCTATGCCCCCTACTTCTGAGTCTCCCTTGCCGCAACCCATGTCCCTGCACTCCTGGGTGTCCCCTCCTGCACTCCATGTCCCCCCACTGCTTGCTCACCCCTCTTGCACCTCAGGCCCCCCATTTCTGAGTCTCCCCTCCTGCACTCCATGTCCCCCCATGGCTGGGTCCCCTCTCGCGCACCCCAGGACACCTACTTCTGAGTCCCCCCTCCCGCAACCCATGTCCCCCCACTGCTGGGTCCCCCTTCCTGCACCCTAGGCCCCCCATTCCTGAGGCTCTCCTCCTTTACTCCATGTCTCCCCTTCCTGGGTCAAACTTTCTGCACTCTAGGCCCCCTATTTCTGTGTCTCACCTATTGCACTGCATGTCCCCCCACTGCTGGGTCCAACTCTTGCACTCTAGCTCCCCCATTTCTGAGTCTCCCCTCCTGCACTTCATGTCCCCCCAAGACGGGGTCTCCCCTCTCGCACCCCAGGCCCCCTGCATCTGAGTCTCCCCTCCCGCAACCCATGTCTCCCCGGTGCTGGGTCCCCCCTCCTGCACCCCGTGTCCCCTCACTTCTCTGAGTATTTCCTCTTGCAATCCATATCTCCTCACTTTTGAGTCTTCCCTAGTCCACTCCATGTCCCAGAACTGCTGTGTTCCTGTTCCTGCACCCCTTGTCCCACCACTGCTGTGTCCCCTCTTTTGCACCCCAGGCCCCCAACTACTGTGTGCCCTCTCCTGTGCCCCAGGGCCCCCAGTTCTGAGTCTTCCCTCCTTCACTTCCTGTTCCTCCACTTCTGGTTCCGCCCACCTGCATCCCAGGCCCCCCATTTCTGAGTTTGAACTCCATGTCCCCCCACATCTGGGTCCAACCTCCCGCACCCAAGCCCCCTACTTCTGAGTCTCCCCTCCCGCAACCCAAGTTCCCCCACTGCTGGATCCCCCCTCCTGCACTCCATGTCCCCCCACGGCTGAGTCCCCCCTCCCACACCTCATGCCCCGTGCTTCCGAGTCTCTTCTTCCTGCAACCCATGTCCCCCCACTGCTGGGTCACCCTTCCTGCACCCTAGGCCCCACATTTCTGAGTCTCCCCTATTGCACTCCATGTCCCGCCACTGCTGGGTCCCCCCTCCTGCACTCCATGTCCCCCCATGGCTGGTTCCCCCATCCCGCACCCCAGGCCCCCTACTTCTGAGTCTCCCCTCCCGCAACCCAAGTTCCCCCACTACTGGATCCCCCCTGCTTCACACTAGGCCCCCCATTTCTGAGTCTCCCCTCCTGCACTCCATATCCCCCCACTATTGGGTCCCCCCACTTGCACCCTAGGTTCCCCAATTCTGAGTCTCCCCTCCTGCACTCCATTTCCTCCCACTGCTGGGTCACCCCTCTTTCACCCCACTCCCCCATTTCTGAGTCTCCCCTCCTGCACTCCATGTTCACATACAGCTGGATCCACCCTCCCGCACCCCCAGGCCCCCTACTTCTGAGTCTCCCCTCCCACAACACATGTCACGCCACTGCTCAGTCCCCCCTCTTGCACCCTGGGCCCCCCATTTCTGAGTCTTCTCTCCCGCACTCCATGTCCCCCCACTGCTGGGTAATACCTCTTGCACTCCAGGACCCCCATTTCTGAGTCCCCTCCTGCACTCCATGTCCCCCCACTACTTGGTCACCGCTCTTGCACCCCAGGCCCCCCATTTCTGAGTCTCTCCTCCGGCACTCCATATGCCCCCATGGCTGGGTCCCCCTCCTGAACACCAGGCCCCCTACTTTTGAGTCTCCCCTCCCGCAACCCAAGTTCTCTCACTGCTGGATCCCCCCTCCTGCACCCTAGGCCCCCCATTTCTGAATCTCCCCTCCTGCACTCCATATCCCCCCCCTATTGGATCCCTCCTCTTGCACCCTAGGATCCTCAGTTCTGAGTCTCCCCTCCTGCATTCCATTTCCCCCCACTGCTGGGTCACCCCTCTGTTCACCCCAGTTCCCAATTTCTGAGTCTCCCCTCCTGCACTCCATGTCTGCATATGGCTGGGTCCACCCTCCCGCACCCCCAGGCCCCTACTTCTGAGTCTCCCCTCTCACAACCCATGTCACCCCACTGCTGGGTCCCCCCTCTCAAACCCTGGTCCCTCCAATTCTGAGTCTCCCCTCTGGCACTCTATGTCCCCCCACTGTTGGATCCCCACTCTTGCACCCTAGGCCCCCCATTTCTGAGTCTCCCTTCCTACACTCCATATCCCCCAAATGCTGGGTCCCCTCTCTTCCACTCTAAGCCCCCCATTTCTGAGTCTTCACTCCTGCACTCCATGTCCCCCGACGGCTGAGTCGCCCGTCCTGCACCCCTGGACCCGTACTTCTGAGTCTCCCCTCGTGGAACGCATGTCTCCCCACTGCTTAGGTCCCCTCTCCTGCACTCCATGTCCCACCACCGCTGCGTCACCCCTCTTGCACCCCAGGCTCCCCATTTCTGAGTCTCCTCTTCTGCACTCCATATCCTCCCAGTATTGGGTCACCCCTCTTTAACCCCAGTCTCCCATTTCTGAGTCTCCCCTCCTGCACTCCATGTCTCCCCACTGCTGGGTTCCCCTTCCTGCACCCTAGGCCCCCCATTTCTGAGTCTGACCTCCTGCACTCAATGTCCCCCCACTTCTGGTTCCCCCCCTGCACCACAGGACCCCAATTTCTGAGTCTCCCCTCTGTACTCCATGTCTCCCCACTCCTGGGTGTCCCCTCCTGCACTCCATGTCCCCCCACTGCTGCGTCCCCCCTCCTGCACCCCATGTCCGCCCACTGCTGGGTCCCCCCTCCTGCACCCTAGGCCCCCCATTTCTGAGTCTCCCCTCCTGCAACCCATGTCCCCCCACTGCTGGGTCCCCGCTGCTGCACTCCATGTCCCCCCACTGCTTGGTCACCCCTCTTGAAACCCAGGCCCCCCATTTCTGAGTCTCCCCTCCGGCACTCCATGTCCCCCCATGGCTGGGTCCCCCCCTCCTGCACCCCAGGCCCCCTACTTCTGAGTCTCCCCTCCCGCAATCCATCTCCCCCTACTGCTGGGTCCCCCTTCCTGCACGCTAGGCACCCCATTTCTGAGTCTCCCCTCTGGTACTCCATGTCCCCCCACTGCTGGATCCCCCCTCCTGCACTCCATATCTCCCCACTGCTTGGTCCCCCTACCTGCACCCTAGGCTCCCCATTTCTGAGTCTCTCCTCCTGCACCCATGTCCCCCACGGCTGAATCCCCCCTCCCACACTTCATGCCCCCTGCTTCTGAGTCTCTCCTCCTGCAACCCATGTCCCCCCACTGCTGGGTCCCCCTTCCTGCACCCTAGGCCCCACATTTCTGAGGCTCCCCTGTTGCACTCCATGTCACCCCCTCCTGGGTCACACTTTCTGCACGCTAGGCCCCCTATTTCTGAGTCTCCCCTGTTGCACTGCATGTTCCCCCACTGCTGGGTCCGACTCTTACACCCTAGCTCCCCCATTTCTGAGTCTCCCCTCCTGGACTCCATGTGCCCCTACTGCTGGGTCACCGCTCTTGCACCCGAGGCCCCCTACTTCTGAGTCTCCCCTCCCGCAACCCAAGTTCTCCCACTCCTGGATCCCCCCTCCTGCACCCTAGGCCCCCCATTTCTGAATCTCCTGCACTCCATATCCCCCCACTATTGGGTCTCCCCTCTTGCTCCCTAGCATCCCCAATTCTGAGTCTCCTTTCCCGCAACCCATGTCACCCCACTGCTGGATCCCCCCTCTTGCACCCTGGGCCCCCATTTCTGAGTCTCCCCTCTGGCACTCTATGTCCCCCCACTGCTGTGTAACACCTCTTGCACCCCAGGACCCCCATTTCTGAGTCTCTCCTGCTGTACTCCATGTCCCCCCACTGCTGGGTACCCTCTCTTCCAACCTAAGCCCCCCATTTCTGAGTCTCCCCTCCTGCACTCCATGTCCCCCGACGGCTGGGTCGCCCTTCCCGCACCCCCAGACCCCCTACTTCTGAGTCTCCCCTCCGGCACTCTATGTCCCCCCACTGCTGGATCCCCCCTCTTGCACCCTAGGCCCCCCATTTCTGAGGCTCTCCTCCTGCACTCCATGTACCCCCAGTCCTGGGTCCCACTTCCTGCACCCCAGGCCCCTCATTTCTGAGTTTCCCTTCCTGCATTCCATGTCCTCCCACTGCTGGGTCCCACCATCCGCACTCCAGGCCCCCTGCATCTGAGTCGCCCCTCACGCAACCCAAGTCTCCCCAGTGCTGAGTCTGCCTCCTGCCCTCCGTGTCCCCTCACCTCTCTGAGTATTTCCTCTTGCAATCCATATCTCCTCACTTGAGTCTCCCCTCCTGCACTCCATGTCCGCATACGGCTGGGTCCAACCTCCCATACCCCCAGGTTCCTACTTCTGAGTCTCCCGTCCCGCAACCCATGTCACCCCACTGCTGAGTCCCCCCTACTGCACCACAGGCCCACGACTTCTGAGTATCCCTTCCCGCAAAGCACGTCCACCAACTGCTGAGTTCCCCCTCCTGCACTCCATTTCCCCCCATGACTGGGTCACCCCTCTTTCAACCCAGTCTCCCATTTCTGAGCCTCCCCTCCTGCACTCCATGTCCACGTATGGCTGGCTCCCCCCTCCCGCACCCCAGGCCCCCTACTTCTGCGTCTTCCCTCCCGCAAGCCATGTCACCCCACTGCTGGGTCCTCCCTCTTGGACCCTGGTCCCCCCATTGCTGAGTCCCCCCTCCGTCACTCCGTGTCCCCCCACTGCTGGGTCCCCCTACTGCACCCCAGGCAGGCCACTTCTGAGTATCCCCTCCTGCACGCTAGGCCCCCAATTTCTGAGTCTCCCCTCCTGCACTCCATGTCCCCCGACGGCTAGGTTCCCCCTCCCACACCCTATGCCCCCTACTTCTGAGTCTACCTTCCCGCAACCCATGTCCTTGCACTCCTGGGTGTCCCCTCCTGCACTCCATGTCGCCCCACTGCTTGCTCACCCCTCTTGCACCTCAGGCCCCCCATTTCTGAGTCTCACCTCCTGCACTCCATGTCCCCCCACTGCTGGGTCCCCCTTCCTGCACCCTAGGCCCCCCATTCCTGAGGCTCTCCTCCTTTACTCCACGTCTCCCCTTCCTGGGTCAAACTTTCTGCACTCTAGGCCCCCTATTTCTGAGTCTCACCTATTGCACTGCATGTCCCCCCACTGCTGGGTCCAACTCTTGCACTCTAGCTCCCCCATTTCTGAGTCTGCCCTCCTGCACTCCATGTCCCCCCACTGCTGGGTCCCCCCTCTTGCACCCCAGGCCCCCCATTTCTGAGTCTCCCCTCCTGCACTTCATGTCCCCCCAAGAATGGGTCTCCCCTCTCGCCCCACAGGCCCCCTGCATCTGAGTCTCCCCTCCCGCAACCCATGTCTCCCCGGTGCTGGGTCCCCCCTCCTGCACCCCGTGTCCCCTCACTTCTCTGAGTATTCCCTCTTGCAATCCATATCTCCTCACTTTTGAGTCTCCCTTCGTCCACTCCATGTCCCACCACTGCTGTGTTCCTGTTCCTGCACCCCTTGTCCCACCACTGCTGTGTCCCCCCTTTTGCACCCCAGGCCCCCAACTGCTGTGTCCCCTCTCCTGAGCCCCAGGGCCTCCAGTTCTGAGTCTTCCCTCCTGCACTCCATGTCCCCCCACTGCTGGGTCCCCCCTCTTTCACCCCTGGCCCCCCATTTCTGAGTCTCCCCTCCTGCACTCCATGTCCCCCCCACTTCTGGGTCCCACCTCACGCAGCCAAGGCCCCCTACTTCTGAGTCTCCCCTCCCGCAACCCAAGTCCCCCCACTGCTGGATGCCCCCTCCTGCACTCCATATCTCCCCACTGCTCGGTCCCCCTTCCTGCACCCCAGGTCCCCCATTTTTGAGTCTCTCCTGCTACACTCCATGTCCCCCTTATGCTGGATGCTCACTCTTGCATCCTAGGCCCCCCATTTCTGAGTCTCCCCTCCTGCACTCCATGTCCCCCCACTGCTGGGTCCCCTCTCTTCCACCCTAAGCCCCCCATATATGAGTGTCCCCTCTGTACTCCATGTCCCCGACGGCTGGGTCGCCCATCCAGCACCCCCGGCTCCCTACTCCTGAGTCTCCACTCCTGCAACGCATGTCTCCCCACTGCTGGGTCCCCTCTCCTGCACTCCATGTCCCCCCACGGCTGAGTCCCCCCTCCCACACCTCATGCCCCCTGCGTCTGAGTTTCTCTTCCTGCCACCCATGTGCCCCCACTGCTGGGTCCCCCTTCCTGCACCCTAGGCCCCCCATTTCTGAGGCTCCCCTCTTTCACTTCATGTCTCCCCTTCCTGGGTCACACTTTGTGCACTCTAGGCCCCCTATTTCTGAGTCTCCCCTATTGCACTGTATGTCCCACCAATGCTGGGTCCAACTCTTGCACCCTAGCTCCCCCATTTCTGAGTCTCCCTTCCTGCACTCTATATCCCCCCACTATTGGGTCCCCCCTCTTGCACCTAGGCCCCCCATTTCTTAGTTTCCCCTCCTGCGCTTCATTTTCCCCACTGCTGGGGCACCCCTTTTTCTCCCCAGTCCCCCATTTCTAAGTCTCCCCCCTGCACTCCATGTCCCCCCACTGCTGGGTCCCACTTCGTGCACCCTAGACCCCCCATTTCTGAGTCTCCCCTCCTGGATTCCATGTCCCCTCACTGCTGAGACACCACTCTTGCACCCCAGGGCCCCCATTTCTGAGTCTCCCTTCCTGCACTTCATGTCCCCCCACGACTGGGTCTCCCCTCCCGCAACCCATGTCTCCCCGGTGCTGGGTCCCCCCTCCTGCACCCCGTGTCCCCTCACTTCTCTGAGTATTTCCTCTTGCAATCCATATCTCCTCACTTTTGAGTCTTTCCTCGTCCACTCCGTGTCCCACCACTGCTGTGTTCCTGTTCCTGAACCCCTTGTCCCACCACTGCTGTGTCCCCCCTTTTGCACCCCAGGCCCCCAACTGCTGTGTCCCCTCTCCTGCGCCCCAGGGTCCCCAGTTCTGAGTCTTCCCTCTTTCACTCCCTGTTCCCCCATTTCTGGTTCTGCCCACCTTCATCCTAGGCCCCCCATTTCTGAATCTCCCCTCCTGCACTCCATATCCCCCCACTATTGGGTCCCCCCTCTTGCACCCTAGGATCCTCAGTTCTGAGTCTCCCCTCCTGCACTCCATGTCTGCATACGGCTGGGTCCCCCTCCCGCATCCCCAGGCCCCTACTTCTGAGTCTCCCCTCTCACAACCCATGTCACCCAACTGCTGGGTCCCCCCTCTCGCACACTCGGCCCTCCATTTCTGAGTCTCCCCTCTTGCACTCTATGTCCCCCCCACTGCTGGGTAACACCTCTTGCACCCCAGGACCCCCATTTATGAATCCCTTCCTGCACTCCATGTCGCCCCACTCCTGGGTCCCCCTTCCTGCACCCCAGACCCCCCATTTTTGAGTCTCTCCTGCTGCACTCCATGTCCGCCCACTGCTGGATCCCCACTCTTGCACCCTAAGCCCCCCATTTCTGAGTCTCCCCTCCTGCACTCCATGTCCCCCGACGGCTGGGTCGCCCGTCCCGCACCCCCGGACCCCTACTTCTGAGTCTCCCCTCATGGAACGCATGTCTCCCCACGGCTGGGTGCCCTCTCCTGCACTCCATGTCGCCCCAGTGTTGGGTCCCCCTTCCTGCACCCCAGGCCCCCCATTTCTGAGTCTCACCTCCTGCACTCCATGTCCTACTACTGCAGGGTCCCCCCTCTTGAACCCCAGACCCCCCATTTCTGAGTCTCCCCTCCTGCAACCCAAGTCCCCCCACTGTTGGATATCCCCTCCTGGACTCCATATCTCCCCACTGCTCGGTCCCCCTACCTGCACCCTAGGCTCCCCATTTCTGAGTCTATCCTCCTGCACTCCATGTCCCCCACGGCTGAATGCCCCCTCCCACACCTCATGCCCCCTGCTTCTGAGTCTCTCCTCCTGCAACCCATGTCCCCCTACTGCTGGGTTCCCCTTCCTGCACGCTAGGCCCCCTATTTCTGAGTCTCCCCTGTTGCACTGCATGTTCCCCCACTGCTGGGTCCAACTCTTGCACCCTAGCTCCCCCATTTCTGAGTCTCCCCTCCTGGACTCCATGTGCCCCTACTGCTGGGTCACCGCTCTTGCACACGAGGCCCCCTACTTCTGAGTCTCCCCTCCTGCACTCCATGTCCCCCCACTGCTGGGTCCCCCCTCCCGCACTCAGTGTCCCCCACTGCTGGATCCCCCTTCATGCACCTTAGGCCCCCCATTGCTGAATCTCCCCTCCTAAACTCCATGTCCCCCCACTGCTGAGTCACCACTCTTGCACCCCAGGGCCCCCATTTCTGAGTCTCCCTTCCTGCACTTCATGTCTGCCCACTACTGGGTCTCCCCTCTCGCACCCCAGGCCCCCTGCATCTGAGTCTCTCCTCCCGCAACCCAAGTCTCCTCAGTGCTGGGTCCCCCCTCCTGCACCCCGTGTCCCCTCACTTCTCTGAGTATTCCCTCTTGCAATCCATATCTCCTCACTTTTGAGTCTCCCCTCGTCCACTCCATGTCCCACCACTGCTGTGTTCCTGTTTTTGCACCCCTTGTCCCACCACTGCGGTGTCCCCCCTCTTGCACCCCAGGCCCCCTACTGCTGTGTCCCCTCTCCTACACCCCTGCCCCCCACTCTGAGTCCCACCTTTTGCACCCCATTTTCCCCCACGGCTGGGTCCCCATTTCTGCATGCCATGTCCCCTCACTTCTGAGTCTCCCCTCCTGCAACCCATGTCCTCCCACTGCTGGGTCCCCCTCCTGCACCCCAGGCTCCCCACTGCTGGGTCCCCCCACTTCTCAGTCTCCCCTCCTGTACTCCATGTCTCCCCGCTTCTGGGTTCCCCCTCCTACACCCCAGGCCCCCCCTTCTGAGTCTCCCCTCCTGCACCCCATATCCCCCACTGCTGAGTCCCCGTTGAGCACATGGATGCACGTTCCCTTGACCCCATAGCCACCCTGCTTCAGGCTCTCCACAGCTCGCTGGTGCTGTTGAAGGAGCGCAGTAGGTACCCTGAGTTTTGTGTCCCCATTTGCGTGATGCCCGCTACCGTTAGCAGCAACGTCCCAGGGACAGACCTGAGCTTGGGCTGTGACACCGGCCTGAACGTGGTCATGGAGGTAAGAGCTTTTTTGTTTGCCGTCGTGGTTTGTTTCTTTGCTGCAAGAACACAGTCCATGAGGTGGAACCCGTAGGATCTGTCTTTCCCCCTCGGGGAGAAACGGAAGGGAGATCCCATCCGATCTTCCAGGACAAATGAGCCCAGTTTATCGTCAGCTCAAATTTGCGTCACTTCCCACCCAGCTTCTCTGTCTCTGGGGGAGGGTGAGCCCGCCTGTGCCGACTAAAAATAGGCTGTTCCTCGGGTGCTCTGCGTGATCCCTGTTCCTGCACCCCCTGGACCAGAGGCCTGAGGTACCTCCCAGTGTGGTGAGGCTGCTGCCAGGTCCCCAGGTGACGACCTGGCCGCTTGGCCCGCTGGAGGAGACGGGACATGGAGCAGGTTGGGGCGGGGGAGTGTAGACGGTCCCGAGGGGCGTGAGAGTCCAGCCGACTATAGGCCACGGGGAGGAGACGCCCTTCCTTGTGCTGTGAGGGCGCTGCCCTCCCCTCCCCATCCGAGTTGGGGTCCAGCAGCTCAGGTGTCACCCGCTCTCTGTCTACGGGGCCAGCGCCTCTGAGCCCTGCCCACCCGGCTTCTGCTCTGGGGCGTGTCCTGCCCCATCGAGCCCCCCACCCACGCAGAGGTTCAGAGCCCTCTGTGCTAGAGGGTTCTCGTGCTCAGCTGGGCACAGACCCCGGGGAAAGAGCGGTTCAGTGCAGGCTCTGACTGCAAGGTGGGGAGGCCGTCACCCGGACCTCCGCCGTCCAGGCCGACAGGCACGTCGGGGGCATTCTGCTCCCCAAGATGGGGGCCCCGTGGGCCCAGCTCTTAGCCTCCTGCTTCCATCAGGTAGCCCCGGCCATGGATGCCGAGGGGGGTCGGGCATCCCCCCCCACTCCTCTGCAGGGCGTTGTCTGCACCTCCAGACGCCCGCATTCACTGTCACCCTCCCGCCCCTACCTGGCATGTGTCACCCGCCACCCGGCCTCACCAGCTGCCTGCGCCTTGTTGATGGGAACCCCCAAGGGGGTGTGTAACTGGGTGCAGAGGTGTCCTCGTGCCCGAGCCCATGGGCTCTTTCCCATCTTAACACCCTTCCAAGCGCCACCTCATCTTTTCACATTGGGCTTTATGTTTACAACACCCACGTGGCAAAATGTGAGCAGTTCTGGGACTTTGAATAACTTGAGGATTTTCCTCCAGTGGAGAATTCACTGTCCCCGCCAGAGGGCGCCAGCGCTGGGCGAGAGGGGATGTTCCCGCAGTGACCATGGCGTCAGGGCAGGTCCGGGTGGGGCAGGGGCGTCGGCCCTCCTGGATGCTCTCCTCTCAGCCCAGAAGTCAGAGCCAGCCGGCCCTGTACCACCCACCAGGGACTAGGGCGAGCGGTCCTGCGGCCTCTTCCATGCCAGCCCTGCTCTCGGCAATTGGATGAGACACAGACACTGCCGGGAGGACTTGCTATTTTTAGATCAAGTGAACTCAAGCCTCAGACACAACCTGGGTGAATGAGAGAGTTGACAGGCGTTTAAGCGCCTGGCTCCCCGGGGCCCCCAGCCGCCAGGCCGTGTCAGCTGCCAGGCGCCCGCGGTGGCTTCCTCTTCACCGTCCGAGTCGGGGCCCGGACGCAGGTACTCGCCTCGCAGGAGAGGGGCTTTGCCGTCAGGCGGTTAACATTGCTGCTCGCTGCGTTAGTGACAGTGACTGTCAAGCTGGGTCAGGAAAGGAACCCACGTGACCTGCAGCTCTGGGAGGGGCCTGTGCACCCCCCAGCCCTGAATTCCTCTGAGACAAAGACCAGGCAGAGAGGTTTAAGTGCTCGAAGGCCACGTAAAGGAGCCCGTGGAAACCCTCCCGCCCCCTGTGACCCCTGCACTGCCGGGAACCCGCATCCCCGCCTAAGTACGGGAAGACAAGATGGGTCACGTTGATGCGATTTCTTCTTCCTATCTTGGCTCCTGGAGAACGCAGAGCTGCCCACCGGCTGAAGCGCGCACTGAATTTTGATTAAATCAGTCTATTTGGGGAGGGTGATGAGCCATTAAACACATTGAAAGTATAGTCAGGAATGATGGAAGGGAGCCTGTGTTTGTTCATCAGAACGCTCCTTCACGTTTAACCTGAAGCACTGGAGTGAGGGCCTCCACATTGGTGGTGTTATACTTTGGTGCACAAACCTCTTTTCCCCGAAACGTGACCCCTGGTCTCCCAAGCCCCCACCCCCCATTTAAGATTTCCCTCTGGACTCAGAGCTGCTCGGACTGATTTAAGGAACCCTGTACGGTTACCCGTGGCTGGTCGATGGATGGGGCAGGATGCTGCCTGCTTTTCTTTCTTTCGTTGTCAGACACTTACTGAGCGCTGACTGTGCGATTCCTGTCTTCATGGGATTCGCAGTCTAGTGAGGAAGGCACCCCACCCCCGAATCAGAGAATTACTGAGTTGCAGAAACCTGCGCTGTGGTGGCTCCTGTGGAGAGAGGCCTCGAGGTGTCACCAGAGCCCCTGGCAGAGGGGACCTGCAGTCCTGGCAACCACGCATCCTGGATTTCATTCCCACATAAGGGCTCAGTCTCAGGTTCCAGGCTCGAGGCCCTGGGTGTCTTTGGGGGCCGCAGTCCAGCCCCCACGAGCAGGCCGTGAGAGGCCCCTGGGGCGGGCTGGGGGGGCACTGGTGTGATGCTCCTGAAGGGCTGAGCGAGGCCAGATGCGGACACGAGCGTATGTGGTGGACAGACCAGACCTTGCAGGCTCCCCCGAGAGAGGACGGCGGCTGGACGGGTTTCTGTGTCCTCGAGGGCCGAGTGCAGGCGTTTCCTTGGGGGCGGGGGGGGGGGCACGGCCATCTGTGTATTGGCGAGTCTTCCGGGGGCAGGTCTGGAACCATCGTCTGGCTCTGAGGTGCGGTGCCCCACGGGAGGTAGTCCAGGGATAGACTGAGGACAGCCAGATCCAAGCGTCCACGGGGCTTTCCAGGAGAAAATAAAGCAAGGGATTTGCCCGCTGCCCGAGAGCCCGACAAGCCCGGCAACGCAGCCCCGCGAGGCCGCGGGAAGAGGGCGAAGGGGCCCCAGCGCACCGACCGAGGTCAGGGCCGGGCTGTGGGGTGGTGTCCCACGTGGCCTGACCATGTCCTTCTGTGCAGACGTGTGACCGCATCAAACAGTCAGCTAGCGGGACCAAGCGCCGTGTCTTCATCATCGAGACCATGGGGGGCTACTGCGGCTACCTGGCCAACATGGGGGGGCTGGCTGCCGGCGCCGATGCCGCCTACATCTTCGAGGAGCCTTTCGACATCCGGGACCTGCAGGTACGCGGACACAGGGCCCCGGGCGCTGCCGCCCGATGGGTCGACAGAGGCGCTGGTGATGCGCCAGGTTCAGGCACCCGCCCCCGCCGCCCCCCCCCCCCCCCCCCCCAGTTCTGACGGCACTCACGCCAGTGACGCACTAGGGCTCTGTCTGCGGTGACAGGGTAACAGCAGGAACAGACACATTTCAGGGCACCTGCTGCGCTCTAACCCAAGCTTGTAAGTTTCTGTCTCTTACACTCTTGTCTACGAAGCAGTTACCGCTCTTCCTGTGAAGGCCCCACACCCACAGGGATGCGGACGTGTTCAGGGGGCCCGGTGCTTTGCCGGCTGATGGCTATGGATGTCCAGGCTGTGGGGTACACACACTGCCAGAGCTCGGGTGTCCCTGTGGGGCTGAGTGGGGCGAAATGTGCAGCAGCTGGAGGACAGCACCCCTGCCTGGAGGAGCACCTCGTTCGCTGGGACCGCAGGACGTAATGAGGGCTGCCCGGCGCCCACCGGGGAGGCTTGACCAGGCAGGGACGCAGCAAAGTAGGTGTTTTCAGCTAAAACCAGGACAGGAAATACACTCACTACCTGCAGCGTGCTTCTTCCTAAAAATGTTTGCTTTTGTGTCACTCTCTCCCTTTCTTGCACATTTCCTTTCTCAAGACACAACAGTCCTTCCTTAGAAAATTTGTGCACCGATTTGAGTCTCTAGGTTTCTCCTGGCCTGAAAATGCTTGGTATGCAGTTTTACGAGTTTCTGTATAAAGTCAAGTTAACAGGTATTTTCCTCTGAGATAGAAAACACTGTCATGGAAATGGATACTTTCCAGTGGAGGAAAGTATCAGCTCTAGGCGAGTACATGGAATACACACACTGATGTGTTCAAGGGAAACCGTTCATCTGGGCAAGCGTCTCCCATGGATGCCATGCGTGGCACTGACTCAGTGACACCCCTCCTCCCCCTGCCGTGGCCGTGGGCTGCTGGGTTACAGGTTCCCTGGCGTTTGTCACTAGCTGATACGTCACTCATCTGCTGTCCTCTCTGCTACGAGCTGAACTCGGAGCAGCTGCCCCGACTTCCCCCGCTGCCACTGTCACAGGGCCGGACAGTACCCGGCACACAGTAGGCACTTAATAAAAGTGTCCTAAGGGAACACTCTTTCCTAGTCCAACGTGGAGCACCTGACGGAGAAGATGAAGACCACCATCCAGAGGGGACTCGTGCTCAGGTAAGGGGCCTCTGGCTGCCCCCAGCTGAGCCCCAGCTGCTTAGAAAGAACCCGCTTCACCTAACCCCCCGCGCGTGGCCACTTCTCTGCACGACCTCACTCTGAATCCTGGAGAAATGAGCGGAGTCACTGTGCTGCTTTGTGTTCAGACTTACAGGCATTTAAATAATTGGACGGTAATTTTTTTAAATTCATTTTTGCCGTGTAGTCAGTTTTCTTGTTTAAGATTCTGCAAGTCATTTCTTTAACTAAGCCGCTGACCTTGATAGAGAAGGCCGTGTGCAGCGGCGGGCAGGATGGGAGCGAGCTGTCGTGTGTTTCAGGAACGAGAGCTGCAGTGAGAACTACACCACCGACTTCATCTACCAGCTCTACTCAGAGGAGGGCAAGGGGGTGTTCGACTGCAGGAAGAACGTGCTGGGTCACATGCAGCAGGTGGGCCGTGGGCTAGGGAGGTGGCCAGATGCCCGTGACTTTTCTCAGATGGGTGTCCTATTTTAGCCATTTTGGAAAAACGTGTATTCAAGGGTAAATTCCAAGATGATTAAAATCAACATCTGAACTGTGTTATTGTTACACCAGATATCACCAGCCTCAGGAATCCTTTCCACTGTTTGTGATATTTGGGCAGATGGGCTTTTTAAGGAAAACCATCTACTTTCATAAAAATAGTGACACCAGTTGAGTGGACATTCAAATTAAGTATTTGATTCAGTTTCAGGCCTTATTACCCATTTAAATTGGAATCTCAGACAGATACTTCTTTGAGATTTGCATTAAATCGGAGCGATTTGTGAAGAATCTTGGGGTACACATGTAAATGCACCCAGCCGACAAGGCAGGCGGTGGGCGGGCGTGGGAGGGACCCGGTCCCCTGACAGCAGGCCTGTCCATCACCACCGCTCAGTCCTGTGTCTTAGGAACTTGTAGCTCAGGGCCCATTAATGCACTAAATCCCCTGAAACTACACGATGGACTGGTGGGCACGTGTGTGCCTCTGTGAAAGCGAGCCCACAGAGTTGATCAGATTCTTAAAGAACTGTGACCACCCCTCCCCACCCCCGTAACCTACCCCAAAACAAGGTTAAGGAATCCTGCTAAAGATTCTAAAATAACAAAGATGCTCGTTGACCAGTTGGTTGATTAAAAGCCTCCTCCTTCGGGGAAGCACTGAGATGCCTGATGGGCTGGGCGTTGGCTGCAGGAGTTACGGGGTTTGTTTTGGTTTGTTTGGTCCCAGCCATATACAAGGAGATAGAAATATGCAACAAAACCCCCCAAAACCCATATTTACAAATTTGAGTCTCTCAGAAATGTGATGTGAATTTTGTTAAATAGTCATTTTTAATTTCTATTCCATTTTTAAAAAACGGTCAGAAAGGTGTCGCTGTGTAACTAACATTCAGGTAATTCTAACCACCAACAGGGTGGAGCGCCTTCTCCATTTGATAGAAACTTTGGAACCAAAATTTCCGCCAGAGCCATGCAGTGGATCAGCAAGAAGCTGAAGGAGTCTGCAGGGAGAGGTACCAAGTGGGCAGCGGGGCGGCCACAGCGCTGGGGGGGGCCGTGCTCTGGGCCTGTTTCTCCCTGGCTTCCACCCGGCCTTGGACTGCACTGGACAGAACCAGCTCTCACTCACCTCTGTGGCTGCTGCTTAAGACTCAGGTTATCATTAGGAATAAAAGTAACTAATGAAACAAAATGCTCATTACCGAGCGAGGCGTTCCAATCACATGGCAACATCTGTCTTCCTTTAATGGAAAACCGCCAGCTCGTGAGGGCTCCACTAGCAAGACCCCAGATGGGAGCTTTCCTGGCTGTGTTTCTTTGCCTCGTGGACCCTCTGAACTGGCTTTTACTTAAGATACTTGGCTTCTTCATTGACTCCTTATGGCCTCTCTTTTTGGAGAAAATGGCAGAGGACGGGGGAATGCCTGGACTGCGTCCTCCTTGGTGGGTCCTCTGTCCTCTCTCCACGTTTGACTCCGTCCCACTGGCAGCAACCTTGGGATTTGGTGATGTCATTCTCCGGCTCTCCTTCAGGGTTTGACTTTCAAAGGCTCTGGTTTTGTGGTTTAGGTGAGAGAAGCACAGAGTGTGTTTCCCTGACCCGCTGTAGGGCCGGCTTCTGAGACCATCGCTGTGGCCCACCCTTGCCCTCCCGCCACCAGCCACCCGGCCCTACCAGGGCCTCTGGGTCCTGTCCTGACCCGGGAGTGGGCCGGTTCTCCATACCAGTCTCACCCACCCCAGGCTCACCTGTGGGGTGGGGGGGCTCGATCCCCTCCCTCCCTGGGCCACACCCAAAGGATCCGTCACCTTTGAAGTATTGCTGTGATGCTGGGTGGGACTGAGACAGGCACCCGTGGCTGTAAGTGGCTAAACCTCTAGGTTATGAGGGAAACGCCAGGCCCTTCCTGCCTATGGATCATTCTTGTTTATTGTTATTGCTTCATATTATCTGATGATTTCTTGTTTTGTCTATATCATTTCTTAGGATTTAAAAATGTTTTGATTATTTTAGAGGAATTTTTAATATTTTATAAAGTCCATATTTTATATTGTCAAAGTCACGTTGCAGACATGTCTCCCATTTGTGGCAAATCCTGTCATTTTCTGCAAGTTTATCTTTTAACGAGGTGCTCTTAATTTTTTTAACATTCATTTTATTTTTATTTTTTTGGCTGTGGCACATGGGATCTTTCGTTGTGGCACGTGGGCTTCTCTAGTTGTGGCGTGCGGGTTTCCTCTCTCTAGTTGTGACGCGTGGGTTCCAGGGTGTGTGGGCTCTGTAGTTTGCGGCACGTGGCACAAGCTTGGAAGTTTTGGTGCCTGGGCTTAGCTGCCCTGTGGCGTGTGGGAACCTAGTTCCCCAACCAGGTATCAAACCCCTGTCCCCTGCATCAGAAGGCAGATTCTCTACCACTGGACCACCAGGGAAATCCCAAGTGCTCTTAATTTTAATGTACCCAATTTTTTTAACTTTGTCCTTAAAAATGTGAGCTTTTTGTTACTAAAATATTCACCTTTTACGTTTAGTTATTTAATCCACTTGAACTGATATGCAGTTTAAGGTGTAATATTTTCCATGTGTACAGTTGAGTGCCAGTCATTGAAAAGTCCATTTTTTTTTCCTACCCTGCAGTATAAACTCCATCATAGACCAGGTATCCAAAAACTTAAGGCACTATTTCTGGATTGTTAGGTTGATGTTTTGGCATTCAGTTACCGATCTGTGCCAATGTTCCAGTTTTGTGAACAATTACTAATACCTAGTAGGGCAAGTCCTACCTGGGCCATCTTCCAGTTTTGGCTATTCCTGGCCCTCTGTGTCAAGGTCCATCAATTCTGTTGGATTTTTTTTTTTTGGGGGGGGGGGGTGGTTACAGTTAAATAATCATTTGGAGGAAGAACTGACATTTTTAAAGTATTGAACTTCTAACTCATGAACATTTAATCTCCATATATTTAGACCTTTTATCTTATTAAAGCAGTTTTACATAAAGATCTTGCATATCTTTTGGTAAGTTTATTCCTCAGTGATTTAAAAAATAAATTATTGTATGGGACTTCCCTGGTGGTGCAGTGGTTAAGAATCCCCCTACCAATGCAGGGGACACGGGTTCAATCCCTGGTCTCGGAAGTTCCCACATGTTGCGGAGCAACTAAGCCCATGCGCCACGACTACTGAGCCTGCACTCTAGAGCCCACGAGCCACAACTACTGAGCCCTCGCGCCTACAGCCCATGCTTTTGCAACGAGAAGCCCACGTGCCACAACAAAGAGTAGCCCCCACTCACTGCAACTAGGGAAAGCCTGCGAGCAGCAATGAAGACCCAATGCAGCCAAAAGTAATTTAAAAATATATTATCGCAAGTGGTATTAGTCTTATAGCTGGTGTACAGAAATACAACTCATTTTTGTACACTGATTTTTGCAATCAGTAACTTTCTACACATGCTTAATTCTAGTAATTATTTGTAGATACAATTTTCTTCTTTTGGTTTTTATTATCCACACATATGGCATCTGTATACGACCTTTTGGTTTCTTCCTTGATACTTTTTGTGGGTGTTTGTGTTCCCTCCAGAGAAATCCTGACATAGTGACAGCAGAACTCTTGTCTTGTTCTTGACCCTAATGGCACAAGGAATGCCTTCAATGTTTCATGACTGAGAATTCTTACTAATATTTAACTGAAGTCTTTCTTTCTGCAACTTATTTGCTGAGGGTCTTTGATAGTTACTGGATACCTCTGATGTTCATTCAGTAGTTTTTCAGTTTTGAAGGCTATGATAACACTTTTGCGTCAAATGAGACGGTCACTTGAATTTCCTTCAGCCGACTTGCTAGCTTCGCCTTCCTGGGATGCGCCCCCAACACCCCCAGCTGTGCATGCTCTTCTCACTGCAGGCTGGCCCCATCTGCCCTGTCCCTGTCCATTGTAGGGGGTGTAGCCTTGTTCTAGCTTCTAAGAGGCTGGCGGGGGGGGGGGGGGGGTTCCCCGGGGAGAGCATTTTTAAGGCAAGTTTTGTTTTGATTTTTGGATGTTTGCTAAACTTCTACCTGCATCCCAGCCCTGCTTTCTGTGCAGGGAAAGCTGACAGCTGAATTTCTTCAGTGTTTATAGACCTGCTGTGTTTGTTCCTTGAATCTTTTATCTTCCACAAAATTCTAAATTTATCTACATTTTCAGAAAATTCAGCATGAAAATCTTCGTAATACCCTCTTTTCTTTTCAATGCCTGCAGCACTTCGTCCTCCCTTCGCTCCAGACGTTATTTGTGCCGATACCTTGACTTCACCCCCTCATTTTCTTACATTTTTCTGTCTTATAGGAAAAAGATTTGTAAGTGACGATTCCGTCTGTGTGCTGGGAATAAGCAAAAGAAACCTGCTCTTCCAGCCCGTGGCCAAGCTGAAGGAGGAGACGGACTTCGAGTAAGTGCGCGGGGCCCTGTCGGAGGGAGGGGGAGGGAGGCCCGCTGGGTGGGGGGCCCAGGCCCTGCTCAGCCACCCCTCCCCTTCCCGCAGGCACAGGATCCCCAAGGAGCAGTGGTGGCTGAAGCTGCGGCCCCTCATGAAGATCCTGGCCAAGTACAAGGCCAGCTTCGAGGTGTCGGATGCGGGCCAGCTGGAGCCTGTGCAGCCCCGCGGCCCTGAGGAGCATGCCACCATCTAGACGCCCCACCTGCCCGTTTTGTAACGTTTAAGTTATTTATGAGCACTTCATGCGAGCATCGTAAGTGAACCCTGAGCGCAGCCCACCTTCCCCGTCCCCTGGCACGGGGTGTGTCAGCTGTGCTGTCTTCTGTGTCCTCCTTCACAAATTGCGGATTAAACGTTTGCTAAAAGCCAACCACAGTGCCTGGTTTCTTTGGTTCTCAGGGTTTTGTGGGCAGATACAGGCACATGTTTTCAAGGGAATTGGGAGCCAGGAGATAGATAGGCAAGGAAAGAGGTGGCGCTCTGACTGGCAGGCACGTGGGTGACTCGCCAAGTGCACCGGGAGGGCCCTGGACCAGGGCGCCAGGTAAGGTGATATCCCCCGGGGGGGCGGGGGTGGATGCGCACCTGAATCTTTAGACATGAGCTCCTCTGCCCCTGCTGTGCGCCTGGAGGAGGCGGAGGAGGGGATTCAGTTCCTTTCAAGCAGGGCCGGCAGTTTCCTTTCTGTCTGACAGCCTGATGGGGCAGAGGAGTCAGATCCCGGAGTCAAAATTGATGCTGTTCCCCGGCCCCACGTCCTCCAGGCCCTTCCACCACACCCGCTGCTCCACCACCCTGCGGCCTTGTTGCGGCCCCGCCACCAGGGTGAGTGGAGAGCAGATGTCAGGACACCTCTGTCCCTTTGCTCGTGCATTTCTCCATACAGTCCCTAAAAACTGCTTTAACAAAAAGTGATTTAAAATAATGACTATAAAGCATAGGTGGGTCAGAGCCACCTTTTATTTTTAAAATACATGTTCTAGGATTAATAGGTAAAATAGGAAGTCTTAAAATCTATAATCTGTGCATCTCTGCCACTTACTGCATGATGATTTCAATTAATTTCTTCGTGATCACTCTATTGCCTTCTTCCAGACAGAAGAGTTTTCGTCTGACTTGCCAGGCAATACCTTAGGCAAAATCATATATATACATATATATGATCACATATTCATATGATCAAGAGTTTTGCAAAAAAAATAACAACTTAAAGGTCAGAAAAGCACAGAGCCCTGTCAGGAGGCCTAAGGCAGGGCCAAGTCCCATGGACTCAGGGTTATCTGCTATCTCACTATCCACGACGGGTCCTTGGCGATGCTTGCATTGTCTGGTCCGAGCAGAGCCACGCCATGTGTGCTCCTCCCGGCGCCCAGGTACCTGCAGGTGGACGGGTGGGGGTCACTCAGGCAGCAGCGGGGGGCGCAGCGTCTGGGCACTAAACCACCTGGCTCCTACTCACCTGTTGCTCACGTCAACCAGATCTTCGTGGCGGACAGCAAAGAGCTGCTCGCGGTGTGCCTGCTTCACCTCATCCGAGAGGCCATACAGGAAGCAGTCCAGGCCTGAGTGAGCACAAGTGACAGGATGGAGGGGCATGTGGCCACCTTGGCCCTTTACAGCCTGTTTCCACCACAGGTCACACGGCTGCCCATCACGCACCCGCAGCGCACTCTCCTCCCGACTCGGCTGAGACGCACGGTCTCGTGGAGGCTGGGAGGGCGCGAGCCCGGGGAGCCGCATGGAGGGTGGTCCCAGCTGTTGACACCATGGCTCAAGGCACGTTACATACGCCAGATACCTTTGTCTGAAGGAGCCACCGGAGCGTCCACGGCGGCGAAGACAGAGAGCTTTGCCTCGTTGATGTCCTGCTGCGTGAACCTCCCAGACTTGGCCCAGTCGACGGCCTTCAGGAAGGACTGCAGCGTCTCCGTGGAATGCGGGTCCCTGGAGACCCAAGGAGTCAGACTCGCACGTTTGGCAGAAAAAGTATAGGGAACACCCAGGCACGACTTCAGTTCTTCCGTGCTTTGGGGGTTGTTAATGCTGTTTTAACAGTCCAGACAACCCAGTACTCTGGAAATTGACATGTGGCCACAGAAGCCCCGACACCCTCCCTGCAGACCTTGCCTGTCACCCACACTTCGCCACCTGATCAGACTACACCGCTGCGACCCAGGACAGGAGAGCTGGGGGACCGGCCGGAAGGAACAGAAGACGCTCATAAGATGCCCCCAGACGGCGCAATGATCACACCTCAGAGGCCAGTTTCCGGGGTCCTCCCCTGAACAGAAAGAGCTCCAAGGCCCCTCATTCACACGTGCATGTGGTCCTGAGGGCATCTTGTGGGAAACGCCTCGTTTTTCATGTCCCTCAGGACCCACGGCCCCCACATGATCACACCAGCTCATGTCACGGGACATGTAGCAGTCGGGGACAGAGAGAAACCCTCCATCCCTGAGGTGCCAGAGAGGCAGCAGGGCCACAGAACAGAGACGTAAAAGGGCAGAACAGTCTGGCCCTGAAGACCTAGCCCAGCCCCGGAGAGCTTCCAGGTCATCTCCTTACACACCCTGGTTACCAAACCCCAGAGCTATTTTCTATCCCCTCCCACTGTCCCTAAGGCCTGCAGCTGAAAGGACCTTGCTGGGTGGGGTTACATGCCGACCCAGTGACAACGGGACAAGTGTTTTTCTGAAGTTCGCTCCGCGTGTGAGGACGCTGGGGCCAGACGGCCCGACTCACCTGTATGAGTAGAGCGTGAAGATCCCGCCGTAGCTGAGTCTGGCGCCTCCACCATAAGCACCGCCTTTTTCTCGAATTTCCGTGTGCAAGAATTTAGCTGTCATCAGGCGTGCCAGGATCTTGAGACTGAAAAGATTAAAAAAATGCGAGTTAAAAAGAACGCGGCTTGCAAGGCAGTTACGTATATATAACACGGAGTAACCCGAGACGGTGGCAAGTGTGTCTGAGTAAGAACATGATTAGAACCAAGTAAAGTGACACACACATCATGACCTTTTCTTCATTTTAAAACAGAAGCTAGGAGAAAAATGTGAGGAAGATGAACTTTCAGAGGCTTGGGTGACGGGGGTGGGGCAGCAATGTCCCTCCTGCTTGACCAGCCGCGGCACACGGGACGTTTAGCGGTGAGTGGTTTCCATGATGCAGGCGAATGTGTGGCCCATCACTTACTTAAACCCCCGCGTTAGCCTGTGCGCTCACGCATGTGCGCACGAGGCGTCCCTCCCTCAGAAAACACTCCAACAGCATGAGCTTCTATCAGGGGTCCCACGTCCCCATGACTTCCATCCATCGTGAGCAGTGACAGCTGCTGCCCCAGGACAGCCGAGGTGGTTCCAGAAGGAAAGCAGCCAGGCCGACCCGACGGGGGCCTTGCCTGCTCACACCCCACCCCACCCACCGCCCCGACTTGTCTTTTCTACAACAGAGCAGGCGACACAGGCAGAGGGGACGCGAGTGGAGGAGCGAACCCGAGGCTCCGGGAGAGGGTGGGGACCCCATGCAGACAGGCCCTGATCCCTAACAGGGACAGGGGTCCACCCTCCACGCATCTTTTTTCAGGAACTTCTGTTGTTTCTGTTATGTAAGGGAAATTATAAAATACAAACGCATGGGCTTCCCTGGTGGCACAGTGGTTGAGAATCTGCCTGCCAATGCAGAAGACATGGGGTTTGAGTCCTGGTCCGGGAAGATCCCACATGCCACAGAGCAAATGAGCCCGTGTGCCACAACTACTGAGCCCACGTGCCACAACTACTGGAGCCCATGCTCCGCAACGAGAAGCCACCGCAGGGGGAGGCCTGCGCACCACAAGGATGAGTAGCCCCCGCTTGCCACAACTAGAGAAAAGTCGCATGCAGCAATGAAAACCCAATGCAGCCATAAATAAATAAATTTTTAAAAATAAAATAAAATACAAAAGAATGGAAAAAACACCTACGATCCCAGCACCCAGGAGTAGGTACCTCTTGTTTTTGTTTCTGAACCTACATCTTTCTATTCAATATAGAAACACACGTTCCTACTCCTGATGGCCAAGCAGAGCGTGTTTTGATTCCTGTAAACACGGAAACAAGCTGACGGAAAAGATGAGCTGTGATGACACTTCCCACACAGACACCCTTTCCCCCTTGAGCCCGGCAGCAGCGCCGTGCTCCAGAGCTGCTCCGCACCCACCATCAAGCGTCCCCAGCAGCACCCTTCCCCCTTGCACCTGGCGTGGGCTGGGGCCGCGTACGGGGCAGTCCTGATGCACTCAGCTACGTAGTTCACCGGGAACGGGAGCAGGAAGTGCGTCTTCATCGGGCAGGGCTTGAAGGTGGGGTCCTGGGGGCAGAGGCCATCACTACCGTGTGGCCCAGGGGCCAGCTGGGCAGATGCCCCCAAGTACCCAGACCCCCGCACTGCGACGCCCTGGGCGGCACCAGCCACGTCCCCACATGTAACAGTCAGGCACTGATGACCTCGTCCCGCACAACCTCACCTCAGAGATGAGATGAAGTATCCTACCCCCAACCCAGACTCCCCTGGGACTGTCTCATGCCATGCCATTCCCAGGGCAGTGTGTGTGACCTTGCTTGGTCACTCCCCCAGGACAAGCCAGGCCAGCCACCAGAGCTCAGGGGCAGCAGGGCGCACGGGAGGGGAGGTGACCCCCATGTGGCAGTGATGTTTAAACATAGGTGGACTGAACATGAGGCATCCAGACAGACAGCACCTGGCGGTCCTACCCGACGGACGCCCAGCTGGTGACGGAAGGGCCCATGGATGCGCAGTTGGCAGGGCATTAAGCAGAAGGGACTCACCGTCACCAGCTTCCTCGTGACTGGGGAGTGCCTGCCAGGCCCCTTAGGTGCAGGTTTCTGAAAGTAAAATGTTTCCCAGAGAAATGAGAAAACGCCCAAGCTCACGTGAGCAGGTAAGGTACGTTCCAGGAAGTGCACAGAGCTCACAACAAGCATCAGGGTACATCTGCTTGAGGCTTCAAGCTCTGAGGCTGCTGCATCCCTAACCTAAGTGGTCCTCCAATCAGGAGACTTCACTGCAAGGCTCAAGTGGCTACAGGGGAGCACAGGATCGAAGGCCAAACTACAGGGTTTAGATTCACTGGGTTTCCTGGCCCCGCAGGCAGGCGGGCGGCCAAGGGACACAACCTCACCTCCACCACGTGCGGGTGCGCAGGCTTCCTTTCCTTCTTACTCCGGCTGAGGGTCCTGAGGAAGTTGTCCACCGAATTCTCCACCTGAGACATTTGCTGGGGAGTAGCATTCACGGAACATCTGTTTAAAAAAGTCTAGGTGCAGAAAACCATTACTATGAAAAATAAAATGTTACATTTCACATAATTAAAACAAAAATGAATCACATACAAAATAATGCTCAAAAGTGTAAAAACATTTACATGTAAACATAAAAACAAAAACCGAATAAAACAGCAGTCAAACAAGGCAACACTACAGCCATCTTCCTTCACCACGTTTTCCAGGTACAAAAAAGCCTGTCCCTTATCTCAGTGTGTTACAGACAATAAACAGCTAGTTCTGCTAAACTCTGTGCTCTCCTGAGAACAAGGAGGGTGCAGAGACTAGATATCCAACAATGCCTTCAGGGCTAGAGTATCAGAGGACTGAAAACGTAATTATTGTCTGGAACAGAACGAACCCGGTCATTAAAGTAGAAAAGTGTAAGCAGGCAAAGGACTGCCACGCTCCGAAAAAACATTTCTCTGTGGCTCTTCTGAACTCTACAGAATCACAGATACCATCATACGTACAGTACACTGACAAATTATATCCTTCCTGGTTTTGGCCATAAATCCTAAGTCTATTTTGGTTGAAATAACAGGTTCCATGATAACAACACTGTTCTAGGCTCCAGACCAAATGCTTTGCAAACATGCTCTCCCTCCTTGCCCTAAATCTGCAAAGGACTGTTTCATGGAGAAAACAGAGAAGGTCCCCATGGTTAAGTTCCCTGAGACACCAGCCATGAGTGCATGGGTGGCCCAGGAACCAACTGGGCACCGGCTCTGCTGGCCAGAGGCCCCCAACCTCCTGCTGCCCAGATGGTTCGGGAGAGCCTGCTAGTGACTCCCAAGAACTGCTGGGCCAAGGTCCTGGGGTGTGTTCCACGGAGGGAGCTGCAAGCTCATCTAAGGCAGCGACGCTGGTGGTGAGGCGGGTGCTGCCAGCTCAACAGCCGTCGTCCTCTAAGTCTCGTTCATGTCACAACCTGAGCTGAAGGCCAACCACGTGCAGAGGCACAATTACGTGGTGCACAATTACTCTCACGAGAACCTCTGCGCTTTCACCGTGGCCTCGGGCAAGAGGACCTCAGTGGGGTCTTGCTGAGGCTCATTTACGGAACATCCGCCGTTGACTCGTGCAGCAGGGAGTCCACCTGTGGTTCCAGGTTAAAGCAGCCTGCCCTCCTCCCCACCTCCCAGCACACTTGTTCAACTTCTGTATAAAACAGCTCTTTCACGGTTAGAACATCTGGAGTCTAGAACGATTCTGTAGCCTCCACCAAGCGTTTTCTAGAAAGCATCTAAAACTACACTTTGTGACACAGGATGAGGATGGAGTCTTTGCTTAGAAACAAACTGCAGCCCCACCTGAAGTTATCACAGTTCAACAGATGCTTCTTGATGCACGGGAGCTTCCTCAGGATGGGCTGGATGTCCGTCATCTCTGCAATTCTCTTCATGAGCCTCACCTAAGCCAGAGAGCCGACAGGTAGAGATAGATGCGCCTTGGCCTGAACCAGACTTCCCTGACACAGGGTCCCACGGGGACACGGGGTGGGGAGGTGGCGGCGGAGCCAGGTCCTGTGCTCGCGGGGGACACACACTTGCTCGGCTTGGGGGTGGGGGAGGGGCTGCAGGCTGGAAGGAGGAGGGTGAGTGAAAAAACTTTTTCCCCATGAAACGTGGCCAGTTTGAGTTAGCCTTCCTGAGACACGAACAATGTATTACGAGCCCTGGAGCCCCAGTCACCCCTGAGCGTGTCACCTGGTCCATCCCCCCGAAGGTCTCCTGCAGGTCCCCCGCGGGCGCCAGCGTCCTGCCCGCCCTGATGGACGCGTAGAGGTGGCCCGCGTCAGGGACCCCATTGGACAGCTCCTGAGCTGTCATTTTCACCAGCACTCGAAAGTGTTCCTCCTTCTCAAAGCAGGGGCTGCAGAGAAAGAAAGGGTAGTAAATGAGACCCAGTCATGCCCCCTTCAACAGCAGGGAAATCTGCTAAGTGTAGGTTCTTAGATGATGTAAACCGTCCCTGGAGATGTCATGAGTCCACAGGAGTCACAGGGGGAAAGAAACCAACAACCAACAAAGGCATGCAGCTTCCGCTCTCAGGACCCGGCAGACTCGGGTCTCTGGTATGTCTGGGGATTTACGTCTTTGCAAATACTTACTTGTTAAAGATTTCACTCCACAGATGCATCATGTCTGGTAGGTTTCTATCGAGGCAGAAAGATGAAAAGAGCACACCCTAAATCAGAACAGAAGAAAAAGAGTAAGAAATTAATTATTATGTAATTTAAAAGAAAACACGGCGCCAGAGAAGCCAACCGTCACCACCCTGTGCTGAGGAAACGGCTACCTACCTGCTCGTAGGTGTCGAGGTGCGAGTCATCGGGGAGCACGTGGGGGACGGCAGCCAGGCCCCCCGTCTTCAGATCCACCTGCTGGGCCAGCTCCCTGTAGTCGAGGCTGCCGCAGCCCAGCCTGTGCAGGGAGCGCGGAGTCACCAGGGCGGGCCGGGTTCCCACGCGGCACGCCCCCCCAACCACCGCCTGCCAGCCCAGCAGCTGCTCTGCCCACCCCCCCAAACTCTGCAGGCTGCAGCCGCTCTGGTCAGGTAGTCTTGGGGGTGAAATCTGAAGAACAAGTCTTAAGAAAAAAAAGTCACTTCAACTTCTTTTGTAGAAAACATTCTAATCGCTGTTCCTAATGTAAGAAGTAATTCCAGCCAAGGTGATGACTGAGTTTTTCCCGAATCTGTGCTGCCGTGGAAGGGCAGGCGGTGGGAGCCATACTGATAAAAGGGCAGAGAACTCGGGAAAGGGTCACAAGGGTCACCTCCTCCAGGCTGGCCCCAGGCCCATGCGTCATATTTAAAGGCTTACATTTGATGAAAGTAGTCATCTCTTCATAATCTTAAAAAGAACTCAGTTGTTCAGATTATAGCTATATCTGTACTACCCTGTGCTCTACCTTTATAAATATTTTAATGTACTGTATTTTAGTAAGAAAGTATGATTACCATAAGGAAAATTCTCAACAAATACACCATCCACCTTTTTGTAACACTACGGGATTTGAAAATTAAAATGACTCACTGAAAATTGATTACTGATACAATTGAAACAACACACAGAGAAAACATCCACTAATAAATATGCGAAGACGTGCAGAGTTCTATAAATGCGTGTCTTCACCCCAGAAGGAGCCCCTTACTTGGTGAGGACGTTGCAGAAGAGGGGCACATAGGGCCGGAGCTCCTCGGGCAGGGTGTTCAGACTCGAGAAGGCTCTGAAGTAGATCACGCCGTTGGTGGGCTGCGTGCAGTACTGGACGGGTGTGTCCCCAGCTGCAGGAGCAAAGGCACTTCTTTATAATTTTTACCAGTTAAGTTTTAACCATGTAGCCATCATTTAATATTTTTTAAATGCTAAAGCTTTTCAAGGATGGAGATTTACATTTTATATTAGCAAAATAACACTTCGTTTGCCATAATTCAGACAAATTTCTTGTACTTTCATTACAACAAAAGCTGAAAGTCTTCAACGCTTAAGTAACCCTTGCGCTTCGTGAAACACGAGAGCAGAGTATGAACGTTCTTGGGGTTTTCTGAACACCCCACGGTCCAGGTGCAGTCCAGCCGCCCTCCCCGCCTGTACCCAGACCCTCCTGGGTATTGGCAGGGACTCTGGCAGGCCACTCCCACAACAGGTGACCTCACTTTCACCCACCCCAAACGCAACTCACCCCCTAACAATCCTGTCCCCAAATCCAAGGACCCTCACGACCCACAGCACGCTGGAACCCATCCCGCTCAACACCCCAGGCCTCTGTGGCCCCAGGTCCCTCACAACTGTGTGTTCTACTTTTTATATCCTGAGCGCAGTGTCCTGAACCAGCAGAGGAAGTAAGGCATCTACTGATGACGAATTACTTCACCGATTCCTTCCTTGAACACAATGAACTTCACTGACAAACCAAATCTCAGGGGGTTAAATGATCAGTGGGATGTGAACCCCGCTTCCCAGAAGCCTGGGCCAGAGAGGAGGCTTCATTTACACGTGCAAATGAATACATCAGGTGTGGTAAACGGGACGGGCCCCGGGACAACAAAAGGCACGTCACACAAGTCAAAGGGATGCTCGCACACAGCCTGAATCCTGAACTAGACGCGGGAACCAGTGAAGGTGTCAGGCTGTTGTCAGATCTGCTCAGGAAGGAGCAGCAAACTCACATCACGGCCATGTGAGAGACGCGTCCGCACCACAGGGCATGTCTCCTGTGTCCAGCAGAAGCGAGCGATGGGCGCAGACGTGGGGGGATGCCAGGAAGGAGCGGCTGCCACCCCCTCCGTGCCCCACGATGCGACACCTAGTGCTGTGGGCCTCTGGACTCTGGCTGGGCTAAGGAGCGGGTGTGGGCAAGTGGCCCAGAGGACACCCGTGCCCTTGAGAACTGCATGAACACACACACACAGCGGAACCCGACGCCTCCCCACCCCCAGGGGCAGCTCGGCCCTGTCGGACCCACACGCAGGCCCTCGAGTCCACATCTGCCGTCGCTGAGCTGGACTAGGAACGGGGCTTGAACGTCCTATGGAGACACCCACTGGTGACTCTCCCCCTGTGGACGCTGAGACGCAGCCTAACCCTGAGCCGGGGCACCAAGACCCGCCACTGACCTGCCAGAGCCACCTCCACCTCCGTGAACGGGATGCGGGGCTCGATGTCCGACACCTTCAACGCGGGCAGACATGATGCGTCCTGAGGTTGGCTTTGCTGAGCCTGTAATTCCAAACCTAAGAGGGGAATGAACATCCAGGATGATACTGAGAAGGTCTTACTCGGTTCAGCTCCTATTTATTAACTTATATTAAGACTCAGCGTCTCCCACGCCAAGTGTGGGGAGCCCGTCAGCACTGGGGTTCAGAGGTTTCCCAGGAAACCAGATTTACAAGCATAATAACCAACTCGGCAGGCAGCTCTCTTCCTAATTCTCATTCTCAGCGATTTAAGAGAATGATTTTTGCTGGAGGAAGGGGGAAGCCGTTCGCTCAAGCAGTTTCCCCTCTGCCCTCAACCTAAATTTTCTACTAGAGACTGAACTAGTGGATTGAAACTTACTAACTTTTGTGCTTGTTTATTCTTATGTCATTTTCACAAACCTCAGCAATATACTTGTGTAATCACATACAGTTCACAAATCACAAAAATGGGTAAAATACACTTTCTGGGCCTGATCAGAGGGTAGATGTCCCTTTTGTACAGACTGCGCAGCCCGCGGGGAGGGGCCCAGGCTGTAGCTGGGGGATGTCACGGGGTAAAGTCAGCGCTCCCGCTGTCACCTCACCCCCCACGCCCGCCTCCCCGAGTCCCCAGCACTGGGTCCCTGGGCCCGTGAGGGGCTTCGGTGCAGCTGCTCCCGGGCACCAACCTGTGCCCCATGGAGGCCCAAGGACCTGGCTCCCCACGCTGAGGAACCCCCTGCACTTTCAAGGCCCCCCTCCGGCCCTCTCCCTGCAGTCAAGCAGAGCACCCCGACGCCACCCCTCAGACGCTTCCTCATCCTCTGCGTTGGGCCTCCTGCCCTTGTCCTGGAGAACACGCCCACTGGCCCCGGCGGCTCAGCTCCCGTCAGGATGCTGCTCCTCTCGGGCCGCGGGGTGTGGGGCGGGCATCAGGGCAGCAGAGGCTGCGAGCACTCTCCTCCACCAGACACAGGCTCCCAACGGCCCAGCCACAGCCCTGCACACGATACACACAGACCCCCAGACTGGAAGACTGTTTGACATTTCCAGTAAATTAATCTCCCATTCCCACTTCTCATTGGTGTTCATCTCCAGACTGGACTCTGACTCACTGATCCGTTGCACTGAAGTCCACACTCAGGACTTACTGACCTGACATATCGGTAAATGCTCTAGCACTGCGTCCCTCCCTAAGGGACTGGAAGACAGAAACAGGCTCTTTAACCAGGCCCTACATCCCGTCACACGCACCTCCACGGCCAGGCCAGACGCCTGACAACTCAGGGAACACACGGTCTGTGCTGAGGCATGGAATTACCTTCTGTGCCACAAATGGCTATAAGCACAGGCAGAAGATGGGTGGGACCACATCAAACTAAAAAAATTCTGACAGCAAAGGAAACTGTCAACATGAAAAGGCCATGTACACAGCGGGAGAGAAAACTTTCAAATCAAATATTATGTGGTAAGGGGCTAATATCCAAAATATTTAACAAACTCAATAGCAAAATACAAACGATCCAATTAAAAAATGGGTTGAGGACCTAAATAGGCATTTCTCCAAAGAAGCACACAGATGGCCAACAGCTATAGGAAAAGGTGCTCAACATCACTCCTCAGGGAAATGCAAATCAAAACACATGGGACATCACCTCACACCTGTCAGAATGGCTATAATAAAAAAGACAAGAGATAACAACTGTTGGTGAGGATGTGGAGAAAAGGGAACCCTTGTGCACTGCTCGTGGGAATGTGTATTAGTGCAGCTACTATGGAAAATAGCATGGTGGTGTACAGTACTGTTACTAAAGTCAGTAATAGTGTATGGAGATTTGAAAATTGCTAAGACGATAAAATTTAAAAGTTCTCATCACAAGACAAAAAACTCTGCATGTGGTGACGGATGTTAACTAGACTAATTGTGGTGACCATCTCACAACATACAAATATGTCAAATCAGTATGTCGTGCATCTGGAACTAATACATTATGTCAGTTATTCCTCAATTTAAAAAAAACTTAAAAAAAGGAAGATGGAACTTGTCAATTGGCACTCACAAAACGGAAGTTAATCATATTAATCACAATTAGCATGTGAAATTTATGGAAGACATTTTTAGCAACATGGATGGACTTGGATTATCATTCTAAGTGAAGTCAGACAAAGAAAGACAAGTATCGGGCTTCCCTGGTGGTGCAGTGGTTGAGAGTCCGGACGCCTGCCAATGCAGGGGACACGGGTTTGTGCCCCGGTCTGGGAAGATCCCACATGCCACGGAGCGGCTGGGCCCGTGAGCCATGGCCGCTGAGCCTGTGCGTCTGGAGCCTGTGCTCCACGGTGGGAGAGGCCACAACAGTGAGAGGCCCACATACCACAAAAAAAAAAAAAAAAAAAAAAAGAAAGAAAGACAAGTATCATATGATATTACTTATATGTGGAATCTAAAATATGATACAAATGAACTTATTTATTACAAAACGGAAATAGACACACAGACACAGAAAACAAACTTCTGGTTACCAAAGGGTAACCAAATTTTAGCACACACACTACTGTATATAAAAGAGATAAACAACAAGGTCCTAATGTATAGCACAAGGAACTATATTCAATATTTTATAATACATTGGTTCAAGATGGCGGAGTACAAGGACATGCACTGACTCCCTCTTGCGAGAGCACCAGAATCACAACTAACTGCTGAACAATCATCGACAGGAAGACACTGGAACTCAACAAAAAAGATACCCCACATCCAAAGACAAAGGAGAAGCCACAATGAGATGGTAGGAGGGGCGCAATCACAGTAAAATCAAATCCCATAACTGCTGGGTGGGTGACTCACAGACTGGAGAACACTTATACCACAGAAGTCCACCCACTGGAGTAAAGGTTCTGAGCCTCACATCAGGCTTCCCAACCTGGAGGTCTGGCAACAGGAGGAGGAATTCCTAAAGAATCAGACTTTGAAAGCTAGCAGGATTTGTCTGCAGGACTTTGACAGGACTGGGGGAAACAGAAACTCCACTCTTGGAGGGCACAAAGTAGTGTGTGCATTGGGACCCAGGGGAAGGAGCAGTGACCCCACAGGAGACTGAACCAGACCTACCCGCTAGTGTTGGAGGCTCTCCTGCAGAGGTGGGGGTGGGGGGGTGGCTGTGTCTCACTGTGAGGACAAGGACACTGGCAGCAGAATTTCTGGGAAGTAATCCTTGGCGTGAACCCTCCCAGAGTCTGCCATTAGCCTCACCAAAGAGCTGGGCAGGCTCCAGTGTTGGGTCGCCTCAGGCCAAACAACCAACAGGGAGGGAACCCAGTCCCACCCATCAGCAGACAAGCAGATTAAAGTTTTACTGAGCTGTGCCCACCAGAGCAACAGCCAGCTCTATCCACCACCAGTCCCTCCCATCAGGAAACTTGCACAAGCCTCTTAGATAGCCTCATCCACCAGAGGGCAGAGAGCAGAAGTAAGAACTACAATCCTGCAGCATGTGGAACAAAAACCACATCCACAGAAAGAAAGACAAAATGAAAAGGTAGAGGACTTTGTACCAGATGAAGGAACAAGATAAAACCCCAGAAAAACAACTAATGAAGTGGAGATTGGCAACCTTCCAGAAAAAGAATTCAGAATAATGATAGTGAAGATGATCCAGGATCAATTATAGGGGAAAAAAAACCCACAAACACATGGAGGTTAAATGATACGTTACTAAATAACCAAGAGATCACTGAAGAAACCAAAGAGGAAATAAAAAATACCTACAGAGAAATTACAATGAAAACACAATGATCCAAAACCTATGAGATGCAGTAAAAGCAGTTCTAAGAAGGAAGTTTATAGCAATACAAGCTTACCTCAAGAAACAAGAATAATTTCAAATAAACAAACTAATGTGACACCTAAAGGAACTAGAGAAAGAAGAACAAAACCCAAAGTTAGTAGAAAGAAAGAAATCAAAGATCAGAGCAGAAATAAATGAAATAGAAACAAAGAAAACAATAGCAAAGATCAATAAAACTAAAAGCTGTTCTTTGAGAAGATAAACAAAATTGATAAACCATTAGCCAGACTCATAAGAAAAAGAGGGAGAGGACTCAAATCAATAAAATTAGAAATGAAAAAGAAGAGGTCACGACAGACACTGCAGAAATACAAAGCATCCTAAGAGACTACTACAAGCAACTCTGCCAATAAAATGGACAGCCTAGAAGAAAACAAATTCTTATAAGGGTATAACCTTCCAAGACTGAAGCAGGAAGAAAAAGAATATGAACAGACCAATCACAAGTAATGAAATTGAAACTGTGATTAAAAATCTTCCAACAAACAGAAGTCCAGAACCAGATGGCTTCACAGGTGAATTCTACCAAACATTTAGAGAAGAGCTAACACCCATCCTTCTCAAACTCTTCCAAAAAACTGCAGAGGAAGGAACAACCCCAAACTCATTCTGAGGCCACCATCACCCTGATACCAAAACCAGACAAAGATACTACAAAAAAATTAAATTACAGACCAATATCACTGATGAATATAGATGCAAAATTCCTCAACAAAATACTACAATACAAAATCCAACAACACATTAAAAGGATCATATACCATGATCAAGTGGGATTTATCTCAGGGACGCAAGGATTCCTCAATACAAGCTAATCAATCAATATGATACACGATATTAACAAATTGAATTAGAAAATCCATATGATCGTCTCAATAGATGCAGAAACAGCTTTGACAAAATTCAACACCATTTATGATAAAAACTCTCCAGAAAGTGGGCATAGAGGGAACCTACCTCAGCGTAATAAAGGCCATATATGACAAACCCACAGCAAACATCATTCTCAATGGTGAAAACCTGAAAGCATTTCCCCTAAGATCAGGAAAAAGAAAAGATGTCCACTCTTGCCACTATTATTCAACAGTTTTGGAAGTCCTAGCCATGGCAATCAGAGAAGAAAAAGAAATAAAAGGAATACAAATTGGAAAAGAAGAAGTAAAACTGTCACTGTTTGTAGATGACATGATACTCTGCATAGAGCCTAAAGATGCCACCAGAAAATTACTAGAGCTAATCAATGAATCTGGCAAAGTTGCAGGATACAAAATTAATGCACAGAAATGTCTTGCATTTGTATACACTAACAATGAAAAATGGCAAAGAGAAATTAAAGAAACACTCCCATTTACCACTGCAACAAAAAGAATGAAATACCTAGGAATAAACCTACCTAGGGAGACAAAAGACCTGTATGCAGAAAATTAAAAACGACACAAACAGATGGAGGGATACACCATGTTCTTGGATTGGAAGGATCTATACTGTGAAAATGACTATACTACCCAAAGCAATCTACAGATTCAATGCAATCCATATCAAACTACCAATGGCATGGCATTTTTTGCAGAACTAGAACAAAAATCTTAGACTCTGAATAGCCAAAGCAGTCTTGAGGGAAAAAAACGGAGCTGGAGGAATCAGACTCCCTGACTTTAGACTATACTACAAAGCTACAGTAATTAAGACAACATGGTACTGGCACAAAAACAGAAACATAGATCAATGGAACAGGATAGAAAGCCCAGAGACAAACCCACGCACCTATGGTCAACTAATCTATGACAAAGGAGGCAAGGATATACAATGGAGAAAAGACAGTCTCTTCAATAAGTGGTGCTGGGAAAATTGGACAGCTACATGTAAAAGAATGAAATTAGAACACTCTCTAACACCACACACAAAAATAAACTCAAAATGGATTAGAGACCTAAATTAAGACTGGACACTATAAAACTCTTAGAGGAAAACATAGGAAGAACACTCTGACATAAATCACAGCAAGATCTTTTTTGATCCACCTCCTAGAGTAATGGAAATAAAAACAAAAATAAACAAATGGGACCTAGTGAAACTTAAAAGCTTTTGCAAAGCAAAGGAAACTGCAAACAAGACGAAAAGACAACCCTCAGACTGGGAGAAAATATTTGCAAACGAATCAACTGACAAAGGATTAATCTCCAAGATATATAAATAGCTCATGCAACTCAATATTAAAGAAACAAACAACCCAATCCAAAAATGGGCAGAAGACCTAAATAGACATTTCTCCAAAGAAGATACACAGATGGCCAAGAAGCACATGAAAAGCTGCTCAACATCACTAATTATTAGAGAAATACAAATCAAAACTACAGTGACGTATCACCTCGCACCAGTTAGAATGGGTATCATCAGAAAATCTACAAACAACAAATGCTGGAGAGGGTGTGGAGAAAAGGGAACCCTCTTGCACTGTTGGTGGCAATGTAAATTGACACAGCCACTATGGAGAACAGTATGGAGGTTCCTTAAAAAACTAAAAATAGAATTACCATATGACCCAGCAATCCCACTACTGGGCATATACCCAGAGAAAACCAAAATTCAAAAAGACACATGCACCCCAATGTTCACTGCAGCACTATTTACAACAGCCAGGTCAAGGAAGCAACCTAAATGCCCATCGACAGACGAATGGATAAAGAAGATGTGGTACATATATACAGTGGAGTATCACTCAGCCATAAAAAGGAACGAAATTTGTAGAGACGTGGATGTATCTAGAGACTGTCATACAGAGTGAAGTCAGAAAGAGAAAAAGAAATATCATATATTAACACATGTATGTGGAGCCTAGAAAAATGGTACAGATGAACGGGTTTGCAGGGAAGAAATAGACACAGATGTGGAAAAGAAACATATGGACACCAAGGCTGGAAAGTGGCGGGTGGTGTGGTGTGACGTGACGAACTGGGAGATTGGGATTGACATATGTACACTAATATGTATAAAATGGATAACTAATAAAAACCTGCTGTATAAAAAAATTCACAAAATAATATTTTATAATAAACTATAATGGAAAAAAATCTGAAAAAGAATCTATAGCTGTATCTGAATCACTTTGCTGTATACCAGAAACTAACACAACATTGTAAATCAACTATACTTCAATTTTTAAAAAATTTATGCAAGAGCATAAAGTAACTAACTCTTTGTATGTCTAAAGAATTCAGAGATTAAAAATAGGTTATGGGCTTCCCCAGTGGCGCAGTGGTTGAGAGTCCGCCTGCCAATGCAGGGGACAGGGGTTCGGGCCCCGGTCCGGGAAGATCCCACATGTCGCGGAGCAGCTAGGCCCGTGAGCCATGGCCACTGAGCTTGTGCGTCCGGAGCCTGTGCTCCACAACGGGAGAGGCCACAACAGTGAGAGGCCCACGTACTTCAAAAATTAAAAAAAAAAAAAAGGTTATAAGTTGACATGAGTTGTGTCTTTATAAAATTATATCACCTCCAACTCAGCATGATCAAATGGAATTACTTACTTTTCACTTAAAGTCAAATCCACCTCCTGACAAGCCTGATAAATTCTTTATATAATCCCAACCAACTTTTTTTTTCTGGGGGGGGAGGTTGGGGGGTATACATGTATTTGTGTGTACTGTATGTATGCATATATAAATAGACTTCATTAACATATGTCACATACGATAAAATTCACAACTTTAAAGATACAACCCAATGGATTCTGACAAAGGTATCATGATGCGGAAGGTGCAGCCACCCCAGAAGGTTCTCCGCAGGTGATCCCTGCTGCGCTCCTGGACTCACCAGCCTCTGTTACTAGAGCGTCGCGATTTAGAGCATCGCCATTTCTAGGGCTTCAGGTAAATGAACCTGTTCCACAGGTGTTCCTTTGTGCCCCTAACTTCACTTAGCACAATGCTTTGAGACTCATGTATATTGAGTGTGTCAGTATTTTGGTCCCATTTATGGCTGAGCAGCACTTCACTGTGTGGATATTTCACGATATTTCCCTGTGTGGACACCACGTGGGTGGAAATGAGGCTGGCTCAAGTTCCGTGTGGACTGATGCTTCCACTTCTCTTGGGTAAACGCTCAGGAGTAGGACCACCTGGCTTTACAGGCAGTGCAGGTTAGCACTGGAAGATACCACAGACCCGTTTCTGTGCTCATAGCGCCTGAACCACAGGGACCAGGGTGGGGGGGTTCCATGAGGAACTCAAGGCCTGTGTTGCCCCGAGACCTGCCTCTCCTGAATCCACAGCTCACACTGTCCATAGGGCCTGTTTGCAGTTAACTATGTACTGCAACACAACACACATTTAGTGGCCTATTACAGCCCCTGGTATAGAAAACGCATTTGTAAAATCTGTGAATGAATAAACCTTATAAAGCCACCTCTTTTCCAGTATGCCTGCCTTTCCTGCAGAATCACAGGGTGGATTTTCTAAAAACAGGGTCAATCCTACTGGGGTTGAACCCACTGCACCAAACAGAGAACTCCGTAGGCACCCAACAAAGGATTGCTGGCTGAAACGACACTTATCCCCAAACAGCTCACTGAGGTTGGGTGAAGGCGAGGGAATTACCAGGCCTGACCTTTTTCATAGATCTGCTGCTTGTCTTCCGGGGAAAGAGAGTTGACCTTTTGCTTCAGTTTTTCTGTTTCCAGCTGCATCTGTTTCTCGGAATACTTGTCATCTGGTTTCATTGATAAAGTCAACTTATGCTGATTATTCTGCAACAAAAAAGCCAAATTAAAACAAGGCTTTACCATGTCCAGCACCAAGCCAGCCTCGAGCAGGGCGCTCTTGGCCCTGTAGCTCCATTTTCCCGTTTTACACAGTCATGACAGAACTCGCCCCAAAGGGCTGTGTGCGGAGAGCCTGTGAGCCACACGCAATCCTCGAGGTCCGTGTGTTCTGCGGGGACCAGGTGCTCCACACAGGCCGGTGCTGTTACATGACGACTGTGGTTACTATGTCTTAACCACAAACGCGTTGACATTCAACATTCCCTTTACACGCTGGTTGTACAAAGAAACTGCTTGCACTTTTAAATATTATAAAACTTTGGCTTTAGTCTAAATCGAAAATAATGTAGAATAAAGTAATTTAATTTTTATCTAGTCTTCATTATACTGTTAACTTTTCAAAGGCTGGGACTAAATTCTACACTTAGTATTTTGTAAATTATGAGGACAAAACAGATGTTGCCCTAACGTGAAAATAAATGTTAGCTGACTTAATGTGCCCCTGATTTACGCAGCCACTAGAAACACACACGCAAAAGGCTCATCAGACACTATACAGAGTGGGAGAATTACAGCACGACAAGCACTTCATGCGAAATAACTCATAACTCAAGAGAGACTGATGGCTGAATGGCCCCAAATGCTGGTGCACAGGAACGTGGCTCCCACTCATGGCACAACAGTGTCGTCCCCCCACCCCCCGACCCCTGGGGCAAGGGAGGTAGATGACATTCTGTCCTATCAGTGACCATCCACCAAGGAACACACACCAAGCACAAAAGCACACAAACCTGTGGAGACAAACAAGCAAGCACCAGACAACACCTTGGTAAAAACAACCAGAACATTTACATATTTAGGCAACTCTTCTTGTATTCTGTATATCCATCCTATTAACAAAACACGACAAAAACACAGGCAGATGTTTTGTTATACACATACCTACATGCATTCTTATGTAAAAAAAACACATGCACGTATTCATATAAAAACCAACCTGCCTAAGAATCTGGAAAATTGAATTTTTAAAGCTAATATGACCATTTACAATTTTAATTAGTAAGAAATTATGTCACCTATTAGCAGAAATGGACTTACACAATGTAGATTATATTCCTAATGTTCCCTTAATTGTTATAAAATTCAACTTAAAAACTACAGACGTAAATCCTTCAAGTTTCTTACCTTAAAATACTGTTTTACTTTTTCTTGCAAAAACTTTGGATTTTCCTCCAGGCACTTCCGGAACCGAGCCACCTGACTCCCGAGCTTGAGGAGCTCCACAGGGTCCCCGTCGTGATTCCAGCAGGAAGCTACGTACTGCAACGGGGGTCACAACATGCAGCATGTTACCTGTGAACTCTGCATTGGCTCAGCCAACATCCAAGCCTGTCTTTTCATTAAGACTCAGTTTCTATATTTAAAAATACCACAGATGACTGTTCATGACAAAAATTAAGTCATTCTTTGGCTAGAAGAAGGAAAATTAAACTCATTTTATTTGAGTTTTTTCCCTAACAAATTAAAAAGCACAGGTTTAAAAATTACTTTTTGGAAAACATAATTACTAATAGTTACCATAAATCCCTATCTGTTTAAAGCACTCTGCATAAATCTATTAAAAAATAAGACATCGAAAAGCTAAAGAAGCTAGTAAAAAGACAAGCAATGTATTATTAAAATTAAATTAACAGTAGTTTTATATCTGATCCGAAACACCATAACTTTCAAGGTTCAAATGAAAGGTGCTGTGAATAACAATCTATATTTTCGAGAACCACTAATTATAAAGGTAACAAAAAAAGAGAAATGAAGTGTTTGAGCAATACACACAGACGTCAGGGCGAGTCCAAAGCTGACAGACTGGTGCTTCATCTGTATCTCAATTTTATGAAGTAATGCTTCAATTTGATCATCTTCAAATCCTTTCCTATAGAAACATCAAGAACTCAGATGTTGAGAAGAAATCCATGTTTCTGAACAAGGCAGCTCCCATGAAGGAGTGTGTGTTCTGTGACGTAAAGTGCCCCCTGCACTCAGGAGGGGGGACGACTCCAGCCCAGCCCCACAGACACCACACATACTCGATGATGTCATCCAGTGTCCTATCCACAAGGTCCCGGACTGTCTGAATATCCTTCTCTGCGATACCCTGCAGGCCCACACTGAAATAGGCCTCCCGTGTGCAGCCATTGTACCTAGGACACAAAAGCAGGTAATGCGTTAGGATCTACACAGCCTCCATCACTTGTTTATAAGATGCTTTACTGAGATCAAATCCTCTACAGGACACAGGCAAGGACTCCCCCATGAGAAACCAGTAAAGCAGCATCCTCGGGTATTTGCTGCTCAGATATAACTGGTCATTTTTACATTCGTGTCCTTTTAACATTTCTAAAATACACCACAATTTAAATTTTAGATTTCAGGCAGAATAAATCTAGAGAGTTTTACAAAATCTTAAGATTTCAAAGAATATTTAATGGCCTGATTTTTAAAACAGGAAGCAGAATGTCCCCTGCAGGGGACACGAACAGCTTGTCCTGGAACCATAGCTGTGGTGGGAAGAGGGCCGTCGTGTGACTATGGGATGTGGAGCATCTTACACCCCTGACCCCTGCCCATGAGCTGCCAGTTGTGACAACCTTAAATGTGTCCAGACATTGTGAAATGTCAAAATTGCCCCTAATCGTGAACTAATGAGCTGATCTGATAATAAAACATACCCAACGTCAGGGGAAAAGTCTGTGCCGAGTCCAGATTCAATGAGGGCTTTGTAGAAGGGGGAGTTGGGGCCACTGATCAAGAGTGAAGACAGAAGGTTCAACGTGAAGGCTTCAAATGTGTCAGTGATGCTTCATTTATAAAAACGGGAGGGGGGAGTAAAAAAAAGGGAAATGGTCCTTATAAACGTTTTCAAAATTATTAAAATCAATACTAAATTGACACTTATTTCCCCCCAAAACTTAAATTCTACTAGAAATTCTTGCATTTCAAACTCTATTTTAACAGTTACATGGGTAAAGAGAGTATTTTTTGATATTCAAAGCTCTCATATGCTGGGATTCTGGGGCTCCCAAACCCTGAGGCTAACACAGCTGCACATCGCATGGTGTCACACAACAGGGTGCCCAGCACTCTGACGTGCACTGTGTCAGTATAACCGTACCGCCCACACGCAGATGAGAGACACACAGGAAACAGGGCCATTCGGTCAGGCTGTGCAGCTGCAGAGGGCAGACACCAACAGTGCGGCAGGACCCCTTCCTGCCCACACGCCCTGCGGGCCCAGGCCTCTGGGATTAGAGTCTCATGTGAACAATGTTCTTTCAAGGCCACAGTTCACGGTGCTCTTCTCACGTGCAGAGGCAACCCCGACCCCAACGCTAAACCCAAACCATCCCACCCGTTGTTAAAAACACCTCACACCTAACACTGCTGGACTCCCGAATGCTTACCATCCACTCACTTACGCCCAAGTGGAGCGTCCTCCACCCCTGACCTCCCAGCTACCCCGTCCCCACTGGGTCGGTGGCGTGAGCTCCACGCACACTCACTCTGGCAGGAGGAAGCTGACACTGATGGTCATCTGCTCTGAGGAGCCAGCAGCCAGCGAGTCCGGGGCACACGTGATCTGGAACTCCCTCTGGAAGAGGACAGAGCGTGTGTGAAGGGCTTCAAACAAGCACAGGTTACCTGATGTATAAAACGGTCCACGGGATACTTTTCACTAGATTAACTTTCCTCCCAAACAAATAACTGCTCTTCAGGCTTGAGAAGCTGTTACGTACATGGCACAGCCCACGGCATCTGAAAACCCTATTAACACATGCCCGCGCCTCCATATCATGTATCTGACAGGCCTGGTGACACTGGTGACTCTGGACCCAGCACTTACAGGCTTATCCCAAGGCTTCTGGGCTGGCACTGCGGTACATGGCTTGATTCTCTGAAATTTACTCAGTGCTTCTTCATGAATTTGTTTCAGATGTTGTTCTAGCGGAAAATTACCGTAAGTGAAGAACCTGAAATTTTGAGAGAACACCTTAGTTTATTTTAGGTTAAAAGTTTAGAAATCAACACAGACAGCTTTGTATGAACTGGAGGGTGTGCAAGACATGACAGCCGATGACAAGCCAGTTTCCACACTGAACTGAACTTCACACAGGAACACCGTTTTTCACTTAATTTAACCACAAACACCAAAGAGGCTTTTGCTCTTTTTACAAGATGTGGTTCAAACAAAACACTAATTGTACAAAAGGGATTAATTAAATGTACTCTGACAAAAATTGCTCATTTTTAATCTACTATAAAGGTGTTTCAAAAACCAAATAAGTTGCACACTAAAATACTTAAGACCTTAGCTACAGTAACACAATAATCCACCTAAGACTGGCAAACAAAATTTAATTCACAAACTTCAAACTTAGGCTACAAGTTTCAGGTCACACACGTTTTTAAGACAACATATTATTCACTGGGGATTAAGAGGACAATGACAGACTTCATCTTTGTAACAGAATGCTGTGTGAGCTACGATTAAGGGCTGCGGAAGTAGCATCCTAAAGATCCCGTCACATTTCCCACTCGTAATTTAGAATGTGATAATCCAGTGGCAACAAGCACCCCTAGCGCCGTCTAAACAGTCTCTATATGCCCGCCTGCATTTAGCTCCAGAACTCCCTGGGGAAAAGGCCAGCTACGGACTGGGAGCAGGATGAGCCTGGATTTGGGGCTGGGGCAGAAACCAATGAAGTTACTGAAGACCTTCAGAAAGACAGGATGACTGTCAAGGAACTTCCTCAGGCCACAGTGGGGCAAATTTGAGCATTAAAATTTATTTTAATTTCACTTGATCACACCTTAAATATATACATATATGAAAACGTTTCCGTGAGGTTGTAACAATATTTTAAAAAATGAAATAATTCAAACAAGACTAAAAAAAAGTCCTTTCTGTCGTCATTGGAGGAGTGTCAGCCCCCAAAACTGGACAGCCAAGGGAAACCTCACTCGCACTGCCCACCCCCCACCCTTCCCAGGAGAACCGTACTTTAGGGTACACTCTTCTTTACAGAAACCCAGCCAGTAAATATAGAATTACAGAATTCTTTAGAAAATGTTCAAACCCTAGCCCAGGAACTGCTCCAGGCAACAATTATCAATGAACCTAAGAGCCGCTCCCAGGCTGTGAGGAGCCTGAATATTCTCAGGGCCAGCACGCCACCCAGCAGACGGCCTGGGTCCGCAGGGGGGACGGGCTTTCAGTGGAGCGAGGTCGCCATCACCATCCCACCAGCCCTGGCATCCCCGCTGGGTGCAGCAGGCATGCAGGCATCACCTACGAGGGTGCAGGCAGTCCCTGGACCCACGTCCAGCTATCAGGAAACACGGGAGCACGTCTGCCGATACCAGAGAAGCGGCGAGATACCCCAGGAGGTGAGAAAGTCAAGAGGGGGCCTGGCCTAACGTCTTCAACTGGTCCATGAGAATGAGGAGGGGGCACTGTCCCACTAGAAAGGGTGCTTAGGAGACACGGCGGGGAAAGGCAGTTTGTGGGCCTCATCTGATCAAACATTTCGGGGACAACTGGAAAATCAATTTGGGCTGAGGTATAGGTGGTTTTAATAAATTATTTTTGATTTTGTTAAACATGAAAATGGTATTATCTTACGTAAAAGAACATCCTCGAACATATCTGCGTGTATCTACGTGTACCTACGTACACGTCCAAAGGATGAAGCTACGTGGTAAGTGTACGGAGTTCGTTGTTCTACTCTCTACACTCTCCTGGATGCTTTAGACTTTTCATAATTTAAATTTAAAAATTTTGCACTTAAAATAATCTTGCAAGTATGACTTTACATGAACGCTTAATGTATTTGCAAACACGGCTATTAGCGTTTTATTATTAACGATATCTTACACAAGCAATCTATCAGGAAGTAAATCTCTGAGGTTTACTGATGCAGCCGCCACTTTGGGGGCACCTCTCCAGGGCCCGTGTCAGCCTGCGAGGAGGACCTGCCAGCCTCCCGTCACCCCCTCAGCACAAAGCTGAGCCGCAGAGAAGGCGGGAAGGCAGGCCTGGCCCTCACCGTGCTGGGCGTGTGAGAGTTACCGCTGCAGACCCGAAGGAGTGTCTAAACGCACACAATTGTTAAGCAAAGCTTTCCAAGCCGAACTGGAGAGAAGCATGACAGTGCAAGGAAAGCAAACACCTGGCACCGAGCTTAAGAAGGCAGTCACCTGGCGTTGCTGGGGTGGTAGTGTGTGGCGTGGAACTGTCTGAGCTGCTCCCACGTGAGGTCCGGGATGCACAAGGGGTCCCCTCCGGAGACCACTGAGTATGTGTGGTCAGGAAGCAAGCGGCTCTGAACATGCTGCGAGAATATCCTCTCGTTATCTGTCTTCAAGTAAAAGTACATGTGTACGTGAAGACCAACGGAGGCACTGTTCGTGTAATTCAACAAATCAGCCACGTCCTGGGAGCACACCCACCAACATCCCGCAAGGACAACTGTTCTTGTGGTACATGAGGACGCCCACCGATGCATCTTTCAGCCATGAAGTGATGTTAATTAAGGTGTGTACGGTTTTTTCAGGCATGGTGCTACCACACACTTTTAAGCCCTACAGTAAAGTGTACACATAACTTTTACATGCACCGGGAGCCAAAAAACCCTGAGACCCGCCTTACCGAGACATTCACTTTATGCAGTGGTCTTTACTGATAACTTGATTTGTAATTAGATCTGTAAACCCCACCGTATACTCGGGCAAGAGAGAGTGGAAAAGACACGGTCTCAGGATCATCAGGAATGCGGTCTTCACCTGGTTAACGCCCTGCAGGTCACAGGTCACTGTGGCACCCACACCACAGCTGGAAACTGCTGTCCAGCTCACCGTGCTGTGGCCCCTGCTCACGGCGCTGTGCCCGCTAATTCCAGTTCTCAGTGAGAAAACTGTGACATGGCAGGACGCCACCTAGCTATCGAGCCTATTTGTACTTCAACACTTTATACAGTAAGATAATTTAGCCCAACATGAAAAAGGAAAACACTCACAAACGCTCCCTTCATTTCGTTAAAGACGACTCCTTTAAAGACCAACGGCGTTTGGGGGTCACTGGGATCCTCATGTTCCAGTCGCCATCCTTCCTGACTAAAGAGTAACAAACAATTACATGGGATGGTGACTCTATCACTAAGGTAAAGATCAATTAACCAATCACAGCATACCAGAAATCCAGTTCCCGCAAGCAGGGAAAGAAGGCTGCGTCCAAATACACGGATAGGAGGTTCCGGAAGTCCTTGGGGTTTTGTGTGGAAAATGGGTACAGGGTGTAATCACTAGCTAGACACAATGAAGAGGGCGATTTTAAATACAGCAGTTCCCGCAGGACTCCTCCACTTCATCCCCGTCTCAGCCTCAAGGCAGGCCTGACCTGGCAGGGGCACAGAGGCAGCAGCGCCCACTCTGGGCGGCAGGTCTGGCGCCGGGGTCACTGCGGGCCCAGAGGACGGCCTGGCCCACGGAGCACACTGTGTGTGCCCAGCCGCCCCCGTCGCCAGCCCATCACTGCCCGGCTTCCTGCAGTCACCACCCAGACACCAGCACCATCACCGCTCACCTAAGATCCAGAGGCTGAGCTTTATAACATTACTCCCCAAAGAAAATGGCTATCACCTTTTCCAGACAAAACTCAGACATTCTTCCTAAAACTCCAGGTTTAATAATCAACCACAATTTGACTTTCCCAAATGATTAAGCTTTTAACGTCCTCCAGACAGGGAATGGGAAATCTACCCCAGTCTCCTGAGTGCCAACACCCCACCCCTCCCGCCATCTCAGAAACTGCGGGAAGGCAGGGCTGTGTCCCCAGACCACGTCTCACCCGTGAAGGCATTCATGAACGTAGACAGCGACCTGTTCAGCATCTTGAAGAAGGGGTCCCGGCAGGGGTACCTCTGAGAGCCGCACAGGACCGTGTGCTCCAGGATGTGCGGGGCACCGCTGCTGTCCATGGGGGTGGTGCGGAACTGCACACTGCGGGGACAGGGTCCGCACCTGGTCAGCCACCGCCTGGCCGTGGGAAGCAGAGGAGTGAAACTCCTCTACTCTCCCTGTTAAACTGTTGAAGGTGCAGTAGATGCTCCAAACAGAGCATCCAGATCGAGACCTCAGGACACAGCACACACCTGAACAGGTTGTTTCTGTCCTCTCTGGCCAGGTGCAAGTGCTGTGCTCCCGTGCTGTCATGGCTGAGTTTCACGGCGGTCAGGGACAGCTCAGGAACAGACGTTACCTGAACCAACGAGGAAAACAGAAACAACTCAACTCGGCTGGAACGGTGTCCAGGACGGTGACAGTGCATCCATGGCTGCGGGACCAGCTCGTCTGCCTGAGGCTAAGGCAGTACTGGCAGGAACCACCGTGACCAGAGCCCGCAGACCAGGAAGGCGGGGCCTGGGGCTGAGGAAAAGGCACACCTTCTCTCCTCAATGCTCACTGTTGGCTAGGGATTTCCTGACTGCGCCACAGGTAACGCTGGGAAGCAAGCATTCCCACCCCATCAGGGTGATGAGACAGTTTGCTAAGACCACAGAGCCTGGATTGAGACCCCTTCTGTCACACCGGGCTGCCCCGAAGGAGATCAGGCTTTCGCCTGGAATGTCTGTGGTGTCTCTCGCACACTTCATCCCCGGGGATGCTCAGAACAGCCCCGCCAGGAGGTAAACACGGGGACGGACCTGAGCCTGGGGCAGCTGAAGGATGCTCTTGGGACTAAACTTTGCTTCTACTGGTTTATCAGTTCCTGGCGGTGAGCTGGGGCTATGACCAGTTACTTGTTCTTAGTGGGAGGGTCCATGAGGGTACAGATCACTCCCCACAGAGGCAAATCCATTCTCACCCCTGGTGGAGGTTGTGTGTGTGAGCGTGCGTGCTTCCGTAACTTCCACTGTCCTTGGTACTAAAGCAACTGTGTCAAGGCCCCTCTCCTTCAACCGCGGCACCACGTCATCGTAACCACCACACAGCCATGAGAGTGACTTGTCTTCGCTGACAACTTACTGGCAGGGCAGAGATTAGAACTCGGGTGTCCTGAGCCTGCTCTGGGGGCCCTGCCACAAAAGCTATGTGCTTCAAGTGTTCTACTGATGCCCACGTAAATTATACCTATGAAATCATTTATGTCTCGAAATCATTTATACCTCAGAGTTCATAACTGTACTTTGTAAGATGTGATCAATGAATTTAAAACCAGTCTGCCTCATAGACAGATTTCACAGTAAGTGTTTCTAAAAAGCACGATAGCTTATCATAAACCAAGTTTCTACAAAACTTGAAACATAAAGGGAAAGAATCAGCCTCTGAACAATGCATTATTAACCACAACTGTATTAGAAATCCCAAGTCCCCTGAGAAGTCTTTAGGGGCCTCACAAATGCTCTTGCCCACAGTCGTGAACCCCTCTAAGTGGCTCAAAGCTCCTGGACCCTGCCTTGAACACTCCCTGCCCCTGCGCTGGGCCCACTCCCGTTTCCTGGAGACAGATGGCGGCTCTTCTTTCCTGCTCCACAAACCCGTCCCCACCCAGCGCCCAGCAGCCCCCTCTCCTGCATCTTCCCCTTGCTCTCTGCGCCTCAGCAAGCTGTTCCCTGTCCTGCAGCTGCACACGTGTCCTTCTGATTGTGAGCTGCTTGCCTTTGTTTTCATTAGTGTCAAGCGCAGTGTGAAACCAGCAACCAGTCAATTATATGATGTACATTGTTTTCAATTATAGCATTAAAGAAAAAAACAATGTGAGAGTTTAAGCCAAACAAAGCAATAACCAAATAAAATCCATTTTTACATAAACTTAAGTACCTATAGGCCCACAATCGCTTTTCTATAATCCTGAAACCCAAACGGCTCAAAAACAGAAAGATTTTGCCTAAGTTTGGAGCAAACTCAGCCGATGGTGAAACTTGACCTGAATAGATGTGGGGCCTTCAGTCTTCATTACTGGTCACGACTTATGCAGAAACAAAAATGCGTTCATTTACTTTCTGAGCTCTGAAAAGATATGAAGCGTCTAGGGGTTCAGAGAAGGGGTTAGGGATCTGTACTCATTTAAGAGTCAGAAAATCCCTTCATCTGCAAACTCCGCTCCTTTGAGCACCTGCTGTGAAACGGGAGGAAGCCAGGGTGCGGCGACACAGATGAAAACCCCTGAGGTCTCTGCTCTGGGACCTGACACAGGAAGAGCACACAGGGCCTACCTGGCTGACAGTGAAGCCGTGGATCTTCTCTCCGACCCGGTACCGCAGCAGCGCCCTCTCACAGGCCGTGGTGCTCGCCCACCTCCATGCTCCGAGGCTGGCGCTGCTGTTTAAGGAAAGTAATCAAAGTTACATGATTTGCAGGGAGATTGGCTAACATAATTCAGCAACATATGAAAACGCTGTCATGGGATAAAGAATTCAAAGAAAAATGAAAACCTGCATCTTCTAAACACATTCCAGGAAATTTCCATTAAAGTTCTTTCAGTTTTACCTCAACTCATGCAACGTCAACTAATAAATAAATGTTGAAAAGCTTTTATTTGTACATGTCCATAAATAACTACAATTATGACACCCATTTCCCTTGTGTAAAAAACAACTCACGTCAAAATCACAGTATCCCAATAAACTCAGTCTACAATAAAGTCCCATTACGTACCTACCAAATGGGTGAAAACCAAGAAGTCTATTTATTACCAGGGACTCACACACAGCCGCTGGGTGTGCACACTGAATGGAGACTGCGTTAGAGCACTGGCCTTATTCAGATTAGCAGTTCATTCCCATGGATGTATGTGCCCTGGAGACCTGCGCTCATGCCCTGGCCCGCGCGCCCGTGTACACGTACACACACACACACACACACACACACGCAAACACACACAAAATAAATACACCATTCCCAAGAGCCCCAAACCCAGCGGCCCAGATGTCCAGCAACAGAGAACACATAAATTGTGGACTATTCAGTTGATAAACTTAGTCTGAAGAATGAATGGACTACAACTACATGTATCAAAGATGTGGGCACCTGATGCTAAACCAAAAAAAATTACAAAGGACAGACACAATATTAGTCTAAACAGGTACTGTTCAATCAGTTAACGCTGTATCGTGGGAGTATAGGTGGATGGTAAAAACACAAAGAAAAATAAGGAGGTTATTTCTGTAAACCAGAAGGGCGATTTCATTTAAGAGGGAGGAGAATTATGACGTATGATGGGTAAGTGGTAATCTTAAACTGGGTAATGGTGACACAGCTTATTTTTAAATAATTTTTCTCTCAACTGCATTGTACATTTTATGGTGTTTTCTACATTAACGATGTATCCCAAAAATATTTCTTTTATATAAGATAAGCACAGAATACACTGACTCATTCAATATCAGGTAATAGTACGGGGATGTTCTATAAACAACCAACATTTCCCTCCCCGATTTAGCCACTCTTAGAATTATGAGATAAAGGATTTTAACCCAAAATACCAATAAGGGCAGCCCAACAACAGACACACCCCTGCTCCCTCCCCTGGGCTAACAGCAGCTAAACTCCACCACAAACTCAACAAGATTCTGTGAATCAGTGTGAAACTAAACAACTCACCTTTCTTCAAAACGCAAAATGTGATATTTTACAAACTCAACAAGATTCTGTGAAGTAGCATGAAACTAAACAATTTATCTTTGTTTAAAAAATATTGTCCTATTTTACAAACTCGAAACAAATGATACTCATTCATGGTTTGCAGCTAAACACTCTTTTTCCATAAACCTACAAAACTCCTCCACTCCCGGAGGCGCCACTCTCATCAAGGCCGCAGGTAAGTAAGCGCAGGTGCGGAGCCTGAGGCCTCCTTGCCCACAACTACACACAGGGAAATGGAGTTAACGCCTAATGAGACCCGTAACTGCCGTCTACTTTTATTCTCGCATTAAAATCCACACCAACGACAGTCTTCGCCTCAAAAGCCCCGACAACCTGCACGCAAGGCCACCGCTCTGGGAGGCCCGGAGTGAGTGGGGTCAGGCCAGGTCCTCGACGGCTGTACCCCAGTCTTTCCTGGCTGCAGCACTCCAACCTTGGTAACTAGACAGGAACTCCCTTCCTCTGGGGGGAGGCCACTGGAGGGGCTGCTCTGCCATCCCGAAGGGCTCTCAGAGCGGGAGGTCCCGGGCGAGGGGCCCCGGGGTGCACGAGCCAGCAGACGAGGGGGCCGGGGGTGCGGGAGGCCCCAGCAGAGGGGCTCCGGGGTGCCGGAGACCCCAGGCGGAGGGACGCCGGAAGCCCCAGAACAAGGAACTGAGGTGCGGCACCCCAGGCCAGAGAGAGACCCCGAGGCCTCCAGCACCCACCCGCCCGCCCGCCGGGCGGCCGGCGCCCTCGCCGCCCACCTTCCCTCCCTGCTTCACTTTCCCCTCCCCTTCCTCGCTCCCCACAAACTTCCCCCTTTCCTTCTCCCCGCCGCCTCTCACCTGACGCTCAGCTTCCGCAGTGCTTTCCTGGCTCTCCACCCGCTGCGCCACATGGCTTATGACTAGCGCAGCGCCGGCCGTGACCCCACTTAACCCAACGCACGGCGCGGGGCGGGACGAGCCGGCCGCCACCCTATTGGTCAGCGCCCAGGGCAACGGCTCTTCCAATAGGCTGGCGAGGAAGGGGGCGGGCCCAGCTGCGGCGGGGCGGGACTCGAGGGCGGGGAGGGCGAGGAGACGGAGGGGCGGGGCTAAGAGCCACGGGCAGGCGTAGGGAGGGGCGGGGCCTGCGCAGGGGAGGGGCGGATTTACGCTGAGCCAGGTGAATTGCATGGTCCTCTGGCCACAGGTGGGCTCTGGTCTCCGGAATGGAGGTTGTGCGTACTCGGGCGTCCGTTATCAGGTCTCGGGCAGTGAAGTGAGAAGGGCGTCCAGCTTCAGGCTCCTGCCCGGTGCCCTAGACCCGGGCTGTGTAGCTTCGTGGATAAGGTTCGAGGACTGCATCACCTGCTTTCCACGGCCACGATTCCATGATGCCATGCTCTTACTTATGAACGGTCCCAACCAGAATATCCCCAGCAAATCGCAGGGCAGCTCCCCACCGGCATTTCGTGCCTGGGGGGGACTACACACGTGGCCTACTCGAACCTCAGGGATTGGCTCCAGGAGGGCAGAGCATGAGTGGGTGGGCCGGCAGGCGGCTGTGGGCTGTCAAGGGCATTTGGGATTAAACACAACTGGGCACGGTATGGGAGGGACTTGGAAGAATGCAGGACCCGAGACTGACCTTAGTTTCTCAGAGCTTTTGTTTCCTCCATTCTCAACTCCCGCATCCCACCCACCCCCTCCCCCATCCCACGACTTCAAAGGGACTCATATCTCCCTGCCCCTTCCTCCAGGCTCTAAAGAAAGAACACTAAGTAGACAGGTGCAATTGATTTGAACACGAAACGCTTTGACAGCAACGTAAAGGGTAATAAGACAAGGAAAAGTCACCAAAGCCTACAAAAACCTCTTCACAATGCAGAGGATTCTGCAGTTAACCAGTTATTCAGAGGAGAATCCAGCTGAACCAGGACAAACAAGGGTAATGATGAGAAGGTACCGACACAAACATACTCCGTGCAAATACCTTTCCTCTGATGAGAATTTGGGTGATAAATGTTAGACCCACAACATCTCTGTGATCTTGGGGGAGACAGTTGGGTGTTATTAACCCTGCTGTGATTGTGCAGGAAACTGAGGCCCTGGAAGGTTCTAGAATTTTGATCTCTGAAGAATAAATGCTACATAAATCCAGTCATTGCCACTTAGTAGAATGTTTCCACAGGATAAACCTCACTGATGGCTGACCCACAAATACACACTAAGAATTTATACATAATTATTTTGAGCAGCAGCAACATAATATTAACTTTCATATGTAATCTCAATTTACATTAACACAAATCTTTGCGAGGTAGAAAAGAAACATCAAAAATTGTCTATGCAATATCCTGTGTTACAAAAAAAATGCTATGTTATAATGAAACTTTGTGTTAGTAAGATTAGCAAGTGAGCATTCTCTGAATAGACTGTGCCTGGGACATAGAAAGGCAATCAAGTGAATATCGGAGTGTCATGCATAGAATTGTGTCTCCCCAAAAAGATATGTTGAAGTTCTAACCCCCAGAACCTCAGAATGTGGCCTCATTCAGAAATAGGGCTTTTACTGAGGTAACCAAGTTAAAATGATAATCCAATATGACTGGTGTCCTTTTAAAAGGGGATAGTTAGGCACCTTGACACACACAGGAAAAGACCACGTGAAGATGAAGGCAAAGATTGAAGTGATGCTTCTACAAGCCAAGGTACCCGAGGATTACCAGCAACACCAGAAGCTGGGGGAGAGCTATGAACAGATTCTCCCTCACAGCCTCACAATGAACCAATCTGCCAATACCTTGATCTCCAAATTCTGGACTCCGCAATGATGAGACAGTAAATTTCTGCTGTGCTAAACCAACCAGTTTGTGGTACTTTGTTACAAAGCCCTAGCAAACTAATACCAAGATGTCAAGGTTCTTTTACCTCCAGAAGAAAAATATGAAGTAGTTTAACTGAATATGTTGTTTTCCAGGATTGCATGCCATCGATAAAATGCATGCTTTTGCAAATCCCTTATTTCTGAATCTTTCATAAATAGCAATCAAGTGATGACTGCTGGAAATGCAAAGTAAGTGTCTCCAAAGTTGGCATGAAGGAAAGGTATAAAATGTCAATAGACTCAGTGCTGATAACATGAAATAAAGGGACACAGCCTCAGACTAAAACCCAAACTGCAATCCTAGCACTCTTTATTTTTTTTCACTCAATAAATGTTTATTCTGTGTCACCTGTTTGCAACCACTGAACATTTCTACAGATAAGTTTGCATAAAGCATTTCATCTTTCTGTTGAGCCTGTAAAAACGGGATCGTCTGTAAAGAGAAAGAGGTCCCAATTTTCTCCCAGTTGACTTTCAACCCTAAGGTCCTATAGTTTTTTCATCTTACGTCTTAATTTTGACGTTGGTCACACACTGACTTCAGCCTTCTGTTTTATTTTGTCTGTTTAAAATGACCCATTCAGAAATTCACATAATTTGGCAGATTTTGATTTCATTTCTACTTCTAGGTACATTCCCTGATGTCTACCCCTGATGCACATCACCTCTTCTCCTGAAATTAGTTTAACTTTGGGTGTTTTAAGTAGTTGTTTTAGAAAACCTAAGATGTTGAGATTCCTCTTGGCTAAAATCCGTAATAATAATACTTTAAAAAAACCCTACAAATTTACATAAAACTATGAGACAAAAAGGCCAGGATTAATGGTTAAGAAAAGGTACATTAAAATAACAATGAGATATTATCTATCCAATGTAACAGTTTGATAAAACTCAAGGCTAGTGAGGTCTGTGAAGTTACAGGGATCAGGTATCTTTATGCTCTGGGAGCTATACTATATATATTTACCTTTTGGAAAGCACTTTGGCATCATATACATATTTTAAATGCATGTACTCATTCACCAGAAATTTCACTTCATGAAAATTACCCTACAGCTATATTCTCACATGGACACAATGATGTATAAATAAAGATGTTCCCTGCAGCACTTTCTGACCACAACAAATATTGAACAACGTACAAGTCTACCAACAGTTTTCTTAAATAAAATGTAACACATTTATATAATTAAATACTACACAGATAGTAGAAATGTGATATGCATTATCTTTCATATATCTATATCTACACCTATATCTATCTATCTAGCACAAATAAGTTAAAAAAAAAAGAAAAAAAAATCCAGATGCATGCTGAAGCTCTCACTTGAGTGGGGAAAATATACTTGCATTTGAGTGGAATGAGTCAAAAAGGAGATCTTAATTGTGAACCTAATATAACACTTTAACAAAAGGCATTTAACAAAGACCTAAATAAAGGGCAAGAGGTTCTGTTTCCATGGACAGGAAGCTCAGTATGATAAGGATGTCATTCCCCTCCAAAAATGCAATGCAATTCTGATAAAAATCCCAACAGATTAGGAGCACAAGGTGATCCTGAGACAGAGATGAAGGAGAAAAGACTGAAGAACAGGCAAAGCAATTTTGAAGCACAGTGTGGGAAACTTATTTTAGCAGGAATTTTTAGAAGTCTTATTAAGGACTTTTAGACTTACTAAGTCTACAAAGCTATAGCAAATAAGATAGTGTGAATTAACACAGAGGGAGAGAGAGGCAAAGAGGCTGAAGGAATCTAGAAAAATCCAGGAATAGACACCTAGAATAGGTCACGGGAGAACAGATTCAATAAATCTTGTAAATTACATGGGAAAAATGTGGAATTGCTACTTCAAATCACTTTATACATACCTCAAGGCCACAGTGATATTATACTTCTTCTAAGGGCTTAAAAGTTTTACTTTTCTCACTTATGCTTTTAATACATGTAGTTTGAATTTTGTTTCTGCTCCCTGTAATAGAAAAATCCTGAAGATTAAAATGTCCGCAGAATGAGTCATTAGGTTGGCCCCCTGACTCATGGTGCAATTTTAAGTTGGAGTCGAAGCAAGAAAGGACCTTCGCTCCCACCCCATCATCCTCATTATTCATGCACTGATGCCTGAAATACCGCAGTGGGAGAAAATTATGTTCCAAATTCAGCAAAATGCTTAAAATGCAATACCCATTTTCTTAAAATCACACTGAGAGTGAATGACTTTTCTTGACCATGTGTAAGGAACATGACTGACGGGATACAGAAAGAATGTCGAAGGATGTGGGAAAAGGGTTCATCGCCAGGTGGAAATGAGAAAATGAAGAGGGAAAAATATATAACCTAGAAACTGCCAAAGACAACATTTATTCTCTTCAAATGTTTCTTTTCTAAGGGTAGCCATTACTCAAATTTTAATCGTTTTATGTTTCAGATGTTTTAACAGCAACTCAAAAGCTACTGTTTGGGCTTCCCTGGTGGCGCAGTGGTTGCGTGTCCGCCTGCCGATGCAGGGAACTCGAGTTTGTGGCCCGGTCCGGGAAGATCCCACGTGCCGCGGAGCAGCTGAGCACGTGAGCCATGGCCGCTGCGCCTGCGCGTCCACAGCCTGTGCTCCGCAACGGGAGAGGCCACAACAGTGAGAGGCCCGCGTACCGCAAAAAAAAAAAGCTACTGTTTCCTTGTGAACGATTTGGTAACTTGCGAAACGAAACCACGGTTTACCCAGTTGGTTACAACACAGAACCATCCAGTTCAAGGCTCCATGTCTGACCTTTTATCTGCTCCATGGTCATGAATTACTTGCTTTATGTGATAAATCATTTTACAATACTTGTAACACTTTATAATAATTTTATAATCGGTTTCCAAGGTAGGAGTGCAATGTGTTCATAATCACTCTCTTGTTGGATAATTTTTTTCAGCTCCTAGGACAGGCTACGTACTTTTCTGCTGCTAAATTTTGGGTAAATTTTTAGAAATTAGCTCTTCAGGCAGAGATTAAAGACATGGCCCCTACTTTTATGGGAACTTTGGTCTAGCTGGGCTAAAATCAAGGTGTCAGCAGGGGTGTGTTTCCTCTGGAGGCTTTGGGGAGAATCCTTTTTCTTGCCTGTTCCAGCTTCCAGAGGGGATGCCCACATTCCTTGACTCATGGTACCTTCCTTTCAACTTCAAAGGCAGCAATGGCTGGTCCAAGTCTTTCTTCTGATGCCATTTCTCTGGATCTGATGCTTCTGCCTCCCTTTTCCTTATCTAAAGACCCTTGTAATTACACTGGGCCCACCCAGACAATCCAAAATAATCTCCTTATTTTAAGGTCATCTGATTGGCAACCTTAATTCCCCCTTGCCACAAATCAGAGCAGACTCACAGGTTCCAGGGATTGGGAAATGGCATGTTTTGGGGCCATTATGCTACCTACTACAATGTTAAAATAAATCATCTCCTATATTATGAAATGCCAGAAGTCTTAAAATACTTAGTTGTAAAACTTAATGTATTACTAATTTGTTGTTGATATTTGAGAACAAAATTGTCAGGTTTCTATTCCTAAAAAGAGGCAGTCTGTTGATATCCATTCGCTCTTTTTTGTTTTTCCCCAGAGCTGCTTTCTTGACTTTATTTATTGGTCAAAATCATTATTTCATGAAACAAATGTGAAGTTTATTCCAAAATTGTTGTTTTTTTCAGCAAAACGTTCTACAACGTTCTAGCTTACTTGTATGAAGGGGGAGTTTTAACACCAGAAATAGAAAAAAATATATTGTAACTGAATTTTCACACATCACTTTTTGGAGCTTTGATACAAAATCTGTCAGAGAAAGAATAGATGAGTACTATTGCAGGTTGAAGGACGGAAAAGAATACACATGATAGCATTTATACAGCATTGTAATGTATTATTGTTTGTGGCAGTGAAATAAATATTCATTAGTGTGATGGCTTTTTAAAACAAGCCAGAGGCAACAGGATACTTATACAATAAAAAGCTCAATGGGGAAAAGCTGTTTTTAATTAATTCTCAATTGGTCCTGTTTTAAACTCAGAGACCATATCATCATTCAAGTAGATTGATTTCAACAGATCTCTTAACGTACTAATCATTAAAATTACTTTTGTATCAATAATATTGATAATGTTATCTATATTATCAATTTGGGAACTGATAATTATCAAATGTTAGATAATATCAAATTGGGGGAATACTGATAATATTCCCAAAGTGGGAAGAGCAGAACCGGTCTTATTTCTAACGTGAGGGTTTTTAGGGCACCTGAGTTTGAAAATACAAAGTTGGGAAGGACTACATTCCAACATGAAATCCACGCCCAAGGAGAGAGAGAACTAAAGTTCAGCGACTGGAGCAGAAAGAAGTCGGTCAGAGGCAAAGCACAGGCTGCTGAGGGATCTCGGCACGTGCTTCTCCACTGTGCTGCTTCCCCGCAAGTGTATGGTGTGCAGTGGGGGACTCTGGTCCTAAGAGATAAGCTGGAAGCAGATTCTGTCCACTGTGACTCATGGCCCCATTTCTACCCTTGTGTTCTTGTCTAATGTATTTCTAGGGAAACGAAAAGTTAGACTATCCATTTGTGATCGTTTAGTAGTGCTTTGAAAGTTGACAATGACCCGAGTCACCACGGATTAAAGAGACAGGAGTTTATATTCTAACTGATTTTAGCTTCTGCTGGACCCATCTTTTGTCTATGGTTATGAGATGCTGTTAGAAGTTGAATTGTGTCCCCCCCACCCATGCATATTGTAAAGCCCTGACCGCCCCCCCACCTGGGACTTCAGTGTGTAACTGTGCTTAGAGATGGGATCTTTAATGAGGTGATTAACATAAATTTGTTTAGGGGGGTTGGGACCTAATCCAAGCTGACTGGTATCCTTAAAAGGGATGACCATGTGAGGACACAGGGAGAAAGCATCTACAGGCCAAGAAGAGAGGCCACCAGAGAAACCAGCCCTGCCGACACCTTGATCTCGAACTTCCAGCCTCCAGGTCTAAGACACAATGAATGACTGTTGTTTAAGAACCTAGGGTATTGTATTTGTCCCCCTGCGACCCTAGGAAACCAGCATAGATGGCTACTGCTCAAGAGGGGAAAGACAGATTGATCTCAGGGACCCAGAATACTGTGTCCAGAAAGAAACCCAGAACATATGAAATTTCATATATGATAAAGGAAGCATTTTAAATCATTGAGGAAAAGATTGTTTAAGAAACGAAGTTGAGATAAATCAGTTCAATACTGACCCATTCTTTACACCAGAAGAGATTCCAGATAGATCAATGCGTTTAATATAAAATGGGCTCATGAAAACATAAAAGATGAGTAAATGTAAAACATAATTTAGGAATTATTTATAAGTATGGTATAAAAATGCAGAATCCATGAAGAAAAAACTGGTATATTTGTCAGTAAAAATTCTCAAATATGTGTGCAACAAAAGTATCATTACAAACAAAAGACCAACAAACCATAAAAGAAATTTGCAAATTTCATGACAGAAAAAGGCCTTAGTATACAAATAATTCTTACAAATCTCTTAGAACAATGCCAATCAAAAAACTGGGAGAGTTGGTTCAAAAACAGAATTACAAATGACCAACAAAAAAGAAAGACTCTCAGACTCAGAACTAAGAAAATTAAAATGTGAAACCATTTTTAGCCAATCCAGTTGGCAAAGATTTAAGGTTTGAACACGGTCGCTGTCTCGAGTAACTCCTTCCACATAATTTGGTGGGAATATCAATTGCTAAGAATATTTTAGAGCAGTACTTGGCATGTTACTCAAATGGTAAGATAATACACGTTCCTGAGAGTGGCAGTTTTACCTCTCACAGCTTACCACGTGCATATATTCACAAAAGATCGCGGAAAAATATACATGCATGGAAGCTGTAAATGCAGATACGCCTAAATGTCCTCCAACAGGTTATTTTATGTTCCTCTAATGAAACCTCCATCAAGCTCCTGCTGAGGGGGAGTGGGCGGTGTGTCATCTCCCTGACATGGGACAGACGTTCTCCTACAGATTCTCAGGAGACAGGAAAACCCAATCAATATCCTCCTACGATAACAATGGGGCAGGGCTTCCTGTGCCCACGCGACAAGATGGCCAATCCACTGTGTTATGTAAACGCTGCAACTTCTGAAAAGTATCTTTACTTTCTTAAATTAACTTTTAATTGTGACAAAATATACATAACCTAAAATTGACCATTTTAACCACTTTTAAGTGTACATTATGTGGCATTAAGGACATGCACACTGTGTGTAACCATCACCACCATCCATCTCCAGGACGTTTTCATCTTCCCCCAGCTGAAACTCTGTACCCATTAAATAGCGACTCCCGATTCTCCCTCCCCTGGTACCCACCATCTACTTCTGTCTCTATGATCTTGATGACTCTGAGTACCTCATATGAATAAAATCATACAATATTCATCTCTCTGCATCTGGCTTATTGTAATCAGCATTCTGTCCTCAGGGTTCATCCATGTTGTAGAATGTCACGATTTCCTTCCTTTTTAAGGCTGATAATTGTCTGTATTTACTTTATTTTGTTTATCCACTACTCTGTCCATGGATACTTGGGTTGCTTCCACCTTTGGTTATTGTGAATAACACTGCTGTGAACATGGGTATGCAAATATCTGTTTGAGTCTCTCCTTTCAATTCTTTGGGGTACGTGCCCAGAAGTAGAATTGCTGGATTGTATGGTAATTCTATTTTTAATTTTCTGAGAAACCACCAGTATGATCCTTTTTTAGAATAAAAATGTTTAAAATAAAAATATAGGAACAGACGCAGACCTCACAGCAATCAAAAACGTCTGGAAGCATACAAATCCATGAATAATGGTTATCTAAAAGGAGTAGACGTGAAATGTCGGGATCAGAGAACATTTTCCTTTTACTTTACACCTTTCTCAACTGGTTATTTTTTTCAGAACTGTATATTACTTCAGTAATAACAATGAATAAGAATGTGTACAATTGCCATCGATATGCTTTCCAACAGATTAATAGAAAACGTTAAACAGAAACGCCTCAGGCTTCTACCCAGCTCCTTTCCTGGCTGAATTTAAGGTGTGCTGCTCACAGCTTCTGATTTTCTGCATTAATTTTCCCCGGAAAGAACAATATTCATTCATTTGTCTGGGGGCTCCTTGAAGGCAGGGGTGGTGCATAATTTATATTCATGTCATCCGTGCCTAATGCCATTTCTAGAACGTGGACAGTGCTGAGTGTTTTCTGTTGTTAGTGGCTGTTTTGGCCAATCCCTGAGAACATCACTTTGGCTGTGAGTAACTCCTACCTCTACAGCCTCTGCTTTGCAGAGGAGATCATTTCTTCACTGTCACTCACTTTCTCTCTCCTGTTTCCCTTCAGCCAGAAAAGAGGCATCTTTGTGCCTCAATTCTATCACGCGGCCTTTACTCCCCTAAGAATTCTTCATCTGACTTCAACCTGCATAAAATATAATTTCCATCAAATTGCTGAGGATTATCCTTTAAGTTGAGAGGAAGCTGTTGTATTGAATACAGTTTCTTAGTTAGAAACATCTGGATTTAGATCTCTGTCCTACCACTTACAGCCATTTGACCTTCAGCACATGACCTAAATTCTTTAAATTTCAATGTTCTGTAATCGACAAATAATATCACCTACCTCATAGAAAATATAAAAATACTTAGCATAGTGTCTTTTTCATAGTAGGAACTGAATAAATGGTACCGTAAAAGCTTTAAAGTTGACATTACCAATTACTACCATTATAATGATAATCGTCATTCTAATCATCTAACTTACTCTAAACACATTTCTTAAAGGGTCTACTCCTTAGTAAAGAAATGTCACTTTAAAATACATACAAACAGAACACAAGAGTTTACAATCTGTTGTTTCTTCACAAGTGATAAACAGATTTCTTAGCTTGGAAATATTTAAATTGGAAATTGATATTTTAGAGATTGTTTCAATTAACCCAGCAGAATAGATTACCCTGGACTTGTCGGGATGTATGATTAGCCCTTTAACTCACATCAGGTAAAACTACTCTCCTTTGTGAAATGAAACGGGGGCTGATCATAATAGAATTCATCTCATGGGATTTAGCTAAAATTTAAGGAGATAATGTATCTGAAGCACTCATCAAAGTGTCCCACAAATAGTTCTCGTAATAATTTTGTCACTCTGATAAAAAGAGTAAAGCTCTTTTTTAAAGTTCACCGTTCATTGTTTTCACCCTTTCTTCCAGCACTTCTGTTTGTCAGGACATTATCCACTCAATAAGTACCTTTACCAAAGCTTCTGAATTATTCTCTCACACTACAGTTATGCTGTTAATTGTGTGATACTACAGAAGGGCATATTTAGAAAGCTATCCAGAATCAGTACATTTATTTCCCACTAGGAATAAATATGTAATTTTCCCTACTAATTCCATCACATGAACCATCATGTTCATTGTTGTGTGTTTATTATTCATTTGTATCAGATAATCTAACCATTGAATTAAAGTCTCTCATTTATATTTTTATCTTTTTCAACAAAAATTATATATAAATGATTTAAACAGATTCGGGCATTTAGGAGACATTTTGAATATTCAAATTATTAGAATATTCGAAGGGGAACATTAAACCTAATATTCAGAGAAAACAATATATGTTAAGGGTGAACCAGGTGAGCCTGCTGTCTTGGTTGTCATTATAAATGATTCGGATCAACTACTTGGTGATCTGATTAATTGCCTTACAATCTTCTGAGTGAATTCCAACAGAGTTCATGCATTGCTTTGCAAAGACTTAGCCTCCAAATCAATAGGCAGTGGTTATAGATAAATTTACTGAATTGGAAAACCAGGTTAGGATTCAATGGCTTGTTCATGATCATGTGAAATAAAACTGGGCTTCAAAATTTTAATTTATTCTTATTCAGTAGGCCTGGTCTCTAAGGATATGAAATATAATTGTGTAACTTTCATGAAATTGACATGACAGAATTAAACCGTGAACCTGCCCCATGCTCTGCCAAGTTCAAATCACTGCAAAGAGGTGTCCCGTTCTGGGCTACTCACTGTGCTCCATGAGCTGCTTCTGGTCTGAAATAAGGTAAATTCAAAACCTGAGAGTTTAGAAGTTAACGTTCTGAAATTAAGAGATTAGAAACTGAAGAAATTAAGTGTAGAAATTGAGTTTCGGAAGTTTAGAAGCTTTTATAACATTCTAACTCAGAAACGCTTCTTTAAATCTAATATTAAAAATTCAAGGGCTTCCCTGGTGGCGCAATGGTTGGGAGTCCACCTGCCGATGCAGGGGACACGGGTTCGTGCCCCGGTCCGGGAAGATCCCACATGCCGTAGAGCAGCTAGGCCCGTGAGCCATGGTCGCTGAGCCTGCGCGTCCGGAGCCTGTGCTCCGCAACGGGAGAGGCCACAACAGTGAGAGGCCCGCATACCGCAAAAAAAATAAAAAATAAAAATAAAAAAATTCAAGATTCCTCTTCCGTATTTATTTTGCCCTTTTAAAATAATTCCTTTTTTAATTTTTAAAAAGCATCAGCCCATCAGGATTGGACACTTGAAAAAAACAGAACTTGTCCTTCATCACAGGTAGTTTGGGAAGCAGTGATTTGGAGGAGTGATTTCAGTGCAGCCAGAGACACATCTTCCAGGGTCCCTCAGCCACCTGGAAATGACTCTCATCCACGGAAAAGATAAAATAATTTCCTCGCAAACAGAGCTGTCTTCCCAAAGCCTTCAATTTGGTTTCCAGCGACAGTGTGAACAGAGGCAGCCACTAGGTGGTGACCTTTCCTTAAATTTCACCGTTCCTGTGGCAAGGATCTTGCTTTTGCATAAATACTCCTTTACCCGGTTTATTTATTTTCACTGAAATTGCTTTCATGGCAGTTATTCACACTTAGAACCACTTCAGCCTGCTTGGCTGGCACTGTTAAAAGGACAAGCCACGGTCGCTGTAAATAAATGAAAAGTAACAGGGAGTTTAGAACCACAAGGAATTTCTATTGTGCTTTATGTGCTTTTACAATAAACAAATTATAAGCAGTGCCTCATGATGGAGGAGTAAGTCTTGCACTACTGGCTGCCAGGGCATCCGTGAACTCCCCCCTGTGCCCTCCAGCTCGGCACGGACTCATCCTTCTCCTCACCGAGGCCTGCCGGAGCGTTCTGTGCCTCCAGCTACAGAAAGTGGTTAAGGAATAGGCCAAACACTCAAGCAATTAACTCATTTCTTAGAACTTTTTTGGACTCTACGGAAGGATATTTGCACTCTTCACCTGGGGGAAGAGAACAGAGTCCGAGTCCCTACTGGAAGAAGCAGAGGCAAAGCGGGACCGCGCGGCCTTTGTGCTCCGAAGCGCTCTGTGTTCTTGGAGTTTGGGCAGTTTCCCGATTTTAAGCAATCTCCTTTTACTGGCAGCCCAGACTCCTGGAGAAACAAAGTCAAAATTCATTTGTCGATTTTCTGACCTGCTTTCTAGCTGTGATGTTGGAAATACACCTCACCCCATCTTCACTCACTTTGTGTTTTTGAGGTTCCCTGGTGTGTGCTGGGGGACAGAGCCTGGCGCCTTCTTGTTGGGACGACAGTTTCTCATCGGACTTCGTAGCCGCGGCTCTGTCTGCCGGCTCTCAAGAAACAGCACGCCCATCTCTCCGACCCAAGGGTGTGAGGACTCAGGATGGTTCAGGCAGGGCTTCTTCCTGTCACCCTGGTAGCTTAACATTCCATGAAAAGAGGGGGATGTCGAGAGGTGAGGGTACAGAGGCTGAAATACATCCTCTACACGGGAGCGCTTGTTTTCTGGGTCTTGCGTCTTTATCTCATAAGCCCTTGATTGTCAGTTGAGTGACAGCCGAAAACCGCCCTCTGCACTCACACTTCCTGGTACCAGCTCAGGTCTTCAAAATAACATGATAGGTGCATCAGGATCTTACTCGGAGCGCACCCTGCACCTGGCCCCATGCTCGCTGTCCCCTCACGCAGCACAGTCTTTTCCCAAACACCCTTGGCTCCTCCTTCACCCGTACAGGGCTCTCCCAGCCGTAGGGACTTCCTTTAATTATAACAACCCCTAAGCCTGACCCCTCTCTTCCTGCTACCCATATGCTTCAGTACTTCTCTATGTACATGTTTGTAAACATACAGTCATACTTAGTATTTCTATGCTCTTATATATTCTGCTATGTCATAATCTTGAATGGCTGTGCAGCATTCCATTCTACAATCAGACTACTTACCCCTTCACACTCTGCCTGCCTCTCCTACATCACCATTGTCAGAACTTCTGAATATCAGTTTGTCTCTTAGAATACCCTCATCCAGAGATTCACAATATAACTTTGAATATTAAAAAACAGCCTTAAATGACCCTAGGAAGCTCCCACTGGCTTTTCTAACATAAGAGATTTTTCCTACCAGTAAAGAACTCTTCAGATTGCAATTATTTTGAGGAGAAAATATGCTAACAGGGAGTCATGAATGGATTTACCTCTGGCAACAAGTTGAACCACACCTGCAGACAGAACGATGCCCGCGCACCCTCACCTGCAGACAGAACGATGCCCGCGCACCCTCACCTGCAGACAGAACGATGCCCGCGCACCCTCACCTGCAGACAGAAAGGTGCCCGCGCACCCTCACCTGCAGACAGAACGGTGCCCCCGCACCCTCACCTGCAGACAGAACGGTGCCCGCGCACCCTCACCTGCAGACAGAACGGTGCCCGCGCACCCTCACCTGCAGACAGAACGGTGCCCACGCACCCTCACCTGCAGACAGAACGGTGCCCCCGCACCCTCACCTGCAAACAGAAGCGGTGCCCACACATCCTCCACCATAGGCAGCTCCTCCGTCCGGGGCAGGAGGCTGACAACAGCACCCCGTGCTCTCTTTGGTCAGAGAACATCATTCATTTCTCGGTTCATTTCTCCATTTGTCATGGGTAATTCATTTCAGGCACTTACATTAATTTGAGATTGGATTTTGTGTTGAATATCTTGGTGAATTGTGAACTGTTTTACAAAATCACACTTGGGAAACCTCTCCCAGGAGACTGGAGATTATAACAAGAATTGAATATTAGGTGAGTAAAATTAAATAGAGTTAACATTTTGGTATTTAAGGGTTCCCAATTAATGAAAATGCTGTGGCGATTTCCATCTCCAGGTTTTCATCCTTATTACAGTAGAAAATGGAGTTTGACAACACTTCAATTTATGTTAGCCCATGACTATTGTCTCGTTTTTCCTCAATTATGTTTCTTTATTTTTGACAGTTGAGTCGTCGTTGCTGTGCACGGGCTTTCTCTAGTTGCAGTGAGCGGGGGCTACTCTTCGTTGTGCTGCGCGGGCTTTTCATTCTCGTGGCTTCTCGTTGAGGAGCACGGCCCCTAGGCGTGCAGGCTTCAGAAGTTGTGGCACGTGGGCTCAGTAGTTGTGGTGCATGGGCTTAGTTGCTCCGCGGCATGTGGGATCTTCCCAGACCAGGGCTCAAAACCGTGTCCCCTGTACTGACAGGAGGACTCTTAACCACTGTGCCACCAGGGAAGTCCCTACGTGGTTACTTTAGACAAACAAATTAATAAACTCTATAATTTATTAGAGTTAGAAGCCTAGTTGATTCTCGGGGCTTCCCTGGTGGCGCAGTGGTTAAGAGTCCTCCTGTCAGTACAGGGGACACGGTTTTGAGCCCTGGTCTGGGAAGATCCCACATGCCGCGGAGCAACTAAGCCCATGAACCACAACTACTGAGCCTGCACACCTAGAGCCCATGCTCCACAGCAAGACAAGCCACCACAAAATAGAAGCCCGTGCAACACAATGAAGAGTAGAACCCGCTCACCACAACTAGAGAAAGCCCACACGTAGCAGCAAAGACCCAATGCAGCCAAAAATAATAAATAAATTTATAAAGTAACCACATATTTCCTGTACAAAATGTAGGGACATGTGTTTGGTACTTGGTCATATGAACTTGACCGTCATTTTGTGAACTTCTGCTACACGAAGATCTTATCAAACATGCCATGTAGGTCCATGCTTATCGTCAGGTTTCCGTAAATATTTATTGATTGCTTTATGTTTGCCTATCAAAGCAATCACATAGAGAAGGATCAATATTGCATCTTTCCTATATATTTCATACCTTCCTGAAAGAAATGTTGGTTGACTCAGGAAAAGCTAGTGACTGGAGGGAAAACGGCTTGAGAGAACAGGTGGAGGAAATAGGAAGCTCTCATAAATTCCCTTGAAGAGAGATTTTATTGCGATTCTGCAGAGACGTTTGTTAAAATAGTCCAAGACTGAGCTAGGACATTCAGACGGGGGTGGCAGGGGGTGGTCTGACAGAGGGCTCAAGAGGGTGGTCTCCCAGGATGCCTGCCCCCTGCCTGGGCTGGAATCCAGTTCTGCCACCGAGAGAGTTTGGCCCCGGGGAGTCACGTACCCCGTGACTCAGTTTCCTCTTCTGCAAAACAGGGCAGGAATCGCAGCCCCTAACTCAAGGGTTGTTGTGAAGATCAGTCAGTAAATTTATGCAAAGTGCCCGGCACAGAATAATTGAGATGTAAGTGTTTGCTCCCGTTACTATTATCCCTAGCCCCACAGCTGGCACAGAAACCGCCATGTCCCCGTGTCCTGGGTGAATCCTCGATGGTGAGTGAGGATCCGTGAGTGGTTCCCAAGTGTGTTTCCTGTCTGTCACTTCCTGTGACCTGCCCTGCACGCGCCCTGCCTGGATGCCACCCCCCCCCCCCGCCATTGCCAGGGTCCCTCCGCTGCTCCTGGAAGTCCTCCCTTTGACATAATAATTCTAGTGGGACTGAGAACAGGTTCTGCTCACCTGACCCCTGACACTGGTCATGAATCCAGAAACCGGACAACCCACCAAAAATCAGTTCACGGTTGACCCATTTCTAGAATGTCCACTTTGCCAAAACTCAATTTGCTCCATTTACTGATGCACTGTTTCTCTGAAGTCAGTTTATCGCAACCACGCCCAAAGTGGAATACTCTATTCCGGGCTACAGAGGCCGCCTGGCGTTGACATTTGATCTTTTAAGGCCACACTTGCAAGACACACAGACAAGGCCCCAGGCTGGGCCTGGGAGGTGGCCCGCAGGCTGTACCCATCTTGGTGATCTGCTTGCCCCAAAGCTGTGCCCTGAGGGCTCCCCCAGTTGGGGGAAGAAGGCAGCGCGGTCTTGTGGGTCTAACACCTGCCTGAGGTGCAGCCACATCCTGGCCTGCCCACCACGGCCCTCTCTCCCCTGGGAGATGCGCCTTGAGTTTCTTCAGAATCTGGGCGCTTTCCAGTTGGTCAGCTTTCCAAAGAGGGTGTGGTTCCCATTCTCGTTTCAGTCACGTTTCCTCCGGTCGGTGAACTCTGAGTATGGCATTCCAACCTCAGCGTGGTCTCCGTAACCTTCTTTGACTTTCTGGCGGTTTCCCAAGACCCACCCCGGCAAGCACTGGGGACGCTTTCGTCCAGGAACAATAGCGGGCACTGTATCTGTAGTGATGGGGGACATCCTGCCCGCTGGGGCCCAGTGGACTCGTTTTCATCCACGGAGGAGAGGGTACTGCAGGTCAGTCTCAATCCCAGACACCCGGGGGCAGGTGTCCTTGGTGTTTTATACTAGAAGGTCCCACCCCCTGAGGGGCACGTGGAAGGAAAGAAGAAAGCCGAGAATAAAGGGTTAATCCTTACACTGTCTTCCAAGGCTTCTGTTTGCAGTCTCCCACCTTGAAGGCTGCCTTTGTGGGTTCTTTTCACCTGGTTTTACCAAGAAAGAAAAGTGCTGGGAGAAGGGAGAACCGGAGTTCGAGGGCTCAGTGGTTCCTGTGAATCTTCCACATCCTGGGGGCACCGGGCCCTCACCGGGGGAGACAGCCCAGCAGCCCTGACCAGGTTCTGCAGCCCCACCTCCATCAACCTGGCAGCCGAGGGACACTGGGTGGCAGCAGAGGCCCAGCTGACGTGCCGACCAGGGTGACTGCAGGGAAACGCCTGGAAGCTCTCCGGTGGGACCTCTGCTGCTCTTTGGCCAGCTTGTGCGGGTTCCTCCTACAAGGCCAGAGGTCAGCACGGGCCCTTCAGGAAGTGGCTGGAGCAACCGCGGCTCCACACGTCCTCTGGGATCTTCTCGAAAGCACGGTAACGTAGGGACATGCCCCTGTTTGGGTATTTCTGTGACTAACAAGGCTTATCAGGGACAAAGGTCTGTGCTTGGTGTCACTGGAGAGAAGCAGCAAGGAGAAGGGCTTCGGGAAAGAGCTCAGTGTCCTGTCCCTGTGACAGGGCCGGTCGCTCTTGGGGGGCTGGGGAGCTCTGTGTTCAACTGAGCAAAGAGACTCTAAAGCCTGTGCAGGTCATGAGACCCCACAAACTGTCTCCTCAGGTGACACGTAGGAATACAGTTTTCCTTGTGCATCTCTGCAAATACATACTTAAGAAGGTGAAAACCCAGTCAATTGGATACATGTGGGTCACTGATATAACTCAAACCTTATTTTCTTTTTAAACACTGCATTTCCTTGTTTATTCTCTGGCATTCGAGCACAGTCTAAAGTAGAGTCAACTCTATTATCTGGGAGTGGAATAACCAGTTTTTCAGAACAAGACTCAGGGCTAACCTCTGCTCCAGGAAGCACTTGTTCTATCATGGAAACCAGTTTACAAGGTGGTCTCGGTGTCTCACTCATATCGGGCTGCTACAACAAAATACCCGACTGGGGGCTGGAAAAACAGGCACTTACTTCTCTCAGTTCTGGAGGCAGGAAGTCAGAGATCCGGGGGCCAGTGTATCCAGTCCTTGGTGAGGACCCACTTCCCGGCCTGCAGACGGCCACCTTCTCACTGTGTCCTGTGTCCTCACGTGATGGGGCTCCATCCTCATGACATCATCACCTCCCAAAGGCCCCACCTCCCGACACCGTCACACTGGGGGTTGGGGCATCAATATATGGATTTTCAGGGAGATAAATTCAGTCCATGGCAGTGGTGAACCCTGTGCCTGTGTTATGGGCTGATTCACACCCCCTCAAATTCATATGCTGAAGCCCTAAACCCACGTAACTGTATTCAGACATGGGGCTTTTAAAGGAGGTGATTAAGGTAAAATGAGGTCAAGTGGGGGAGCCCTGATCCAGTCTGACTGGTGTCCTTACAAGAAGAGGAGATTAGGGCACAGACACACACAGAGGGATGCCACGTGAGGACACAGGGAGAAGACTGCGTCTACATGCCAAGGAGAGAGGCCTCAGAGGAACCAGCTCTGCTGACACCTTGATCTTGGACATCCAGCCTCCAGGAGAGAGAGAGAGATAAATGTCAGCCTTCTACAAGCTTCCGTACGTGGCACCTGTTAACGACCGCCCGAGCTCACGACACAGGTCACTCCCCACCGCCCCCAACCCGGCAGGAGGATCTCTCAGCCTGTACAGAAGCAGCAGAAAGGCTGTGAGGGGCAGGGGGTTGGGGGGCCAGAGCCAAAGCCCCCAGACCTGCTGCTTCCCCTCCACTCCTGCAGAGCCCCAGATACGCTCCCGCCTGCTGGAAAGCTGGCTGCATTTCGTTTTAGCAGAAACCAGAGCGACTTTCCCAGAGGCAGGCAGGTAACACACCAACAGAACAGGCGGTCCCAGCCTTCTCATTAGCTCTTAACAGATTTACACATGCAAGTATCCACACCCCTGTGAAAATGCCCTCCAAATCACAAAGATCAAAAGGAGCAGGTATCAAGCACGCTATACCAGCAGCTCACAACACCTTGCTTAGCCACACCCCCATGGGACACAGCAGTGATAAAAATTAAGCCATGAATGAAAGTTCGACTAAGTCATGTTAACTAGGGTTGGTAAATTTCGTGCCAGCCACCGCGGTCATACGATTGACCCAAGCTAATAAGCGTACGGCGTAAAGAGTGTCTAGGAATCACACAAAATAAAGCCAAGCTTTGACTAAGCTGTAAAAAGCCATAGTCAAAACCAAGATAGACTACGAAAGTGACTTTAATACAGTCTGACTACACGATAGCTAAGACCCAAACTGGGATTAGATACCCCACTATGCTTAGCCGTAAACCTAAATAGACATAGAACAAGATTATTCGCCAGAGTACTACTAGCAACAGCCTGAAACTCAAAGGACTTGGCGGTGCTTCATACCCCTCTAGAGGAGCCTGTTCTGTAACCGATAAACCCCGATCAACCTCACGAACCCTTGCTACTCCAGTCTACATACCGCCATCTTCAGCAAACCCTAAAAAGGACCTGTGTGACCCTGTGTGACCCTGAGGGCAAAGTGAGGCGGCGACAGGAACCACACCTGGTGATCCCAGCACAACTGTGGCTCCCAGAAGTGGGAGTACCTGGCCGTGGCTCAGGCTGTACAGCCTAGCGGGGACCCAGCACTGGGGAGGCTGGGGCAGGAGATGGGGGCAATCCCTGATGTCCCTGAACATGGAAGCTAACTGGAACGAAAAGATCCAGACTCTTGCGGAGCCATCCCATGTGGAATCCTCACTTTCCCTGCAGCCGGCAGCTCCTTCCCATCGTCCACAGGAACCTTCTGAAGGGCTGGGGGAGAGCGAGATGGGAAAGACTGACTTCAGAGGGAGGGCAGGGGGGATCCACAGACAGATCTGGTCCCCCTTGGCAGCGGTCTGCTGGGCAGGTAACACGCGGAGACTCACAACCACGTGAAGCAAGGCTGCATTGCTCTGCTGTGAAAATCAGGTCAGCAGTGACAGCTCAGAGTGAGTTGAATGGTTGGTGACTTCAGGTCAGAGCTGGTGCCAGGGGTAGTGGTATGGGGTGGGGGGCGTGGAGAGGTGGGAAACAGGAGGACATGGTCTGAGGGAGATGTAGCATCACAACCTGTTCAACTCAAGAAGGAAGGATGCCAGACACAGTGGGGAGAAGGATACTGAGTGGAGAGAGGGTAGCTGTCAGACTGCAGCCTGACCTAGTGCACGGTTTACAGTAAAGGGTGGGAAAGGAACTGCCTCAGAGGTGCCTCTACCTCTAAATAATGCACACGTGGCAGAGGTACTTTTGAAACACAACGAATCACTTAGTTTTCATTCATACATTCGTTTATTCATTCACTCAATAAACACGTGTTCGGGGCATAGAAATTAGTGTGTCAGGCCATGCACGAAGCTCTGAAAATACAGACATAAATAGGTTAGTTCCGGGGTGCGGTGGTTTGTATCCCAGCAGGAGAGGGAAGGTGGGAGGTATGTGTTCCGTGCTTTGGGAGCTGAGAAGGTTGGGATTAACCTGGAGAAAGTGTCTGTGCTGAAACCCCTGCAAACAGCACCAATGAGGGACTTCGCTGGCAGTCCAGTGGTTAGGACTCCATGCTTCCACTGCAGGGGGCACGGGTTCAATCCCTGGGGGAACTAAGATCCCACATAATGCTCGGTGTGGCCAAAAAAAAAAAAAAGCACCAATGATAATGACCTTCCTATTTGTGCTGGTTACTGTAACTCGGTGACAGCAAGAGCCAGCTGCTGCTTCACAGAGAGCCTGGTCCATACCATCCCACGAAAAGTATCCTAGGTGGCCTATTCAGAGAGCTTCAGAGCAATCACTGTCCAGTGCTCACCTCTGTCAGGTATCCTGGATGTATTCCTTCCTGTCGTTCTTATCCAGCTATTACACGACAAGCTTTCAAGCCAACATGTGAATAAGATATCTGATACGTAAGCCCAGGGAGAACCTGCACAATAATTTTGGAAATACTTGCCATGACATCTGAAATGCACTCATGCTTTGGTCTTCAAAGGATCCCAGGCAAACAGCCTGAGTGACTCTTGACACTTGCAGGTAATTTCTCGTCACCTGATGGAAGATGGAGGATGCAGGGCCCTGGTGACACATCTTCATGGCTTCGCTTCAGCCAAGCTCTCCTGTATCCCAAACACTCTCTTTACTTGCTTCTCAGAAAAGTTTTTTTTTCCCTTGAATTCCTGTCACCTGGGTAGACTCCATTTCCTGAAATGGCCACTAAGAAGTTAGCGAAATGAAAAGAAATCTCCCAGATTTCTTCCTCTTTGAAAAATGTTCATTGTTCTGTGTTCCAAGTTCGGCACAATAGCGAGACTGTTTCTTTGGGGCAATAACAATGGAATATCCGAAACCTTTGACCGCAGTAAAGACCCGGAGCCGGTGCACCCACAGGAGCAAACAAAAATCAGGCATTATTAACGAACGAGGCAGAAATTGAAGAAGATAAGCTCAAAATGAAGAGTGCCCTCCTCAAAGGTCAGGCCTGTCAGATGACTCAACCTCCAGGAATGCAGTTGATTATCTGTCCAATTTTCTCTCTGCTAATGAAAGCTTTCCCCCATCCTTCCACGCCACAAAAGAAAATTAAGAAACCAAACAGAGCAAAATATAAAATAATGTCCTTAGAGAGATGCTGAGATGCATTTTGTTGAGTTTTATTAAAAACAAATATATTACTAACTGAAGCTGCAGTCTTCAACACCTTTCTTAAAAACAAAGTCCTAACTTCTTATCAGGAACCAGGCAAGTAAGAACTGTGCTAGAATATTACTAAAGGCTTCTTTCTTAGGTTAGAAGAACTCTTCAAATCCCCCGAGAGTCAGGGATCCAATTCCCCCCCACCCCACCCCACCCCCGTGATCTTTTTGTCTCCCAATCTGAGAATATCTTAAGGTCATAAATAGAAGACCTAAAACTCTGTGGCCATGAAGAAGATCTGGCAGCAGAAAACATAGAACAGGCTGCTTCCGGAATCCCTGTGTGATCAGACAGGTACTGGTAACCCGGTGGGCACTGCCCCGGGATGCCAACCTGATCTGACTGACGTACAGTAAATGCTGTATCATAGCATAATAAAGAACACACACTCCAGCATCCCCAGACAACATTTCAATAACTCTGCATTGAAACATTGCTCAGGGCTGTAATTCTGGACAGGGGGGTGGTTCTAAGACCTCCCAGGTACATTGGGAATGGGGGTAAATTAGTGGATGGAACAAGTGAACAGTTTACTGTAATCTCCAAGTCCACAAAAAACTCCTTAGCCAAAATTTTCCTAATGGTTTTGTGGGGTTTGGAATTTATTTGCTCACCTTGTTTCAACCTGGAAATCTCAAGAGTTATTCAAGCTTCTATGGACTTTGACCTTCTAAAGTCAGCTGCAACTTTTTTTGCATGTATCTATATCCACGTTTTTTTCTAAGAACAGGGTCAAATAGCTTTAATCACATTCTTTGTTATAAAAAGCCCAGAGCTCTAAGGACTCCCTACGGTGTAGACAATAGACAGGAAATTAGAGTGTGAATTCCAGACAATAAAAGGAAAACTAGGTTTCTGACAAAGCAGGCTGCAGTGCATCCCAGCCAAACCCCAGCAAGGGCTAGACTTACAGCAGCTAAGAGGTGTACTAGCCGCTGGGTGCTGACCTCCCAGGAAGGCATCGTAGGGGTTGTGTCAGAACCCTGGAGGTTCCACTGTCCTGGGAACCTCGCTGTCTGGTTGGACAGGGCAGTGAAGAGCTGTTCCAAGGACTCAGGGCACGTCCATGGTTGAAGAGGGAGAGCATTTTCTCCTAGTGGACCCCTTCACTGGAAATGCCAGCACAGGGAGGGCCCCAAGCAGCCCTCCCTAAGACAGATGGTGATTACCTCTTTATTTCTTTCAAATCTGGGGTCACGTCTACTGAAAGTATTACGAAAACGGAAGACGGGATATAGAACCCCTTTGAAAGAAAACAAGCCAAAGATAAATGAGGACATTGAGAGAACTTGCTGAAGAAGAAAAAGTATATATGGAAGAAGAAATATTTAATGCATTCCAAATCAATCATGAACCCACGTCTACATGACTGCCGTGTGAATCGGACGGGTTAGAAGCTCATATGTCATGTGGGATCACGTAGTTCACGCACCATGTCTCATTGTGACAGTAGAGACACAGCTGCAGCTGAACCAGTTTGCTTTCAGCCGTGACTCTAAAGCAGCAGAGGACTGTCTTGGCAACGGCTCAGCGGATGGTCCAGCCCAGCATCCTCGGAATACCTATCCTTACCTACCTACAGCAATCGGTCATGGGGCAATCATTGTCTTACACAAAGACGCCTTCAGGACATTTGTATGTTTACCTTGTGTTACACCTGGGATAATAAATTTCACCCTTTTTCTGTGGCACAGAAAGGTCTTCCTCCAACCACCTTTGAAATCTAAAATCCCTCCTTCCTGGGCTTCCCTGGTGGCGCAGTGGTTGAGAGTCTGCCTGCCGATGCAGGGTACAGGGGTTCGTGCCCCGGTCCGGGAGGATCCCACATGCCGCTGAGTGGCTGGGCCCGTGAGCCATGGCCGCTGGGCCTGTGCGTCCGGAGCCTGCGCTCCGCAGCGGGAGAGGCCACAACAGTGAGAGGCCCGCGTACCACACACAAAAAATAAATAAATAAAATAAAATAAAATAAAATCCCTCCTTCCTCACATTCGCACTCTGCTCTGTTCAAAGCTTTCACTCAAATGCTTTCACATCGGCTGTGCTTCCAGATGGGCGTGTGTAGCGGCGGTCTCTGGTGGTCGGCAGCCCCGCTCCTGCCGATGGCCTGGCTCAGTAGGTCGGCGCTGCCCGTCCTTGGACAGGTGCGTAGGAAAACCTGGGGCCCGTCAGCAATGACACCTGGTCTCACGCGAGAGGAAGAACGTGCTTTGCTTTGTCATGGTCACTCACAGTGGTGACCCTGTTTATTACGGATGCACTGTCGGACCTCGGGGTTTTCCACGACGTGTAGCCCCGAGGTTACCCCATAACAGAAAACACTGCCCAGGCTTATAGTCAAGGGCGGGTTTAGCTTCCAAAGCCAAGGCTTCCCCCTCTATTACGATTTTGCCAAAACCTTGCTCTTTTCGTGAGTTCTTTCTTTATTATTATTATTTTTTTTTTGCGTATGCAGGCCTCTCACTGCTGTGGTCTCTCCCGTTGCGGAGCACAGGCTCCGGACGCGCAGGCTCAGCGGCCATGGCTCACGGGCCCAGCCGCTCCGTGTCATGTGGGATCTTCCCGGACAGGGGCACGAACCCGTGTCCCCTGCATCGGCAGGCGGACTCTCAACTACTGCGCCACCAGGGAAGCCCCTCGTGAGTTCTTTCAATGTGCACTGAAAAGCCCCAGTATCGTGAGGTCCCGAGGACTCTGTGCACGAGCTGACACGAGTGGTGTCCTGTGAGGTCCCGAGGACTCTGTGTGCACGAGCTGACACGAGTGGTGTCCTGTGACGGCATTCACGTGTGCTCAGGATTTTCAGTGCAGAACAGACCCTGGCTGGGCCAGCAGTCACCACCTCAGTGTTCGCTGCCCCACTTAGCGGGACCCAGGTCTCAAGTTGAGGTCGGGTCTCTGTGTCCCACACACCCTCTCCCACTGTCCCATCAGGACAGGCACGTCAGCAAAACACAGACGAGGACGCTGCAACGGAGTCCCTGGGACCCCTGTTAGGTGCTGAACTGTGTCCCCCCGAATTCACATGCTTGCTGAGCCCTGACCCCCAACGTGAAGGCATTTGCAGATGGGGTCTCTAGGGCGTTATTAAGGTTAAATGAGGTCATGAGGGTGGGGCCCTGATCTGAAAGGACCCTTATAACAAGAGGAAGGGACCCGCGAGCTGGCTCCCCGCTGGTCAGGGCTCAGCGAGGAGGCACCGTCTGCAGGCCAGGCCGGGAAGAGGGCGCTCACCAGGACCACCCCGAAGGCACTCTGATGGCACACAGCCGGGGCCCGCCTGCACTTCCTGTGTGTTATCTCATTTTAGCAACGGCCTTCTCTGCACCTGCCGCACCTGAAAAACTGAGATTCAGGAAGGCCAGCAGCTCAGGGACTCTGAAAGGCAACAGTCTATGCAGGGGCCTCACGCAAAGGATCTTCCATGGGACGTGCAAAGTCCTAACCGCACTGGGGCTTGCAGTTCTTCAAAGCACACACACACGTGTGCACACACAGACACACACATGCACACACACACAGAGACACACAGACACAGACACACATGAGCATCGTAAGTGTGGGAGCTACGGCTTTTTCTTTTTATTCTCCCACAGATGGAAGGAAGGGAGGCACCAGGAACACAGGGGCAGCTGGGGGCAAGCTCTCTTCTCAGTGAAGTTGTTCACAAAAAAGTAATTTCAGGTCAAGGTATAATTCTATCCATAAACATTAAGAAAATGTACAGCTTATATAGTTTCCCCTCTGAATTACCAACCATATAAACATTATAAAAGGAAACCCCCTGTTGTCCTACGATTTAAAAATCAGAATAAGTACTATGGAAAGTAAATAAAGCCAAGAATCAAATTACCACAATCTAGAAACTCTTACGATGCATGTTTTTAAAAGATAATCAAACACAACCACCAGGAAGAATCTTTGATCTAAGATATGCCACTTTTTTGACCTCCAAGGTATATTATTTTCCTCTGATTATGTTAATTAAAGAAGATTACCTTTAATAACATAAAATAGAGATATTAACCTGTGGTTCAGGTTTGCTTCAAGCACTAAAGAGAAAAGATATCCTCCTCTTCGCTTGTGAGGAGGGATACACATGCCAACCCCACAGACCTGTGCAATGTTTACATCATTATTAAAACATACTTTGGACCGCCTGGGCTATGGGCAAGCGGATATACTGACTTAAGGAAATAGAAGTCTGGTGTATGATAAGAAAATTGAAAACACTGCTTTTTCAATCAGGTGAAAAAAATTAATGAACATTGAAATGCTAATCTTTGTGGCACAACATCGTCAATGACTATTGTCTCTTAGCTGCATGTATTTGCAGACCTGTTTAAGCAGCCCCCAAAATTGCCTTCTGTCGTGTACTCATTCTCATTTGTAGCCTTTCTATACCTGTGTAACCTTGTGGTCCCAGTCCCTTTGGGCAGCTTACACACGACGGATGTGCATTTCTCCCAGTTCTGGAGCCTATAGGTCCAAGATCAAGGCACCAGAAAATGTGGTGTCTGGTGAGGACCTGCTGCTTCCTGGTGCATAGATGGCTTCTTCTCGCTGTGTCCTCACCTGGAGGAAGGGGCGAGGGGGCTCCCTGGGGTCTCTTTATAAGGGCACTGATCCCATCACGGGGGCCCTACCCTCATGACCTCATCACCTCCCAAAGCCCCACCTCCTGACACCATCACACTGGGGGTTACGTTTCACCATATGGGTTTGGGGGATGCAGACATTACATCTTAGCTTCTTCAGCTCAAACCAGTGATCTCATTTGGGATGGGAGGTGCCAAAGTGAGAGAGGGAATAGGAAAGACCTGGGCTCAGATCAGCTGATTGTTAGTTGCGGTCTTTGCATTACCTTTTTTAAGTCTGTTGCCTCAAACAGGGATTGTGACATTGAATGAGAAAATATATTGAACATGTAGCTCAGTACAAGGCCCAGAGTCAGTGCTTAATAAATGATAGCTAAAAAGAATGAAATAATGCCATTTGCAGCAACATGGATGCAATCAGAGATTATCATACTAAGTGAAGTAAGTCAGAAAGAGAAAGATAAATACCACATGATATCACTTATATGTGGAATCTAAAATATGACACAAATGAACGAATCTACAAAACTCACAGACATAGAGATCAGACTGGTGCTTGCTGAGGGGGAGGGGGCTGGGGAGGGATGGATTGGGAGTTTGGGATTAGTAGATGCAAAGTATTATATATAGGATGGATAACCAAGGTCCTATTGTATAGCACAGGGAACTGTATTCAATATCCTGTAATAAACCATAATGGAAAAGAATATTTAAAAAGAATGTACATATGTGTATAATTGAGTCACTTTGCTGTATAGCAGAAAGTAACACAGCATTGTAAATCAGCTAGACTTCAATAAAAATAAATGAATTTTTAAAATGATAGCCACTGTGATAATTGTAGATTTCTCCAAAGTCACCCAGAAACATCTGGTCCACGTGGAGGTAAATGCTCCATGCAGGGCATCAGCCCTGAGCAGCAAGGATGGACCATGGAATCCCTCCCATCAGTCAGGACACAGCACACCTGGCCAGGTGTCCAGCTCACCTTCAGACACATTTCCGTTGGTGAAGTGAAGTCTCGGAAGAGTCCACACAGGTTCATTTTGGTAGTTGCACTGGATCTAGGGATTCAAGAACAGTTTTTTAGTCCTCTAATCTGTTTTCCTGGGTCTGGGCTCATCTTAACTTTCTATTTTGCACATCTAAAAACAGAAGCAGATGTATTTATGGGCATCTCGTGCCCAGGGTAGGCTGTCATCTCCAGGCTTTTCTTCCCGTCTGTCGCTAGTATCCACTGTCCTTAGGGTTTTCTGTACTTGGTACTTGGGTTCTCACCACTCTTTTCACTGAAGGTACCTAATTATAATTGAGATACCTAATTAGCACCTTGAACTTCCCTATAAACTTTACAAGTCCAGAGCGCTTATTTCTAAAAAAAAAAAAAAAAAAAAAAAAAAAACACCTTGATAATTTATTGAGCATCTACTGTATGCCAGCCACTGTACAAGATCTAGTTATTCCAAAATAAAAATGAAAACTAAAAAAACCTCAGAGTCCTGTCTGCAAGAAATATAAAATATTCAATGAATGTTGACTAAAATAGAACATTTGCACTATCTGTGTTTTCACACATTGCAGTACCATATCAGTCAGGGTTTTCCATGGAAACAGAGCTAATAAGATATACCTGTATCTCAGGAAATTCATCATAGAAACTGACTCAGATGATTATGGAGGCTGCCATCCAGGAACCGGTGCTGTAGTCCTGGTCTGAGTCTGAGGCTCGAGAACCTCACACTGATTCGTGAAAACTATTCTGACCCCATGCAGGGTTCAGAATCAAGGAGCGTGACTTGGCCGTGGTCCTAAGGCCACACCTTGAAGGTCCTCTCTTGGCCTGAGCTGTTGGCGTGGTTCCAGACACTCCTTAATGTTCCACCAACCCGGTTCCTTCTGTGACCACAGCCAAGAGCCTCATCTCACTCCTGAGGCTAAGAGACAGCCGCAGGGAGCCACGGCCTTCCTCTGGGCCCTCGGTCTGTCCCTCAAGTGGCTTGCTGACCCTGCCTCCTCTTCCACGCAGCAGTGAAGTTAGAGCATGAGAAGAGGCCACTGTAGCCCCACCCAACACTTGAGGAGCAGGGTCCCAGGGTCCCTGCTGGGCTGGGAGTTAACCTGTCCATTTTGGATTTGGGGGTGCTGGGAAGTCAGTGGGAGGAGTCGGGGTCATTTGGGCAGTAGGTCACTGCAGGGAATTTGGGGGCAGCTGCTGTTCCCCAACCAGTAAGGAAGCACTTCTGAATTCTAGGAAGCCCAGCCATTGTGGAGGGGTGAAGGCTGGTGGGGCCCTGCTTGCTGGGCTCCCATCCCCACTGGACCCAGCCTCCTGCTCTCCACTCAGTGACTTTAAGCAGCTTGTAGTCCCCACACATCACAGGGCCCACGTGTGTGTCTGTGGGTCTCCCCTCTTCTTCCCTTGCTCCACGGGGTCTCCACTTGCTGCCCGCCTGCGTGCACCAGACCCAGATGGCAGCGATTTGTCTGGAACATTGGCTTTGCTCCAAACACGGGGGGCAAGGGCTTCATAGATCTCTAAATATTCTTTATGCCCCAGACTGCTCTGAAGTTACAATATCTATCAGACCCACTGCTGGGTTGTTTTACTTAATACTCAAAGCAGCACATGTTTTCATCTCAAATAGGTTTTTAAAATTTTTTACATATTTTTTAAATATTTGACAAGTGGTTTTCAATAACAGTAACAATAGTCCCTTTATTTTCTTAGTTATTTTATTCTTTCTCGTTTTCTTAGGTGTTTTATTTTCTTACGTATTTTATTTGGAGAAGGGGTCCTTACCAGACTGTCAAAGGGACCCGTGGCATGAGAAGATAAAGAGTGTCTTTAGAAGACTGGGGAGAGACAGAAGCTGTTGTTAAAGATACACACAAGACGGTGAGTCCAGCGCGAGCATGACCCGGACAAAGGAGTGCGGGGCCTGCCTTCACGGCTTAAATGCACAAAACCCCAACGCATTCTAGAGAAGTTGGGAAAGGTTCCCACTTTACGGTCAGGAAAACTGAGGCCGCAAGCGATCTTGGGAAACCTCACGTCCCTCAGCCAGCCCAGGGCCGAGGCGAGCAGCGGAGATTCTGATGCTGGAGGGGTCGGGCTGGGTCTTTACTGCCTTAACCTTGTAGCCCTGTAAACTGAAGTTCCTGAGTTTATGGAAAGGGCACCCACTGCGGCCCCAGCCAACAGCCACGAGGTGCTGAGCCAGTGCTGTCTTTTATTTTCTTCACCTTCCAGATGGCTATTTACTTTAAATTTCAGTGAGGAATGGCCACCTAAAGCGGAACCAAACCGACGAGGGCCACCTAACCTCTCTCCTGTCCTCCTTTCTCTTCTCAAAAAATGCTAGTAAAAATCTATGTGACCAGAGAAAGGAGTCTTTTAGGGAGGGGCGAGTGGAACAGAAATAAACCCTAACCGAAGAGCCAAACGTGTAGGCCAAGAAGTGATGTAAATTAGTCCGAGTTTGGTCATTTTGAAGCCGACTCCCAGACTCATCCTTCATTCCAGCTCCACGCCGAGAGTTCCAGCATAATAAAGCAGGGTTTTACGTCGTCTCTCTGACATGTTTATGGGCTCCTTGTGTACTGTCCTTCTGGCTATTTTAAAGCCCTGGTCAGCTGTCTTCATAGTGAAGCCAAGGGCCAGATTCCTTTGAGAATTAAGCAACTCTAACTTGACCTTCTCCACTTTGGGTTAAGGCCTATTCAAAACTGGCTGCGTGATCGGGAACCCTGTGCGTCGTGAACGCGTGGGGCCCCCATTCAAGGCGGTGCCGGCGGGGCATGAGGTAGGCGGGGCCGGACGCCTGCTGAGGTCAAGGCCAGGGAGCCGGCTCTGGTCGCCAGGCAGCAAGGGCTGTGAAGCACAGCCGGCACCTCTGGCCTGCGCCCTGCACAGATCTCCAAAACCCTAGCACTTTCCACCTCGGGTTGCCCCTGTGTGTACAGAGCTGTCCATGCTTGCAGGGGAACTGTGTGTGCAAAAGCCTGCGTTGTGCGGTAACAACTCATATTTACGATCTGTTTGGGGCAATATTAAGCAAGGTCATAACATCATAGAATATCAGAGAACCTGGAGGCTCTGCCCCATCCTCTGTGCTAGCGATGGAGAGGCCAGGGCAGACAGGGTACTGACATCTCCGAACTCATCTCATGAATCTGCTGGGGAGCAGAATCTCTTCCCAACCAAAGTCGACCCTGGCCATTTTGTGGGTTTCCTGAAGGCAGGGACGGTGTCTTATTTCCTTATTTTTGTTTACTTACTTTTAATTGTGATAAAATATACACAACATAAAACTTTCCGTCTTCATCTTTAAGTGCACAGTTCAGTGGCATTAAGTACATTCATACTGTTGTGTGACCATCACCACCATCCACCTTCAGAATCTTTTCATCATCTCATACTGAAACTCTGTATCCAGTAAATCATAATTCCTCACTCTCTCAACCCACTGGCAACCCCAATTCTACTTTATGAACTTGACTTCTCCGGGGACCTCATATACGTGGAATCATATGTTTGTCCTTGTGCGTCTGGCTTACTTCACTGAGCATAATGTCCTCAAGGTTCATCCATGTTGTAGCCTGTGCCAGAATTTCCTTCCTTTTTAAGGAATATTAATAATATTCCTATTAAGGAATATTATTCCACTGTATGTTTACACGGCATTTTGTTTACCAAGTCATCTGTCAATGGACACTTGGGTTACATCCACACTTGGCTGCTGGGAGTCATGCTGTGAACATGGCTGTACAAATAGAGGTTCAAGTCTCTGCTTTCAATTCCTTTGGGTCTTGTTTATTTTTTAGTTATTTTTTAAATTTTATTTATTTATTTATGTTTGGCTGTGTTGGGTCTTCGTTGCTGCACACGGGCTTTCTCTAGTTGCAGCGAGCGAGGGTTACTCTTTGTTGCAGTGCGCGGGCTTCTCATTGCGGTGGCTTCTCTTGCAGAGCACGGGCTCTAGGTGTGTGGGCTTCAGCAGCTGTGGCACAAGGGCTCAGTAGTTGTGGCTCATGGGCTTAGCTGCTCCACGGCATGTGGGATCTTCCCGGACCGGGTTTCGAACCCGTGTCCCCTGCATTGGCAGGCGGATTCTTAACCACCACACCACCAGGGAAGTCCTGGGTCTTATTTATTTTTGTATGCCTCAAACCCACCAAAGTTAACAACATAAACACAAAATCAACTTCGGTTGGATGATAACGAGTGAAGAAATATCCTAGAGTAGATGGCCTTTTAATCTCTTAAAAACAAAAACAAAACAATATGCTGTCTCCACTTTAGGGCAGCAAAGACATCTCGACCATCTTCTCCTCTCCAAAGTGATCCCCGGAGAATAAGAACAAATCCAGAAAACAAACTCTCTTCCATGAAGCTTATAGCATAACCACGAACCACGTGCATGTGGAAGGGTGTCAAATGCAGGAAGATCACATGGGGAACGGAAGACCGCGGAGAGGGGCCACCACCTGGGGCCCCAGACACAGCCGGCAGCGCCTCAGGTCTCCCGAGTGACGTGGAGCCTGGTTAGAAGATGGGAGCTGCAGACACTTCCCCAGCACCACAGAGGAGCAGAGATGGTGCACAAAGAAACAAAGAACAAGTGTACTTTTTGAGCATCTGGCAGCCTGTGTCAGGTGTTATGCTAAACACTTAGACATTACTTTAACCTCTGCAGCAGGCCATGTAACACTGATGTGAAGGGGGCAGACTCCAGACTGAGCAGCCCACAGTTCTCACTCTTTACTAGCTGGGGAGAAATAACGGAACTAACGCACGCACACACACATGCGTGCACATGTGCAGACACTTACACAGCCCTGAGTCACAAAGAGCCCCATTTGTATTGTGTGTAAGTAGCTGGGCCAGAAAAGACTCCCTTTGTTAAAAGATAAATTTAACAAGAAAGAAAAAAGCAGGGGTCTATTAAAGATACTATTTTTTTAAAAAAGAGGGAAGGGAGAAGTCAAACAAATGGGAACCGATGGGCCGTGGAACAAGTAGGGACGGGCCCGATGTGTCCAGGGAGCTCGTAGAAACGCTCTCCCTCAGGAGGTGTTCAGACAGGTGGGGAGAGGCTCACGTGCTCAGCTGGCCCCTCAGCCAGAGCAGGAGGGAACAGCAGGTCATGGCCGAAGGGAAGCCACCACCGGAAGAGCCGGCGGCAAGCAGGAGGATGGAGGCAGAGAACGGGACAAAACGATGTCAAGACCAACCAAGGGGAAGAAGTCAAAACGGCACAGATTTAAATCAACCTGATGCAGAAAGAAGCATAAATTGCCATCTGCAGACTGCAAGAGCATGCCAGACACTAAGAAATCACTGCCAATGGATGAGTAACAGGGATCTATTAAAAGATAAAGAAAAGTTTCTTTAGGCATCCAGGCCAAGGAAACAAAACAAAGAAGAAGATATTATAAGGGGAAAATCTGCTGTCCTCATGCTTGCCATCGATACTTAATTCCAGAAGGGAGTAGAGCAGCCTGGAGCATGTTAAGACCCAGCGGCTCTGTCCCCTGGACCCCTCGTGGGGGTTACTATGCAGTGTGTGGAGAAACTGAAGTGAAACATGGGTAGCGAGCCCTGAAGCCATTTAAATACAGGAATAAGATGAGAACTACGGTGAGCATTATGGTATCACAGCAGAATATTATAACAGCAGAATGTTATAAATAAGATGCCGCAGCCCTGACACCATCACAGGAGTGGACGGCGGTATAAATAGGCAGCATTCCTCTTCTTGTGTAGTCTGGAGTTTAAACATATGGCATAAAAATGACAAATGATGAATATTTTAAAGTATAAAGTATTAGAAGAACTAGGGACAATAAAATTAAATAAACTAAAATTGTTGAGGTTAGAAAAGAGGGAACAGAGAAGTTAGAAATACACTAATTTCATACTGAATAGGAAGTCTAGAAATACTGTCTAAAGAGGGTTAGAGGATTAAGCACACTATACAGTTAGTTTTAAACTGTAAAGCTAACTATATAAAACTACAAAAACTGTAAATAAAATATAGTAAAAACTACATGCAAAATGAAAAACTTTTAAATTAACATGAAAGAAAGGACACAAAAGCACATATAAAGTAAACATTACACTCATAGACCACATAGTGAAAAATTTAAGGAAAAAAAAAGGAAAAGAAGCAGCATTGAAAACAGAAAGCAAAATGAGAGATAGAAGCTGCAATTCCACTTCTGGGTATGAACCCAAAGGAAGTGAAAGCAGGCTCTCAAACAGAGAGCTGTACAGCCGTGCTCTTAGCAGCATGATTCATGATAGCCAAGCAGTGGAAGCAACGCAATGTCCGTGGACGGCTGCACGGATGAAGAACTGTGGTCTGTACACACAACAGAATATTGTTCAGCCTTAAAAAGGAAGGACATTCTGACACAGGCCACAACATGGATGAACCTTGAGGACACCATGCTAAGTGAAATAAGCCAGATGCAAAAGTACAGACGTGATTCCTGAGGTCCCTAAAGCAGTCAAAATCAGAGACAAAAGTAGAATGGTGGGTGCAGGGCGAGGGGGAATAGGGAGAGAGTGTTTAGTGGGGACAGAGTTCCAGTTTGGGAAGATAAGAAAGCTCTGGAGCTGGATGGTGGTGATGGTTGCACAACAATGTGAATGTACTTAACGCCACTGAGACGAACCCTTAAAAATGGTGAAGATGGTAAATTTTATGTTATGTATATTTTAGTACGATTAAACTTTAAAAAAATTAAACACACACACACACACAGAAAGCATATCATATAATGGAGGCAAGACCCAGGACAGTGTAACAGGTCTGAGTAAAAAATAAAAATTCCTAAATACAGATAATCTAGGCCAGCTGGAAGGATATAACCGAAACTGGTAACAGTGAGTGGGCAGAAGATGCAATCTCCCCAGTCTATCCTTATATTCAAATCATCTACCATGTATATATTCAGAAGTATCAAATACACTCAAAAGCAACTGATACCTGGGAAAGAATGCTCCTTACATAATTATCACAAGCTGATAAATGAATTTCCATCTAGTATATGCTCACTCTACCAATTTTTCTCAGTATCCACAGGATCGGAAATAACATTCTATCAAAAATGCACGTTCTGGGCTTCCCTGGTGGCGCAGTGGTTAAGAATCCACCCGCCAATGCGGGGGGACACGGGTTCGAGCCCTGGTCCAGGAAGATCCCACATGCCGCGGAGCAACTAAGCCCGTGCTCCATGACTACTGAGCCTGCGCTCTAGAGCCCACAGGGCCACAACTACTGAGCCCACAAGCCACAACCATGACCCCGCGTGCCTAGAGCCCATGCTCTGCAACAAGAGAAACCACCGCAACGAGAAGCCCGTGCACAGCAACAAAGAGTAGCCCCCGCTCGCCGCAACTAGAGAAAGCCCGCGTGCAGAGACGAAGACCCAACGCAGCCACAAATAAATAAATAAATAAATATTTTTTTAAAACCCCAAAAACCAAATGGGAAATCAAATTTAAAAAAAAAAATGCACATGCTGATAGGATTGTAAAGACACTGTCCGTGTATTCCATGGGCTCCTGGGGTTCCATCGATTTAAGGGCTTTTACAGCAGGTCCCTGCGCCTGGGCCTTGTTACAGACAGCCTGCCGCACGGAGCCGACCATCCAAATGTATGAGCGGGTGTGACCTCTGCCACACACAGTGGGAGGTGGCCAGCTATGCCTACAGAAAGAGTCGTCTTGTAAAAGCAGTAAAAGCACGAATCATCTGGAGGGGAAAAAGGCTTTGTGTTGGAAGGTGGATATTGATAAGGGGTTCCGATTGGCTTTAAAGATAAGTGGTTGAAGTGATTCTTTCCAACTAGAATGTTCTACCCTATTTCCTTTTTTTTTCCATAGTAAAGAAGCACTTTATAAATTTATAGATATGTAAGATCGTTTAGAGCCGTGGGATATTCTCACTTTCCCCTTTGCATCTTCAAACCACACCATCTCCAAAAGTGAGGCACTCTGGGATTTAGTTAACATATCACAGTAATTTTGATTTTAAAACAAAAAGATTTTATATTTTTAGAGCAGTTTTAGGTTCATAGTGAAACTGAGAGGAAGGTAAGGAGATTTCCCACATATGCCCCGTTCCTACCTCCACACATGCACACCTTCCCCCACCATCAACATCCCCACCAGGTGGTGCATCTGTTACAACTGATGAACCTACGTGGACACGTCATCATCACCCAGAGCCCACAGTTAACATTAGGGGGTCACTCTTGGTGTCATACTGTGGGTTCTGTGGGTTTGTGCAAACATATGACATGTATCCATCACTGGAGTGTCATACGGGGTAGTTTCACTGCCCTAAAAGCCCTCTGTGCTCTGCCTATTCATCCTTCCATCCAATCATTCAATATTTTTTTTAATTGTAGATAAAAAAAAGTCATGAGCAGGTGATGTGGTCTCTCCCGTTGCGGAGCACAGGCTCCGGATGCGCAGGCTCAGCGGCCATGGCTCACGGGCCCAGCCACTCCGCGGCCCGTGGGATCTTCCCGGACCGGGGCACGAACCCGTGTCCCCTGCATCGGCAGGCGGACTCTCAACCACTGCGCCACCAGGGAAGCCCGAGCAGGTAAATTTTTACCAAGAATTTTGACCACAGCTGTGATAAATAGCTGTAGCTTATTAACAGAATCCTACTGGTCAGTCAGAAAGTGTCTGCTGTCCAGCTCCTTTCAGACTTTGCTATGTTTAGTTTGAAGGGCAGTCACTATGTTTTTGACTCTCCATTGCACACCTCCAAGTTCTCTGTGTGGGCTCCCAGGTCAGACGTGTGGGACTGTACCTCGTGGGTATTAACCTGCCACAGTAACCAATCTATTTAAATCACTCGATAAAAGGCAGTAACAGCCTAATTTGTGATGTGGCATCACGCCACCAAACTCCCACACCATGAAATAGAATGGCGGCTCAGTTTGTAAGCAGTATTGTTGAGGTATTTTAACACAGACCTCAATGGACATTAAGATCATGGTCTCAAGCACACATTTCTGAGAAGCTACACCTGCCTTCATATTACAAAGGCGTTCGTGGTTTTACTTTCCATTTTTCACCAGGGTAACACCTCACACGTGGCTTTGCACAAACTTAATGCATTGTTCAGCTGAATTAATTAGCTGCAGACATGGAAAAATGCTCAAATTAGATAATTTAAAACTTGCATTGGACCAAATAAAATTTTAAAAGTGGTCCGTGTATAAACTTCACTTCGTGAGACTCAACATAGTTATGTAGATTTTTCAATGCTCAGTGTCTTAGAAACGATAATTGAACTTGATTCAACTCACCCAGGATTATTATTCGAATTCCATCTTGTGTGGCTTCCATCTGTTTACAATGAAAAAGAAAACAGATGTTTTATTGACCAGCAGCAGCCAACGGCAGTGATCCATACATCGTGCTCTCATCGCTGTTTACATAGGAGAAATATATGGGGTGGCTGCAGGGATGGGATCGAAGGCATTACTCAGACAAGAATTTTCCAGCATGGGAGCCAGAGGAAAGTTTACACCTTTGAATTCAGTCCCAAGACTGAATTACAGCCCCGCCAGCTACTGAACCGCGTGCACTGTCATTCTTAACACTGAAGGACGGGCCTCCAGATTCACAAAAATGGGGTTTCCTTGGGGAGAGCCAGAAAAGTTACCTACTTGTCACCACCAAGGAAAATGACCGTGCTAGGACAAGCCAATTTTCATTGAGAGATTTAAGTGTATTTGAAGGTAAAATGGGCTTTTCATTTTGAATGCCACTGGTTTAAGAACATGAGGTCCATGCATCTGATCCTATTGTCTTGGACTGATGAAAACAATAAATTATCAAAATACATGAATTCAGATTCCAATCACATTAATGCTCAATCAGCCCTTCATTAATACCATCAAATGAAATGCAAATGACAAGAAGTAAAATTAATCATGAATTAACAAACTTTCTCTGTAAAGTGGCTTCCAGGAATATAACTAATCAATTCCAATTCATACATTCATACGTTGACAAAAGGTCTCTTTGGGTTTCTCTCGTGTATCAGTCACAGGGGTGGATGTCGTGTGAGGTTATCACCGGTGTGAGATGCCACCTTAGAAGGTGCAATCGCCAGGCTGCCCTTCACCACAAGTAACAATCACTATGGTTTGAATTATGGAGAGAAATGCAGTGCAATATGGACACAGACGGGGTGTGTGCGGAGAGAGAGGGGGGGCGGGGGAGAGGAGGCCTGCAGTCAGGGGAGAAGACCTGTCCTCGTGCCCAGGCCCCTTAGGCTGTGATTTCACAGACAGCCGGTGCTGCCCAAGGCGGGGACCCAAGGCTGGACGTCTGGACCTCAGGCCCTGGGGTGCTCTGCTCTGTGAGGTGGGCCGCGGCCGTCCTGTCCAGAGGGGGGCAGCTTAACGTCTTGGCATTGGCAATAACTAGGGTAACATGACTTACAATCACACAGGACTCACTCTAGCCCCACCGGTCCCCTGCTCGCCCTTGGCAAGCGGCCTCCTGTACGAGGCTGGGATGAAGAACTAGGAAGAAAGAGGCTGAGCACCTGTAAGATGGAGCGCCTTTGAGACAGGACAGGGTCCAGGGGAGAATGGAGACCGCCTGGCCCTGGGCCTCCCACTGGGGAGGGGCCGTTGGGGCCAGCGATGCCTGAAGCTGAGTGCTCCACGTGTGAGCTCCTGACGCGGAGACGATATGAACTAGAGGACAGGCTGGGGTGAAGAGCAGAGCCCTCCTGGACTCCGTGGGCCCTACACGAGTCTCTGCAAAGGAAAAAGGGCCAAAGGAGGGGAAATCATGTTCTAATGTACAATCTGCATAAGATGGACGCATAGAACACCCGGGCTTTGTGGGGAGTGGCGTCCAGGGCCTGACGCGCTCTCAGCACGGAGCACGTGCCCAGGGGCCATGGGCTGAGCTCTGCTGTGGGAACAGCAGGCAAGGCTTTCTCCTTGCGAGGGTCAGCCCAGTGCGACGGCCGGGGGTGCTGTCCCCGTGGCCACCCATCTATCGACCTCCCTCAACCCACGTGCCCACAAATGCAGGGGCAGGGAAAGAAAGGGGGGACCCCAGGTGGCTCCTGAAACTTCTGCCCTGGTGACCGCCGTCTCTGCCACCCCCATTCAGCCCGCTGAGCGCACAGGTGCGGCGCCTGGAGTGACCGACAAGATGCTGGTGAGACTGACTGCGCTGGGTCTCTCTGGGAGCCTCCCTTTCCATGAGGTGAACTGCGGGCACGGAAGACGGTCACAGTCTCACAGGCGCACCGGACCTCAGAGCCCCCACCCAGGAACCGGGCGGTCCTCCCAGTTGGGGTGGGGTGATGTCCCAGCTTCCACGTGCCTTTGTGGGATCCTTCAAGGGGTGGTGGCTGAAGGGATTCAGTTGGGTGGGAATTTTATCAGCGGTTGTATTACAGAAAATAGTGCTTAATCGCTTACTTGTTGAAGCATCTACTAAGACACATAAACTCGAGATACCGAAGCCTCACTGCATCTGCCATGGGCTGAGTGTCCCCAAATTCATGTGTGGAAGGAAACTTGACCCCCCAGGGGATGGTGTCAGGAGGTGGGGCCTTTGGGGAGATGATGAGGTCATGAGGGTAGAGCCCCCATGGTGGGATCAGTGTCCTTTTTATAAAAGAGACTCCAGAGAGCTCCCTCGCACCTTCCTCGAGGGGAGGCCACAGGGAGAAGACGCCGTCTGTGAACCAGGAAAGGTGTTCTCACCAGACAACAAATCTGTGGTCTCCTTGATCTTGGATGTCCAGCCTCCAAAACTGTGAGAAATTCATGTCTCTTATTTAGAAGCTCCCAGTCTGTAGAATCGGTTACAGCAGCCTGAGCTAAGATAGCATCTCTTCAGAGGCAAGAAAGGGAAGAATAGGGGGTATCTGGCATGTGGGCCCCAGAGCCCTGGGAGAACATAGAAATGCCTGAGAAGACTTCCCCAGGGGCTGCGACCTTAGGAGAGCACAGCTCGTGGGTACATCGATGGAGGTACAGCCTCTGCAGCCTGTGTGGCAGGGCTGGCCTGTGCCCCCTGTGGAGGCTGGAGGGGGAAGGGAGATAAATGGGACACCTGTCAGGCCAGCCAGCCTCGCACAAGGCCCCCCAGGACTCATAGGGACATTTTATTGGTGTGTTTTCTTAGGTGTTGGATATCCTTGTCAGCCATGTGAGTGGATAAAGACAGGAATGGGGTGAATTTAAGGGTGATAACTGCAGCTTTAGCACCTAGGCCCTTGGATATTCAGGAAGTTTCTTGAGTGCTTAGGAGAGAGCAGAGGGTTCTCCATCCAATGGGACCAGAGGCAGAGGGAAGGAAAGCTTGGTCCTCAGGGTCCCCTGACTACAGCTCCATTTGGAGAGTATGCTGCTAGGGGCGTTACCGCCCCTCACCTGGATCTAAGGGACGGGGCTGAAGACCTCCCAGTGGGAGGAGCAGGAGCCAGGCTCCTCCCTCAGCGCTGCCCCCACCCCTGGGCCCGTGCATCCTCAGAGCTGAGCTGCACGTCCTCCCCCAGCAAACGCCTGGTAAGATACCCTGCCCTTAAGTCAGGCTCTGCTTAGTCAACAAGAGAAGCTGCTCTTGACCTTGTAGTCACTGAGCGGGCTATCACTAAATGATCTGAAACTCTGAGGCCGTCACGCATCTTACTGGGGAGCAAACGTCCCCCTTTATCATTTTCTGTGTGCTTTGGCAATCCGTGCTATTGCTCAGGTTTAGTTTTGCCCTTGTTCTCAGCCGACAGATGTTGTCATCACTGAGGTAAACCCACAGGCTAGAAATTTGGGCCAAAATTATGGTGTATTTTTCAGCTTTTTAATGTAGCTTCAGAACTGTTCATTATTTCTGAATTTCTTGCCAAGATACCGATAGTTGGGGGAAAAAAATAGATCGCTCTTAAACCAAATCACCTTTCAAATAGGTCAGTTCTGGTGCTACTGTAATTGCATTTGACATTTTTCCTTTAAACAAAGTCACACTTTACTGACAACTTAAATCTTACTCTTTGGAGACGAGACTGAAAAATGCACTGTGTGGGTGAGGCTTACTATTCAAGCTGAACTTTGTAATAGAAAAAGGATGGAAAGGAGCTTATCAGAACAGAGTAAGACTGATCTCCACGGCTGGTCGAGTGGCTGTCTCTTCGCTCATCCGAGCGACAGTGGCTGGATCCTTGTAGACAGACTCCGTCCTTCCCTCCATCAGTCAGTGTGTGTCCCCAGCACCCCCTTTCAAAAAGAGTGTCTGGTCGGAGTATTTTCAGACGTCTCAAATTTGTGGGATTCTCACTTTACTATCTTCACAGATTGGTGTAAAATCCTTGGATCAAAAACATTGCCTCTGGGCTTCCCTGGTGGCGCAGTGGTTGAGAGTCCGCCTGCCGGTGCAGGAGACGCGGGTTCGTGCCCCGGTCCGGGAGGATCCCACATGCCGCGGAGCGGCTAGGCCCGTGGGCCATGGCCACCGAGCCTGCGCGTCCGGAGCCTGTGCTCCACAACGAGAGAGGCCACAGCGGTGAGAAGCCCGCATACCGCAAAAAAAAAAAAAAAAAAAAAAAAAAACCATTGCCTCACTTCTCCTTCATTGTGGAATTCAGTGTTTTGCACGTTCCTTAGTGTGGCCTGGGCTAATATTCTGCCCTAGACTTCTATCCTCTCTACTCTATGCCTACCACCGGAGGGTTTGCAGAGTTTTTTTCCTTTAAGTATTATTGCTTGTTCGCTTTTATGTACCCAGATGATATTCCTTGGGATATTGTATGCACTGTAAATTGAATACCCTGAAATGTTTTCTTTTAGTTTTTTCTTTGCTTTTTCTTTTCATCCTGGAGTCTCCTTTTGAAAGGCATTTATTTGTATACTGTTTCCCTGTCACTCACAGCCTGTCTCATTTTACCCATACTTGGTCTCTTCATCCTTTTTCTCTTCATTCTCTTATTCCTCTTATTCTCTTAAGCTCATTGACCACCTGATGGGCTCAATTATTCAGCAATTATATTATTTATAGCTAGAGTTTAACTCTTCTATTTTTATTTTCTCTGTTTTTGCTCTAAATAAAATTCTTGGTCCAGTTGTGTAGTGGTTATTTTCAAATTCACATCTGCTGCTGTAAGAGGTGCTTTCAGTCCATTCTTGTCTATTACTTTACTCATATTTTCCATTGCTTTTTCACTGTCCCCTTTTCCCCATCATCCTGTGCTCCTCTGCCATGGGAGCCGTATCTGGGTGCCATCAACTGAGAGTGAATACTGAAGGGCATCCAAGGGTCTGTGTCCCCAGGAAATAACTCTAGAGGTGGGACCTTCCTCTGCCTCCCACGTGTGTGCACACGCATGGACACACAAATACACACACTTTTTTTTTAAGGTCTTGTGCCATTTGTTCTTTCTCTTTTTTTTTTAAAGGGATCACTTGGAGCCCTTTTTTTAAAAAAATTTATTTATTTATTTTTGGCTGCGTTGGGTCTTTGCTGCTGCATGCAGGCTTTTTCTAGTTGCGGCGAGCAGGGGCTACTCTTTGTGGTGGTGCGTGGGCTTCTCATTGCGGTGGCTTCTCTTGCTGTGGAGCATAGGCTCTAGGCGCACAGGCTTCAGTAGCTGTGGCAAGTGGGCTCAGCAGTTGTGGCTTGTGGGTTCCAGAGCACACGCTCAGTAGTTGCAGTGCACGGGCTTAGTTGCTCTGCAGCATGTGGGATCTTCCAGGACCAGGGATCGAACCCGTGTCCCCTGCACTGGCAGGCAGATTCTCAACCACTGTGCCTCCAGGGAAGCCCCATTTGTTCTTTCCTTATCCACCTTCAAAGAAGCAAGATCTGGGCAGACCTGGCATTTGTCAACCCCAAGGTGCTCAGTTACCACCCCAGCAGCAGAAGGCAGCCTCCTGTCTGCCCATGACTCCCACTCCTACTGGTCTTTACCGGGCTCTCTCTTCCCCCAAAGCAACATCTTCATCTTTATTCTCATTCTACTGCTTGGTTCAACAGATCTTTGAGAAAAGTTAAAACTTTACATCAAAACCCATAATTTTCAGTAAAATACTGTTACTTATGTTCTCCTAGTCTCCATGTATACTACTGTGCAGTTTTGTGTCACAGCATCACAAGCTCATGCCTGACTCCCTCGTGTACTTAATTATTGAGATTTTTAATCCCTGCACAAGTGTCAGTGACATTGGTGATGCTGATGGTATTAGTGATGGTGTTGATGGTGGTGATGGTTTTGGTGATATTACTGATGGTGTTGGTGTTGGTGATCGTTTGGGTGATATTAGTGATGGTGATGGTGCAGGGGACGGTGTTGATGATGGTGATGGTGTTGTTGGTGGGGATGGTGTTGATGGTGATAGTGTTGGTGGTGATGATGGTGTTACTGTTGGTGGTGATGGTGTTATTGTTGGTTGTGATGGCTTTGGTGATATTAGTGATGGTGGTGATGGTGTTGTCGGTGACGGTGTTGATGGTGGTGGTGATGATGGTGTTATTGTTGGTTGTGATGGTTTGGGTGGTATTAGTGATGGTGTTGATGATGGGGATGGTGATGATATTGTTGGTGGTGATGGTTTGGGTGATATTAGTGATGGTGATGGTGTTGATGATGGGGATGGTAATGGTGATGGTGGTGGTGGTGGTGGTGGTGGTTGTTTTGGTTTTGGTGATATTAGTGATGGTGTTGATAACGGTGATGGTGAGGGTTGGTACTAGGCCCTTTGGCCTCAGCCCATTTTATAAAACAACACCCAGGAGCAGAGAAGGCCAGTTGCCCATGTATATATCAAAAGGAGGAGTCTAATCTTAGTCTTTCCTAAGGAAGGTAGATTCAATGTTTAGCTACATGTGCTACTGTCTGCAAGCACCACTCTCCAAAAAAATAGCTAAGACCACTTCAAGTTGCTTTGCCTTTGTGTCACTACCTCTGCCTTCTCATGTCCTCTCTTCCCACTGCAAAGCACATCCCTTGGAAGATAAGATGGACTAACTCTAACAACAGAGTCTCAGGAGGAATTTCTCCCTGATCTTGTTCCAGGACTAGGGATGTATCTCCCAGGAAGTGAGTTTAGATGTACCTATGTGTACCCCGTGGCCTGTTGTGGTATGTTTTCCTCTTTGGAGCATCTGTAGACAGGACAGAGCCCAATCCTCAGCTCAGCTCCAAGGATATAATAGAGTCTTTGTGTGCATTTTGTGTGCTAAACCCACTGATGCTGCTGCTTTCTTTTTCCCTTGCACTGATTTCATCTTTCATGTCATTCTTTTAAAGTCCATGTATTTTTTTTTTTTTTTTTGAGGTACATGGGCCTCTTACTGTTGAGGCCTCTCCCATTGCAGAGCACAGGCTCCGGACGCACAGGCTCAGCGGCCACGGCTCACGGGCCCAGCTGCTCTGCGGCATGTGGGATCTTCCCAGACCAGGGCACGAACCCATATCCCCTGCATTGGCAGGCGGACTCTCAACCACTGCGCCACCAGGGAAGCCCAAAGTCCATGTATTTTTATAAGCCTCTACTTGAAAAGGACAAAGACTATGTGAATAATAACTGGATGAAACCTAAATTCAGTGCCAGAATAAATACAAAGGGACAAGTTAGGAGCAGCATGGCCCGTGCTCACAGCGTGGCAGCCCCCCACCCCATTCTGTCTGGAGATGCTGTTACACAGCACATCAACCCTCATTGTCCCCTGCCCCCCGCCCCCGAGCCTCTCCATGCCAAGGTATTGGCATTGACTGTGTGTCCAAATTTCTGTGTAAGTTCAGGGATCTGCTCAATGGATCCACGTGATCCATTCGGCAGGAAGGCTCTGGAAGGAGCTGAGTCGGGCAGCCCTGGCAGGCCTTCCCGGGAGACCATGGTGGGCTCTGCTCTGTCACTACTGGCACCTTCACAATGGCTGCCTGCGTCAGGCTGATGGGGGCTTAGAAACCATCCCACCCACTGCTTCCCAGCCATCCTGACCCCTCTTTCTTCTCTTCATTGGGCTAAGAGAAGACAGTCTTCTGCTGGATATAAATATCATGAGTTTCAGAAAGTTCACCCATAAAATAACATGGACTTGGGATAAACTACTAACAGTTAACTTTAATAAAAGGAAAGATTTTTTTCCCCTCACCTTGGCTTGCTTCCTAAACTCTTTAATGATCTTGGACACATGAACATAGACTTCTTTTCCTAATCATCTCAGGTAAAATGCTTGAAAGTTGCAGTGATCTGATTATTTCTGGAATTTAGATGGAGTTTGGTGGTCTGAAAACCTGTTTTGATAATCCTGAGGGGGACAGATGGGATCAGATTGGATGTGCTACCACAGGGGTGGGAGTTGCTGGCCCTGCTCCAGAGACAGATGTGCATTTAAAAATCTTTTTATATGGAAAATTTCAGACATATGTAAAAGTAGAATTATAAGCCCCTGTGTACTTATCAGCCAGCTCTCTGAGTGATCTGCTCACGGCTGATTATGTCTTCTGTGCCCAACCTGTCCTGAGCAAATCCCAGAGATGTACCCTTTTTCCAGGAAGGCAAAGCAAATCACCCACTGAACTAACCTGTGTTGCTCATTTCGAGCTCCCAGAGAGCAAAGGTCCAGCTTCCCTAAAACCACAGTCACCATCTGGTGATGTTGACTCATTCCCTTCCATGGAGAGTTCAAGAATCTGAGATTTTTTGTGAGTTTTGTTTTGTTTGTTTTTGGTTTTCTTTGGTTGTTTTGTTTTTTTCCAAAATAGCACATTGTTTCCAGAAAGTAAAGACCTGTCATTCTTTCCCCAAGTTTAAATACATCAGTTGTGAGACATTTGGGATTTGGCTTAGAGGTTTAGGGAGAGAGGGTGCCTGTTTCCTAAAGAGGGGGATTGACCTGCAGGATGTTTGCTACAAAAACTTCATGCCTGGGTACAAGTTTGTATGAGCTTCTAATTATGAAGCCTGCAGACCAGGGAGGGAAGTCTGTGGTGGGAAGATGGAGGCGGCAGCTCCGAGGGTGCACGTCACTGACACTGCAATTCAAGATAGGACAGCGGGTGTTCCGTGTACGGAGATGCTGTGCCCGACCCTTCGATCTGGAGCCGGAGTTGCACAGGTGCACCTGACCCGCAAGAACCCTGCCCCCTCACGGCTGACAAGAACACTGTAAAGCAGCCCCGCCCATGGCCTTCTGGGGAGAGCATGTGCATTAGAGCGTGAGCTTGCACATCTCCATTCTTTGATCAAAGAATAAAACTTTCCTTTGCTTCTGAACTGAACTTGGTCTCATTCTATTGGCTTGAACGACACCAGGCAGGAGGACCCTTGTTGGGGCCCAGCTCCAGAGGGTTGGTAACAAAATTTTGGTGACCATGAAGGGGCAGACTGTGGCCTCTTCACCTGCACCCACCCCCTAGGCTCCAGGCTTGCCCTGGCTCCAGTGGGAGGACAGTGGAGGCTTTCAGAGGTTGGCGTGAGGATGACTCTGGTCTTTGAGAACATGGATGGGGCAGAACGCATCAGGCTTTGGCCGAATTCACAGCAACTCTTCCCAGCAACCCCATACCTGGGTATGGTGCACACACAGCATAGCCCCCCGAGTAATCTGGACTGTGCCCCCTTCAGGAGATCGGAGATGGAAACACACACGTCTGCCTGCAGTGCCAGATGTCCAGGGACGATGGGGACTGGTGGATGAGAGGCAGCCACGTCCGTCTTCCCCACTGTTTTGTCCCTGAATCTACACTACACAGACCCTGAGTCACTGGAAGAGAACGCCATCCCGAGGTCGCACTTCATTCTCCAAAGTGCCCCAACGTTAGGCACACACTTCAGAAACTGGAAACAGAACCAGATACCCCTACCTCTTGCTTGGTCAAGGTCACCTACCAGGTATTTAATAACTGAGATAGAGAGGAGAAAAAGGCCCTGAGGCAGCCCCACCTACTGGCTGTTGGCCTCCAATGTCAACTGGTTGGCACAGGAATCTGGACTAACTGCCCACAGAGACTCTTGACTCTGGTTGAGTGACCCCTGGCCCCCACCAAGGGACAACAAGCCAAGGAAACAGGACCCAATCAGTGCGCCATATGTAAACAAGGGAGACACTGGAAGAGGGAACGCTCTTGCCACCCCCAAAGGGGGATGGAAATGGCAGGTCCTGGCCACTACCCTCAAAGGCAGATGGTCCACACGGGTGAAGAATGACGGGGTCGGGGGCTCCTAAGATGGGACTCCACCTGACCCCCCAAGGAACCCCGGCCAACACTGGAGGTAGGGGGAAAGCGTGTCGGATTCTTAGTTGACAGCGGCGCCGCTTAATCAGTTCTGAACACCAGATCAGGCACACTCGGTCACAAGAGTCGCAAAATTATGGGGCTAGCAGGGAAGGCCCAAGAACAAGCATTTGTAGAGCCGCTAGAATGTAAATTGGATGAACACATGCTCACCCATTCCCTCCTATGTCCCTGAATGCCCTGTAGCCCTGCTAGGAAGAGATATCTCACATAAACTGGGGGCTACTATCCACCTAACAGGAGACAAACTGGAGATTGGTGTCCCCGTAGACAAAGGGGCACAGGATGATGGTGCTAATGGCAGAGGACAAACCTCCCTGGAGTAAATCCTGAGGTCTGGGCCAGGGATGGGTGGGGCGAGCTGTAGGAGCCAGTCCCGTGATCGTCCATCTAAAACCTGGACACACATGGCCCAGTAGAAAACAATACCCTGTCCGTCAGGAGGCCTTGTGGGGCACTGCCCCAGGGCCTTGTTAGACCGTCCAATCAGCCTGTAATAGCCCCACTCCCCCTATAAGGAAACCCAGTGGGGAATACCGGATGATACAGGACCTCGGGGCAGTAATGAAGCTACCGAGGATACACATCCAGCAGCCCCTAATCCCTACACCCGGCTGGCCACTTTACAATCCACCGGGACCTGGCATTCTGTATTAGGTTTAAAAGATGTCTTCTTCTGTATTCCATTAGACCCAGAGTCACAAGAAATTTTTGCTTTTGAGTGGCAGGACTCAAACACGCAACAAAAACTATAATACTGCTGGACAGTCCTGCCCCGAGGGTTCAAAAACGCCCCTGCCTTCTTTGGGGAAAATTTAGCTAAAGACCTGAAAGATCTACACCTGGAGGTGGGAACCCTCCTCCAGTATGTACGTAACATTCTGATCACCAGCCCTACTAAGGAGGCTTCTGACAAAATACTGTAACCACCCTGAACCACGTGGCTGATAAAGGATATAAGGTGTCCCAGGAAAAGCCTCAAATGTCACAAACGAGGGTGACCTCCCTGGGCTTCATTCTCATAGAAGGTCAGAGAAGTCCACCCCAGGAAAGCAAAGAAGCCATTTGTAGCCTTGCCCCCCCAGAACTAGAAGACAGCTTAGGTTTCCTGTGGAGGGGCGGGTTTTGCTGCATCTGGATCCCTAACTATGGTCTAATAGCTTGGCCTCCGTATGAAACGTTGAAAGGAAAGGATGATGACCCTTTTGAATGGAATTCAGAATAGGAAGGGGCCTTTCAAGAACTGAAAAAGCAATTACGTCAGGCCCCTGGCCTGGCCCTCCTAGATTCAGCTAAACCCTCTGACCTGTACATTCATGAGGAAGGGGAATCGCCCTTTGGCTATCAGCTCAAACACAGGGCCCCTTACTTGGGTGGCTGCTTACTCCTCCAAACAATCATGTCAAACCGCTAAGGGGTGGCCTCCTTGCCTACGGGCAGTGGCAGCTGTGATAAAACCCTGCTAAGGAGGCTGGAAAGTGAACATCGGTCAGCCAATCACTAAATGGGCTCCACACCAGGTAAGGCTTTGGTAAGTTCTAAGGGAACAGAACAGCTATCCCCCGAAGGTTGATTCAAGTTCAGGCTGTGCCCTTAGACAACTCAGAGTCTACCATAAGAAACTGTCACATGGTAAATCCTGCCACCCTGCTACCCACGGAAACGGGGCCCCTGGAGCATGATTGTATAGAAACCACAGACACGATCTATTCCATTAGCCTGACCTAGGAAGTGAGCCTCTCCCAGGTGCTGAAGAGGAATGGCCCACAGATGGGGTCAGTTTCAGGAGGGAGGGAAAAAGGCTGGTGGGATACGCAGTGACCTCCCAGACCCAAGTCAGAGGGCACGAAGCCTCCCCAGGGACTTCAGCCCGAAGGTGGAGAGTAGCCCTCACCCAAGCCTCAGGCCTCAGGACAAGGAAGAGGTTAAATGTTTACACAGACTCCTACATGCACAGGGGGCAATCTGGAAGGAAAGAGGTAGGCTTACTGTGGAGAATAAACAGGGGACACATGGCTGAAAGCACAGTGAAGCTCTTAGAAGCACTACGGCTTCCCAAAAAGGTGGTAGTGACTCACTGTAGGGGGTCACCGAAAGGGGGGTGCAACAGGTGGACATAACTGCCAAAGGGCAGCCCTAGACCCAGTAACTTGGAAACTACCCCTCACACCTCGAAGACCAAGTCCATCCAATCATCCCCAATCTACACAGAGGACGAATTAGACAAAGCCTGAAAACGGGGTTTCAGTAGACATCTAGGAGGCCCTGGATGGCTAGTTAATGAATACGGGCCATACTTCTTTCCCCACCTGCAGCTTGTCAGCCATCAGGGAGGCTCATCAGGGAATTCACCCTGGGAGGGAGGCCCTATATAATTAGTGAGTTGAGATCATGGTAACTCCTGGCATGAAAGGTATTGATATAATCAGTCCGAGAGCTGAGACCTGCCCCATCTGCCCAATAAACAATCTCAACACCAGACCCACCAGAGGCCCCAGATAAGGCTCATTTAAGCCAGAGGATCATATCCTGGGAAAGACTCACCATCACGCCCAGAGTACCAGGCAACTTCAGGTACCTCTTGGTGCTTGTGCACGCATCTTCTGGGTGGGTAGAAGCATTCCCAGCTGAACTGAACCAGCAGCTGAAGCGGCTAAGGCATTACTAGAAGAGATAATCCCCAGGTTTGGGCTCCCAGGAGCCCTGCAAAGCAATAATGGTCCAGCGTTTGTGTTTCAAGAGACAAAGGAGATGATGAGTGCCCTGGACATAGAAGGGACCTCGCTCTCAGCCTGGACACCCCAGTCTTCAAGGAAAGTAGAGAGACACCGTCAGACCTTGAAGCAGACCTTAGCCGAACTGTGTCAGAAGCCTCGAGAGAACTGGGCTCAGCTGCCTCCCATCGCCTTGCTCTGCGTGCGGTAGCCCCGAGGGACCTTCCATGTGTCTGAACTCCTGATGGTAGACCCACCCCCAGCCCGAGAGAAGGAACACCTCAGCCCGCTCGAAGTGCAACGACTCAAGGGCGCCGGCCAGGTGGGAGGAACCAGGAAAGGTATCACGGAATATGGTTACCAGTTGCCGCCTGCACCCACCACCCGACCCCCAACCCTTCCGGCTGGGACCCTGGGGGAAACCGGAGGCTGCGAGCCCAGCTCGCTGCTAAGGGGACAGGTCCCCCTTGGTGACCCATCTGCCCAGAATTCGCACTCAAGGGAAAAGGCCTCGAGCCCCGATCTAGGCAGAGACGACCTGCGGCCATGGCCTCCTGCCGGCTTGGGGGACCCCCTCGGATCTGAGGCCTCTCCGCCTTGTGGGCAGGGAGATCCAGGGGCACACTTGCCCGCAGGCCAAGTCCTGGACCTGCGTTGTCAGGACCATGACTCTAGCTGATATTTGGGCCATGGAGCTAAGTCTTCCAGGTTCCTTTGTCCCCAAAAGGTTAGACAAATCGGGGGGGGGGGTCCCTCAGGGAGACAAACAGTCGGTCCGAGGCCTGGGGGCCACCAAGCTCTGCTCCTCCAACGGGTCAGGCCTCCACGCCCAGCAGGAGGCAAAGCCCACTGACAATTAAAAACAGAATCTGGTAATAAAACAAAGTCTAACCTTTTTTCCTGTGCTTCCTCTAGCTTCACTTGCTCACAGGGGCGGTGCAGAGGCCTTGCACCTGGCGTCGCAGACCAGAGGTCCTGGGGCAGAGGAACGTGCCAACACCTCAGTGCAGGACGAGGGCTGACTGACGGCTGCGCGCAGGGATATGGCTAGGGAGACGCTGCGAGCACGTGGGATAGGAGTGAGCACGGGAGCGGCGCAGCCCCACCCCCAACCCCCAGAGCCCGCCCCGCCCCCCGAGGATCCCTGTAGAGCAGCCCCGCCCCACCTCCCCCCGCCCGTCAGGAGAGCATGTGTGCCCTAGAGCCCTTGGCCCTGCTCCCTTCTTGGACTAAGGGGTCACGTTTTCCTTCGCTTCTGAACTGAACTCCAGCGACACCGGGCAGGAGGAAATAGAGCCGGGGATCCAGACAACCCATTCAAGGAGTTTTACTGCAAGAAGGAGCAGAGAGATCAGCAGTGGCTGGAGGCTGCGGGCCATATCCACTCTGATTAAGAAGAAATGATAAAGGGGCCATTAGGATGGTGATGGCTGCAATTTACTCCAAGTCCATGCAGTGAACCAGAGACATGGATACCCAGATCCTGTATTTGTTAGCCCCGTTCATCTGAGTGCTAAGGTCCAAAGTGCAGTATTTTACCCACCAGAAGGCAGCCCCACGGTTTGTAGAGTTTCTACTAGGAGCAGCCTTCTCCCAAGTCAAGCAGAGACTCCAACCCCTCACCACAGTCTGCATTCCTGGGGGTCCACCTGCCAGACATGAGACCCCAACCAGAGAGAGGTTTCACCCACTTTGCAAACCATATTTCTCTAGGATTCAGGCAGGAAAACAGCCACATAGTTTATATCCACATGCAGTATGTTCTGAGCTCCATCCGCTTAGTGGGGGAGGTACTTCCTGCCAATTCTCAGGTAACCCTGGGCCCCTGAACTTTCTGGGGACTGTGCTCTTTTCCCGGGGCTCTCGGCTTCAGGAAGGGCTGTGCCTGGGGCTCCCTTGTCACTTGCCACCTGGCCTCTGCTGGAAGCATCTTGTCTCTGGGGTCCTCCCTGGCCAGGCCGTGGGCTGATGCTGCTGTGCCCCCTTATTCATGTCCACAAGGTGTTCCCACATCCACCTGTCTCAGCTTCGCCCCACTCTGACCTCTGCTCTTGCGGTGGAGGAGATGAATCCACTGCCTGCCCTCCACCCCAGGCACACAGGACTGCCTGGGCTAAGCTGGCCTCAGTAGCCAGGCTCTCCGCTGGGATTTCTGCAACACCCCAGTGGCTGTCAGCAGGGGGCTGTGTGTCTCCCCAGTACTGACTCTCAGACTGGGAGCCTTGGTCTGTGTTCACCAGGGTCCTCCTGCCTGTCTAAGAATCCTACCCTTCCCTCCTCAGGGAACGGGCAGAGGTCCCTTCTCAGGAGTCCACTAGCGTTTAGATGTTTTTGTTTTTTTCTCCCAACTGATCCTTTTTCTCCATTTCTTCCCATTTAGGAAAATACTTTTAGCCTGGAAGCAGGGGGAGAGAAAAGCTGGCTCTCAGATAAAAATATCCTTCCACATCTATTGTTTTGTGCCTCTACCTACACTTTTCAAAGTCCAGAGCTAGGAATTTGCCTCTATTGTTTCTCTCTGGGCTGCTCCCCTGTCCTCGTTTCCTGAGGCAGTTAAGACAAACCCTGGGCCGTGTGAACAGAGGGAAGGGTGTGAACAGAAAATGGTGGGAGAAATTGTTAATCTACCAAAATGTTATCCCACCACAACTCTCCTGTGAACCTCAGAGTTTCAGACTTAGGAAAAATTGTGGAATAGATAAGAGTATCATCAGCGCTTTCTAACAGGGCAAGGTGGTGGGTGAGGTTTTGTGGGAACTCGAATCAGAGACATTTCCTGTGCTCAAGAATATGCCCTGGGAGAGGGATTTATGTAGAACAGCATCAAGGTGATTCTCAGCTGGGGCTCTCTAAGGAAAGGCAGATTAACAGGAGAAAGTCATACATACTTATTCCATATAAGTGTTATGTGACATGGGAGCCTTCATAAGGAAATGACCTGGTTACACCTGGAAGTTTTTATACTGGGTATGATAAGAGTGGAGAGTCATGGAAAGATGTGAAAGGCAAAGAGTTTGTGCTCAGGGTGGTGAACTGGGAGGACCTGGCAAGGCCTGTTCGTGGGGTTCCTTCTCCGCATCCCTCCTCTTGGAGACAAGGATGCTCCCTTCCTTGTGGTAGAGGGAGGGCACCTCTCACGTGAGGGTCTCATGACATGCACCTGCCGTTCCTCAGATTCCTTCCCCTTGAAATACTCAATGTGCCAAGGTGCCATATTTGGGGTGGCGTGTCCTGAGCCCCGTCATGGCCATGGACAAGTATGCATCACTGCTCTGAGCTTCGGCTCCCTCCTCTGCACCTACAGACAGGGGACCTGGCTGGATGCTGGTAGGAACAATTGCATTAGCCACTCACAGCAGCATGGATGCAGGAGCTTGAGGAAGGACCCGAGGTGTTGCAGCTCAAACCTTCAGGTGACAGGAGAGGATCTGGGCCCTGTAACCCCACTCCTAGCTCCCATTTTGGGGATGTCCTGACCCCCGTCAGCTCCTGCAGATGGAAGCCAAGGGAGGCCTTCACGGTTTCCCTGATGTCAACTTCTCCCTTTTCTCCCATGAATCTACTCCCAGGTTCCAAGAGTCCCTGGGTTTTCTAAGGGTTGTGTTGACAAGTGTCTCTTTTTCGCCATTTTAGTTTATAAATACGTGTGAATCGTCATCCATGCCTAGGCGTGAAGGCAGCCGCTTCCCGTCAACATTTAAATAAAATTCGATTCTTCTTCCACATGACAGAAATGCATTGCAAATCTTTGTTACGCTATTTTGCAATTCATATATTCTTCAGCCTAACAATTCTTTGCAAAGGCAGAAAGGGTTTCTATTTCTCTATCACAATTTTAGCACTTTGCTAGGAAGGACCTTAATAGCCATGATGATAAAACAACCTGTGGAAAAATCCTCCTGGAGGGAGTTTGTAAGCCTTTGTAATCAATAGCAGGGGAGGAGGGGCTCTTTTATTCTGTCTGGTAATAAGAATAATTTTTGTGAAATAGAATGTCAGCTTTATTTCACGGAGTTCGGATGTCCTGGGGTGCAGGCGTTGCTATCTCCGTGGGGAAGACACATGGCGTCCTCACGGAGAGCTCACTGGGGTTGACTCTCGGATGCCCTACAACGTCTGTCCCTCTGGGTCCAGGATGCCCGCCCTCCTCCCAGGGCCTCTGCTCAAGCTGGTGGCATGTTATCTGGCTGAGAACTTTGCCAGTGCACTCTGTTTCCGCGTCTGTCCCAGGACCTCTGGGATGCTAACAGGGGAGGATGGAACAGGGTGGGGTGAGGGGTCCAGAACAGTGCCCGGCAAACAACTCAGATGAATCTGAACCGGAGACTCCTGGTGATTGGGTTTGGGGTGAACACGACTGCATGCAAGTTCAGATCCTTCCATATTTAATATTTTTTCCAAGAATGTGTCACTTAAAACCTGCTTTATCATTCCACGGGATACCACTTGATGACCTTATGTGACCCATTAAGAGCCTAGGAAGCGGGTTCTCATTGGACGCTTAGTGCTGGCGCTGATCCAGGACCCCCAGCCTCCAGAACTCTGAGCAAAGCACCCTTCCCCGCGGTGGAGTGCAGCCAACGAGGTGCCGAGCGATGCACCTGGGGGTGACATTTAAGGAGGCACCAAACAAAGAAGAAAAACAAAACCACTCTCAGGAATAGAGATAAATACTATCTTAATACAACATGTCAAAACATCAAAATTAATGCAAAAAATCATGAACAAAGTATCAAAATCTGACATAAAGACAGTTTTGTGATGAGCCATATTGAAGCCTGAGGCAAGAAAAAAAATCACGGGAATAGTAATGCTGTCTTTGTTTAAAATATTGATTTTTTTTTTTTGTCATGGGGTTTTGCATCAATTTTGATTTTTTATCATTCTGCATTAAAATGGCACTTATCAAGATGACTGAGATTCTGTGCCCAGGTGAGTCCCTCATTCACCTCTCTCCTCTTGACTGAGCCTGCGAGAAAGGGCCCAGGTGTCACCTCTAGGGAAGCCCTGCTGTCCCTAAGAGCCTTCCCCGTCCGCATCTCCTCAAGGGGGCCTTCAGGGCGCAGCACCAGGGCTCCTGAGTGGATGGAGCCAGGGGACGGGAGACAGGAAGTGAGTCAAAAAGGGTCATCCTTTCCATCCTTCATTTGCTCATTTGTTCACTTATGTGCTTACGTATTCATTTGTTCGTTTGTTCATTTATTAGATCAGTCGCTCATCCGCTCGTTTGCTCGCCTGCTCACTCGCTCACCTGTTCAGTCCCTCACTTCTCTCGTTCATCCACTCACTCCTTCATTCGTTTATTTGTTCACTCCACAGCTGTCTCCTGGCACAAGGTCAGGACCTGTTTCCGGAACTGAACAGGAGGTACCGTCCCTTGTGCCTGGGGTGACACCGCCCCTTCCCGACACGCCTCCTCGCGTGGCTGCGACCCCGTACCTCCCTTGCCCGTGGTGGGATGGCGGCTCTGCCGGTGAGGGCGGTGGCCTTCCTGCCGGCCAGCCTCGGGGCACAAGCCGGGAGAGACCACGTGGGGCCGCCCTGCAGGGCCTGGGGGTGCGGGCTCCTGTGTGGCTTAGGTGGCCGGTTCACCAGGTCAGCGTGAAAAGGGCACCTGCCGGAGTGGGGGGGAGATGCTGGGGGACCTCTCCCCTCCCAGGACGCCGTGCCTCAGGGGCCTCAGGAGCTGCATCACCGGGGGCCGCCTCCCCTCTGAGACCTGGTGGTAAACGTGAGGAGGGGGCGAGCGCTGAGTTCAGGGGCGGGCGACCCGGAAGACACTGGGACGTTAAAGGGGGCGGGAAGGAGTCTCTTTCTTCTTGAGACGGGGACTCACATTCTCTGACCGCAGGGGCAGAGCTGAGCCCAGCCCGGGCCCCGTCGCGAGCCGCCCCGCGTCCAGCCGCAGACAGTTATTTATAGCACGACATCCTTTTTACAAAATGACGTCACCCAGGCTGCAGGCCACGTCACACTCAAGGCAAGCGTTCTGCTCCCCACGGAAGCCCTGGTGAGGTTTCCACACACAACGTGTGGCTGAAAAGGACCACGTGTAACTGTGTTTCTGCCACACCTCCTCACAAGGGAACAAGTTTCCCAGAGCAAGCTCCGCAGTGAGCGCGTCTGGGAAGGGAACACCTGACATGATTGACGGCCATTGATGTCTATTTCAAACCAGCAGAAGAACCGCAGTCTTCAAGCCAAGGCTGTTGAGGGTCTGGTGATGGGAAGGGACGTGCCGGCTCCCCCTGCTTCGAGGGAGACCACCTCGACTGTCTCCGGGCTTCCCACATGCAGTCCAGGACACAGCAGGTGGGGTTGGGGAGCCCGGTGCAGACCCCACCCAAGTCCCGGGGCCCCGCCCCACACATCCGCCAGCTGCGTGCCTGCAGGTACAGCTCTGTGTAAATCGTCACTACAGGCCGCCATTCCCAGGAGGCAGAGGCAGAGCCGATGGAGAGCTGGACTCGGCTGAGAGATGGTCCCGGTCCCAGGGCAGCCGCATCCCAGGAGGCAGCCATGAGGAGCGGCCCGGGGACACTGGCTGCGGGGTGACAAGGTGGATTCTGTGCAGAGAATCATACAAAGCTTTTTTTTTGTTTTTCTTTAGCTTTAGCATTAGTGAGGAACACCTTCATTTCCCTGCAGACAGCCTCCCATCAGGCAGGGTGGTCAAAGCCCACTTTTGAAATGGAAAGTAGTGACTGTGGTGATCATTTTAATTGGAGAATTAAGGGGAAGTGGAGGCCTCCACTCGCCACCCCAGCTTACCACAGGCTGGTCTCAGGAAGATCTGAGACCTGGGCATGCCTCTGAGGCCCCTCTGCCCGGCCTGCTTGCTGGGAGCGGGTCTGCAGCAGAGCAGCGTCCGGAGATGAAGTCAGCGACCCTTGCACAGAACCCCCGCTTTGGTCTGGAAGTGGACTCGGCCTTAGAGGAGAAAAGTGTCTACAAAATAAATTCCTGTTGCCCTACCCCTCTTTCCTCCAGCAGCAGGGTCTGCTGGAGCAGCGTCTGTTCCTCCCCGCCCAGCCCAGCCCGCCCTGGGTGATGCCTTGTTCCCACCCATTCTCCCTATCCCTGAGCGGGTTGGCACCCGAGTGCGGTCTCCTAACTGCAGGTGTGGCTTCCACCCCAAGCGGAGGATCCCTTGCAATGGTGCCATGAACGGCACCCGCAGGACAGCCCCCAAAGGGCACAAGACACATGGTGCCGGGCACAGCAGTTCTGGGAGAGTCTGTCAGAGCCGGGGAGCTGAGGCCTGTCCGCCCAGTCCTGCAGGGGAGGAGGGACCAGCAGGCAACCAGGGAGGAGCTCTTCCTAGAGCACAGCTGACCCCCCACCCCCCGGAAGCACGGCGTTGGGGGGCATGTCTGTGCAGGGAGCCCTCTGTTCTCCCGTCACCCCCTGCGTCCCAGCACCTGCCTCCCGCCCGGGCGCCTCCAGCTCTGCATCTTCACCTTCCCACCTGGACTCTTTCAGCTCAATGTATCAATTTAGTTTTCCCTTTTGGGATGGAGGAAAAATGGAGTCACCATTTCCCTTTTGTTTAGGGAGATGTCGAAAACAAGATCAAAACTCATTCTGTCCTCTGCAGTGAGAATTCCAGAGCAGAAAGAAGTCTTGTCCACATCAGAACATGAGGAGGAACCATGGGTGTCCCCTCTGCCTTAGGAAGCCGGTCGCAGGGAGTCTAGGGGATGGAGGGGTGACAGCTTCCGGGCCACTTTGTCCAGTGACCCGAGGACGCAGGCACCACCTCATCAAGGTTCATCCAGCGAGTGGCCACTGGGGATCAGGTGCTTATGGGAAACCCAGTCTTTCAGAGGCCCGGGGTCTGCTTTCCTCCGTGACGCGCACAGTCGCATGGAGATGTTAACCTGTCGCCACTAAGCAATGCTTGGGACCTCCACACCTGCTCCCCAGGCCGGAGTTCAGACACGCAGCTGTGACGCTTCCCCAAAGGCCCAGGAGGTGTCGCCAGCGTCCTCGGAATGAAGCCACCATCTCCCAGGGACTTGGCTAGAGTTAAGGCCACGCCTCTGAGTAGCAGTGTGATGGTTATTAGTGGGGAAATGGCATAAAATTATTCCATCATTTAGTGAAACCATGATCCTCAAAAGCAGAAGAAGCCCCCTTAAAACTCCATCGGTGAGTGTGTGGAAGCTGGGGGCCTGTGACCTGCTGCGTTTGCGCCACCCTAACACTGCGCCTGTCGCCTGGCCTTCTTGGTCCCTCCTCACGCTGGAGGTCAGAGGTGAGCTGCTCCCCCTCCTGTGCAGCCCTGCCCTGCATCCCCACACACCCGGCGGGCAGCTTGGGGGTTTCCGAGGCCGGAACAGGGCAGGACCCTGGCATACTGATAGGCACTTTACAGGTGTGCTCAAGAGGCTGCCCGCTCTTCTCACGTCTCCCAGGGACCTCTGAGCCTACCCAGCGGAGGCTCTGAGCCAGTCTGTATTTTGCCAAGTTTCAAGTTCAAGTCAGCGTGGGTTTCAGACCTCGGCTCTCTTTGGCTGTAAGAACCCGAGCTCACTGTGCTGCCCGCGGGCACAACAGACGGAGAGGAACCGCAGGCAAAAGCAGGTTCAGAAGATGATCCTGCACATGTCGGCCCCGCTGCCGGGGGGGAGAGGCCTGCGCTGATGATGGGGGACAGCGCTGGGGCCTCGCCAAGGCGGATGCTCTCTGAACCTGTCGAGACAAGGGCAGACAGGATTGGAGAAAAGCAAATGTGTCCCTCCGCCGGCGCGTCCACGACGGCTGGGCTTCCATTTACTGTTGTTGCCAAGCTTTGCCTCGTGAAGCGATCACTTCCTGCGGCAGACTCGGCCTGGTCCCCGTACTCTACCAGGCGCAGATGGCACAAGGACCAGACTCAGGCTGGCCTTCAGTCAGCTCTCCAGCCCGAGGCACCTGACGCTGGGTTTGGAGAACTGCTACTTGAGGCTTGGAGATGCAATCTGCTGAACAACTTAGGAGCGCCGACAAATACCTGTCGGCTTCTGCGTGGTGGAAACCACAGCCACCCTGCAGGGTACAAGGAGATGTTTCCTGTGATTTTATTCTGCATCTTGGCGCTTGCTCCAGGGGGCCCCATATTTCTAGGAACCCCGGCCCAGCATCATTAAAGGAGGCATTATTTTGTGTTTAGTGGAGCACTAAATTGGTGATACAGCGCTGTGATGCTGGTGGCAAGTACCCCTCTTACCATGGCAACAGTAGCACGTCAGGTCAGGCTGCTCCTGGGAGCGCGGTCCCCAACCCTCATTTACACAGAGACCCTCACATTTTGTGCACAGAATGAGATCAGGCTTGTGGGGGCTCCGAACGAAGGCCTTGCTCTGTCAGTACATCAACTTACTGCACGTTCAGGAAGCATCAGCATTAAAATAAAACAGACAGTTAGTGAACCGCAAGTGACAGACACACCTGCGTAGCACACACTTATCCTTTAACGTTCACACTGCTTGCCTGGGCTCCACGGACCTCAGGGTCAGTGGTGGGATTCCTGTGCGCATGCACACGCTCACACGGACACACACACATACGGACACGCACGTGATTACATGTGTATGGGCACACTTGCATACACACACATGCACACACACACAGATTTGTGAGAAAAAGAGTCATATTTACAGGGAACAGCCCTGCTCTACAAGGCATGTCTCACCGTGTGACGAGAACATCGGGAACGACGGTGTTATCTTGGCAGAGAGCATGTGGGAGGGCCCGTGTGTGCAGGAAAGAGGCGGCTGCAGGGAGGCCAGGCGGCGCCCCATGCGGGACTCCTCTTCCGTCTACCTCCCCGCTCCAGTCCAGCGTCTCTGAGCACAGCGGCGCCTAGTTGGGAGAGAGCCTGGTGTGTGTGTTGTGTGTTCTGTGTGGTGTGTGTGTGACTGTGTGTAGTATGTGCTGTGTGTGTGTGTGGTGCATGGGCCGTGTGTGAGGGCTGTGTGTGTTGTGTGTGCTGAGTCTTGTGTGTGTGGACTGTGTGTGTGTGGTGTATGGGCTGTGTGTGTGTGTGTGTTGTGTGTGTGTGTGTGCTGTGTGTGTGTGTGGTGCGTGGGCCGTGTGTGAGGGCTGTGTGCGTGTTGTGTGTGTTTAGTCTTGTGTGTGTGGACTGTGTGTGTATGGTGTATGGGCTGTGTGTGTGTGTTGTGTGGGCTGTGGGGGGGGGCTGTGTGTGTGCTGTGGGGGGGGAGCTGTCTGTGTTTTGTATGGGCTGTGTGTGTCTGTGCTGAGTGTTGTGTGTGTGGGTTACGTGTGTGTGGTGTATGGGCTGTGTGTGTGGTGTGTGTGTGTCTGTGTGTTGTGTGGGCTGTGGGGGGGGCTGTGTGTGGGGGGGCTGTGTGTGTTGTGTGGGTTGTGTGTGTGTGTGCTGAGTGTTGTGGGGGGGCTGTGTGTGTGTGGTGTGCAGGGTGTGTGTCTGTTCTGTGGGATGGGGCTGTGTGTGATGTGGGGGGGGCTGTGTGTGTGTGTGTGTGGATTGTGTGTGTGTGTTGTGTGGGCTGTGTGTGTGCTATGTTGGGGGGCTGTGTGTGGTGTGTGGGCTGTGTGTGTGGTGTGTCGGGGGGGCTGTGTGGGGGGGGCTGTGTGTGTTGTGTGGGTTGTGCGTGTGTGCTGAGTGTTGTGTGTGTGGGCTGTGTGTGTGTGGTGTCTGGGGCTGTGTGTGTGTTGTGTGGGCTGTGTGTGTGTGTTGTGTGGGCTGTGTGTGTGTGTGCTGAGTATTGTGTGTATGGGCTGTGTGTGTGTGTGTGTTGTGTGGGCTGTGTGTGTGTGTTGTGTGGGCTGTGTGTGTGTGTGCTGAGTATTGTGTGTATGGGCTGTGTGTGTGTGTTGTGTGGGCTGTGTGTGGTGTGCGGGCTGTGTATGTATGTGGGGGGGGCTGTGTGGGAGGGGTTGTGTGTGAAGTGTGGGCTGTGTGTGTGTGATGTGTGTGCGGGGGCTGTATGTGTGGTGTGTGTGGGCTGTGGGGGGGCTGTGTGTGTGTGTGTGTTGTGTGGGCTGTGGGGGGGGGCTGTGTGTGGGGGGCAGGGCTGTGTGTGTGTGGTGTGGGGGGGCTGTGTGTTGTGTGGGCTGTGGGGGGCAGTGTGGGGGAGCGTGTGTGTAAGGGGGGGCTGTGTGTGTGGGGGCTGTGTGTGTTGTGTGGGCTGTGTGTGTTGTGTGGGCTGTGTGTGTTGTGTGGGCTGTGTGTATGTTGTGTGGGCTGTGTGGGGGACTGTGGGGGGGCGGGCTGTGTGTGTGATGTGCGTGTGGGGGCTGTGTGTTGTGTGGGCTGTGTGTGTTGTGTGGGCTGTGTGTTGGGGGGGCTATGTGTGCGATATGTGTGGGGGGGGCTGTGTGTGGTGTGTGTGGGTGGGTTCTGTGTATGTGTGTTGTGTGGGCTCTGTGTGTGTGGGGGGCTGTGTGTGTGTGTGTGTGTGTTGTGTGGGATCTGTGTGTGTTGTGTGGGCTGTGGGGGGGCGCTGTGTGGGGGCTGTGTGTGTGTGTGTGTGTTGTTGCGTGGTCTGTGTGTGTGGGGGCCGTGGGGGGGGGGCTGTGTGTGTGGTGTGGGGGGCGCTGTGTGTGTTGTATGCTCTGGGTGAGTTGTGGAAGCAGGGAGACAAGGTGGAGGCGGGGGAAGAGACAGGAGACTTGGGGGAGGAGGAAGGGGTGGTCTGATGGCGGGTGGGTGGCCTCCATCTGTGGCCACGAGAAGAGCCCTTTGCTGCCCCGGCGCATCCATCATGAGGTCCGAATGCCAGCTGTGACCCTGCAGCCCACAGTACTTGCTGGCCGACCTCCCCAGGGCCAGGCTCTTGGAGTAGAAGGAGGCCCAGGAGAAGGCCCGAGTTCTGACAGAGCCGGGGTGAGGCCTGGCCAACACCGAGTCATCAGTGGTGGTGACCATCCTCAGCTCTGGAGGACTCAGGGCCCATGGGTCTGCCCCCACCACCTCCCAGGGACTTAGAACATGTCTTCCCCTGCCAGGTGAGCTTTTCCTCATCACGAACTGTAACCAGCAGGGAATAATGACTGAGTCGTGCACTTTGGGATGGCAAACCCACAGCGGATGGCTTCCCCTTGTTGTTCAGCAGCGGCTCCCCAGGCATCCCCGCCCTCGCAGCCCCACTAAATGGTTCTGACCCTGGTGGCTCCAAAGCATCAAGACATCAATGACATAGCGAAGCTGCTTACAGGCTATACTGATTCATGGGAGATATGACATCCTATAGAATTAATAAACTACATAAATAAGAGTTAAATAAGCTGGGACTTCCCTGGTGGCACAGTGGTTAAGAATCTGCCTGCCAATGCAGGGGACATGGGTTCAAGCCCTGGTCCAGGAAGATCCCACATGCCACGAAGCAACTAAGCCCATGTGCCACAGCTACTGAGTCTGTGCTCTAGAGCCAGCGAGCCGCAACTGCTGAGCCTGCGTGCCACAACTACTGAAGCCTGCGCGCCTAGAGCTCGTGCTCTGAGACAAGAGAAGCCACTGCAATGAGAAGGCTGCACACCGCAACGGAGAGTAGCCTCCACTCGACACAACTAGAGAATGCCTGCAACGAAGACCCAATGCAGACAAAAATACATAAATAAATAAATAAATTTTTAAAAAAACAGTTAATAAGCTGAGAATGAATGTGTGAAAGGGAAAGTTGAGGAAATTAAACAATTTGCTGGGATGCTACAGTACAGCTGTGTCTACCAATAATATTTTGAACAAAAACAGAAAATGCACAATCCAAATATCGATACTTTGTTGACATCATGCCAAAATCTCAGTACTTAGAGTCATAAAACTTGAGCCAAGAAGCCAGCCTGAGTGGGAGCAGCTACTGAGCATGTCCTTAACGCGACCCAAGCCTGGATCTGGCCCGTGGATCACGTGGATCACGTGGATCACGCTGCCTCCGCGGAGGGACTGCACTACCCCTGCTGCTGGCTGTGTGAGCTCCCACCTTTCCTCACGGGATGCTTTGTGGGGTGGGGTTAGAGGGAGCTCTAGTCCCTGTAGACGTCGGACATCCTTTCTCACGGACAGAAGATGCTCAAGGCATGAGGTCCCTAAGGGGCCCGCCCAGGCTCCCTCCCCGCTCCTTCCTGCCTGGCTGTTCTGAGGGGGCCCCCAGGTGCCACGAAGACTTAGGAAAGGCCTTTTCAAATAGTACCCACAGACACCATTCCCAGCTTAGCCCGCTCTCTTTAAGTAGGTTTTATATTCTCATCTCCTCGTCACGACTTGCCTTACGGTCTATGAGTGAAGGCCGTCTCTTTACCTGGGCTGGGCTGTTACCTTCAGGCTGCCTGCTGTAAGCGGGGTGATTGCGGGCTTCATCCTGTTCTCCAGCTGACTTGCTCCTTGATTATGGACAATCTCACCCTTCCTGTAGGGTGCAAGTTTGTTGTTTATTTTAGCAAGTATTCTTAATAGCCTTAATCTGCTGTCAAGTCAGTACTGTGTTCCTCGACTTTCATGATAAATTAAACGTTTTCCTGCAAGAATCCAGATGATGTGCTGGTCTCTAAGCATGTAAAGAGGACACCCTTTTTCTTAACCTTTTAACCTTGGGTGTTGGGATGCCTAGAATGAGGTCATTTTCAACCACTCTATTCATAAGCTTTCACATTAGCTGACCTAACTCTTACACTTTTTTTTTTTAACATCTTTATTGGAGTATAATTGCTTTACAATGGTGTGGTAGTTTCTGCTTTACAACAAAGTGAATCAGTTATACATATACATATGTTCCCATATCTCTTCCCTCTTGCGTCTCCCTCCCTCCCACCCTCCCTATCCCACCCCTCTAGGTGGTCACAAAGCACCAGCTGATCTCCCTGCACCATGCAGCTGCTTCCCACTAGCTATCCACCCTACGTTTGATAGTGTATATATGTCCGTGCCACTCTCTCACTTTGTCACAGCTTACCCTTCCCCCTCCCCATATTCTCAAGTCCATGCTCTAGTAGGTCTGTGTCCTTATTCCCGTCCTACCCTTAGGTTCTTCATGACCTTTTTTTTTTTTTTTTTTAGATTCCATATATATGTGTTAGCATACGGTATTTGTTTTTCTCCTTTTGACTCACTTCAGACAGACTCCAGGTCCATCCACCTCACTACAAATAACTCAGTTTCGTTCCTTTTTATGGCTGAGTAATATTCCATTGTATATATGCACCACATCTTCTTTATCCATTCATCCCTAACTCTTACACTCTTTTAAAGAAGAGGGAGCTTAGCTGTAGAAGTATCGGACTCTACAGCTGACCTTGGATGTACCAAGAGCTGGCAGCTGCTGGGTGGCCAGCTTTGATGGGAGCTGAGACTCTATTTACAAACATTTGCCAGGCACCCCCACTAGTTAATCTGCTCCTTTGAACCCAAACATTAACCCTTTAGAAAGTACTGTCTCTGGCACAAATTGCTTTCTCCATAATAGCAGCTACTGGGTGATGGAATGAGGCCCTCCCTCCTCCCGTGGGGACTGGATGAGGGCCTGGATGCTGCAGCATGGAGGCTGGAGCAACCACTGTGCACGTGAGGCCTGGCAGCCACACCATGGAGCTCCAAGCCCCGTGGAACTGGGAGGTCTAGCCTTCAAATGCACCGTGAGGTTACGTGGGGTTAGATTAGGTCACCAAGAGGCCAGGGATCCCGAGGCAGTTATCCAAGCGGAGAAGTTGGAACTAAAATTCACAGCATGGTGACAGCCTGGAGGACCCCTGGTTTACGCAGGGGTCTGCCTGGCTTTGATTCGGGAGTGGGTAAGGTGTGCCATGGACCCTGGGGAGGTCAGTGTGGGGAGTCAAGGCCTGGCTGAGAGCCTCGGAGTGGCTTCCGGGCATCACCAAGCCGCATGGAGGTGCTGGGTGGCTGAGGGGCTCCGGTGGGTGTCAAGGCCGACCCAGTGGGATTTGTCATTTCCTGGGGGCCCATCTTGCCACCAGAGACAGGGTAAGTCTGACGTGCACAGGGGACCGCAGGGGTGGCTGCCCGCGACGAGTGGGTGATGACGAAGCAGTAACGGTGGGGAGAGCCGGGCGTCCACACACAGCACCCCTGCAGTTGAACGGGGCCAAGACCGGCCTGTGTGCAGCTGCTGGGCTAGCTGGTGCTCTGACACTGTCATCGCTAAACTACCATCCAGCTAATGTAGGTCAATACCCCAGCCTCAGCTGGCATTCCGGTCTTGAGCTCGCAGAGGCTGTGATCTGTGCCTGAGTTTTGTTTAGTTCATTCATTTATAAAAGCCATTACTCCCCAGAAAGCAACAGCCAAGAGCAACTACTCCTCTGAATATCCACTTCTGGATATTCAGAAGTTATAGACATTTACCTGATATCAGATGAAGAGATTAAAAAAAAGGTTTTGTGAGAGAGTTAGAAAAACGAAGCCTCTTGCTTTTCTAAAACAAGAATTTTGGGCTTCCCTGGTGGCGCAGTGGTTGAGAATCCCCCTGCCGATGCAGGGGACACGGGTTCGTGCCCCGGTCTGGGAAGATCCCACATGCCGCGGAGCGGCTGGGCCGGTGAGCCATGGCCACTGAGCCTGAGCGTCCGGAGCCTGTGCTCCGCAATGGGAGAGGCCACAACAGTGAGAGGCCCGCGTACCACAAAAAAATAAAATAAAATAAAATAAAACAAGAATTTTAATTCAATGTACTGAACACATGCTGGGCCCCAGCTATGTTGAAGCACTGCTGAGGGGGGTAGAGAGGCAAACAGACTGTCCTTCCTTCTCTAGGAGGAGGAGGGTTCAGATGTGTCTCAGTCGGGGTTGTCCAGAGGAACAGAACCAATGAGATGTAGCGAGATACAGAGGAGAGCTACTATAGGCGCTAACTCACGTGGTCCTGGAGGTCAGGCAGTCCACCATCGGCCATCCACCAGCTGGAGGTCCCGGGAGGCCGCGGGGGCATTCAGTCTGAGTCCGAAGCCTGGGAACCAGGAGCTCTGATGTCCGAGGGCAGGAGAAGATGGACCTCCTTCTTCTATTCAGATTGGATGGTGCCCACCACAACAGAGAGGGTGGCCGTCTTCACTCAGTCCAGCGTTTCAAATGCTCCTCTCTTCCAGAAACACCCTCACAGCCACGTCCAGAGATAACGTTTCACCAGCTGTCTGGGTGTCCATCGGCCCTGTCAAGTTGACACATTAAATTAACTGTCACGATATGTTAAACTCCTAACACAAGAGAAATAGGATAGGCATAATACAGACAGTACAATGAGAGTATGATGTAGACACATAGTAGTTGCATTATTTTTAATGAATTCATTAATTTAACAAACATATATGGAGGCCCCTGTGTAAGCCATGGCTCAATTCACAAAGAGAAACACAGCAAAACACCACGAGTAAGTTATGAGCAGTTATGGGGACACTCCTACATGTTTCTGTAACTGGCTTGGTCTTGATTTGACCTTTCAAATGTAAAAGGGAATTGTATTGTCTGTCTGTGTGTCCAGTAAACTCAGCAGAGTTCAGCAGTCCCATGACTACGGCCAAGACGAGCCACAGAAGTCGGCCATCTCAATCCTGTCCCGCAGCGAGGGTGACCACTCAGAACTGCTGGACTGGCTTTCCTCTGACTTCAGTTTTTTACCCAGAAGATGAAATAGACAGGACGTAGCTGAGTGGGGGACATAGGCAACTTCAGAAGGTGACCACGCCCAACCTCAGAGGTATAGCGGACAGCACTGTCTATGCTGTGAAAGGCACCCTGGTTTACTTCCCAGGTCACTGTCACTCGGATTAACGCTGAACTTCCCCTCCTGAGTGAGGGCTGTGGAAACCTGGTTTCATGCTCAGTGAACTCAGCGGGAAGTGTTTTAAAGCGTCATCTCCATGTCACTTGCACAGAAACACAAAATGTGAAATATACCAAATTGTTTTCCTTCTGACCATTTGAGTCAAAAGAATGCAGGAATAAATGCTTTCCCCCCAGCTTTATTGAGGTATAACTGAAAAATAAAACTGCATATATTTAAAGTATAGAATGTGATGATTTGATATACGTACGTGCTGTGAAATGATCACCACAATTAATTAACACAACTGTCACCTCATGTAGTTAGTTACCAGTTTTTTTTTTTTTTTTTATTGGTGAGAACATTCATGATCTACTCTCTTAGCAAATTTCAGGTACACAACACAGTACTGTTCACTGCAGTCACCATGCTGTACATTCGATCCCTGGACTTACTCATCCAATAAGGGAAGTGGGTGCCCTGTGCCCAGCACGTCCCCACTTTCCCCCCACCCAGCCTCAGCTCTGAGCTCCACTGCTTCAGATCCCGCATGTAAGTGAGACCGCGTGCTCTTTGTCTCTCTGTGTCTGGTTTATTTCACCCAGCATCCATTCTCCAGGTGCATCCATGCAGAAGTCAATGTTTCAGAAAAGCACTCTTCACATTCGTGGTTTTGTTCCACACGAAGTTCTGCGTTTGCGTGTGCTTTGTGTGTTGGCCAGTGGGTGCCCTCTCCTCACTGAGATTCCTGGCCCTCTAAGCTCAGGCGCCTGGGGCTCTGGCACTGACTCATCCCTTGGGGTCTGGGGTCTTCGTGAGACTTTCCTGCAGGCTGGTGAGGCTGGCAGTCTCAGCGCAGAGGGGATGCACCTCCACCCTCTGATATAAAGCGCATCACTAACTTCTGAGGGTCCTGTAAACAAGACAAGGACATACCGAGTACAGTGGCCCTGAAGGTGCGGGGCTGCTGATGTTACTATGGCAGAGGAAGACAGCAGGGATACTGGCTGTCCTGGGATGCGTCTTGCCTGAATTCCAAAGCCCACTTCTCAGCCTGGTTCGCACTGTTCCGTGCCTACCTTGAGACTTCCAGTCGTCTCGTGATGCGTGGACAGCCTTGCGGTCATGCCCTCCATCCTCCTCTCCTTCCAGCCCTTTCCTCTCCCCTCCACACATGCCCTGCGCTTTTCTGGTCCTCTCAGGAGTCGCCCAGAGCCTTGGTACCGAGTCAGAGGAAGCCTGTGCTTTCTCCCTGGCACACGTGCCATTACCAGCCACAACGGGCAACAGTCTCACGTGCAGCCTCCTTCAGGTCAGTGTCCCATCTGGAGGCACGTTTCTTAAATTGTGGGTCCTGACCCACTAGGCTCATGAGATCGATTTAGAAAAAAGGAAGGAGGGATGGAGAGACGAAGGAAACAGAATAGAACAGATTTAAGCGCGCTGCACATAATAAAGTATCGTGTCATGAAGTGTCAAACGGGGTGTGTGTGTGTGTGTGTGTGTGTGTGTGTGTGTGTGTGCGTGCATGTGCAATGGATCATGATCTAAAATCTAATTAGAAGGGTTTGAGGCCACTGATATATGTGATATATTTCAAGCAACGTATACATACATCTGAATTATTTTTCCTAAAAATAAGAAGGAATTGAGTCCTATATACTATAAAAAATTATGCAAGAATATGTGTTGACATATTTATTTGAGTTACGTTTAAAAATATCAAGCAGGATTTTTTTCCATCAACTTCTTTCCTTCCTTTTCTATCTTTTTTTGTGACAATGTTTATCATCTAATATAGGTAGTGATTTGAATAAACAGATACACAGCTAGCATGAGTCCCGGCCCACTGAGCAGCTTCCTAGGGAGAACTCAGGCAGGAGGGTGCAGATCTGATTCTGTGTAAGATGAACAGGACAACAGATGGGGGAGGGAGAAGAAGGCCAGGTACCCGGCATGGGGTGGCGAGGTGTTAATCTTGGATCCATTTCCTCGGGGTGTTTTATGGGTCTGAGCTGCGGGGGCGGTGGGTGAATGAATGACCTTTTGCTCTATACTGTTTTCCCTTTACTTGGTTGAATTGAATTTTTTTTTTTTTCATTATATTCATCCCCGTGATGTGCTGTAAATCTATTCTTACTTTAAGGAAGAACCCTTTCATGACACATTTGCTTGACACAAGCCTGTGATGAGAGCAGCTTGGGAAGATTCGTTCTCCCTGATTTTCTCTTTTCCTCCCGTGAGTGAGCAGCAGTCTGGAGCGGAAGGGAGGAATCTGTGACTCAGCCCATCTTCTGTGTGGCTCGTGTTCCGTAATCGGCTGGGGCATCTGCTGTTTTCACAGAAGCCCAGTGGAGCCCTGGAGAAAGTGACAGGGTGGGTGTGGAGCCCTAACCCCAGTTGTGGTTTAGGATTATCATACCTTGATAGTTGCATGAAAAACAATTTTTGCTTCCCGAAGATTCAGTGCTTATTTCAAAAATTAAGATCCAGCTGGAATAAACATTTTCTTATACAATTCTTTAATTCATGGTTTCTTATCTTTGCGTATGAGAGCCCCAGAGCAAAATACTTTACCAAAAAAGGGTAAAATCAAGATTGCAGTTGCAATTATAAGATCTGTAAAGGACACAGTTTCCTAGTGGATATTAAGGGAATGATGATGTCAATTATCATTTATTTGAGTGATTCGACGCAAGTTCCCTGAAATAGCAAACCTGGCTCTGTCGTGTAAAGCAGGATATTTTTGGCCTGAAACCTCTCAGAAATAACAAATATTTTGTAAGGTGAGGTCCAGCCTAACAGATTTGTTTTTCATGACTTATATTCATGTGAAAAATAGAATGTCTTGTGACATATAAGAAATCAAGTAATTTAGGATTAAACCCAAGCAACATAAATTACAAAAACAGGCGGTTTCTAGGGGTATAAGTGATGTTAGCTTTGGTAAGTTACGTGCATTTACTGGCTGGATTTAATTTTTTAAAACGACATAGAGGTGCTTAATTCTTAGTCATGTTTCTTAGAGAAATTTAGTTAAACAGTGCAACTGTGTTCTTGCTCTTTGTTCCTACTTTCAGTTAACCTCTTCCAGGAGCCGATCTGTATCAGGTGTAAACATTAGGACATGCGCAGCGATCAACAGCAACTGGAAACAAAAACAAAAACAAAAACAAAAACAAAAAAAAATAGCAACTGGATGATGGACTGAGATTCTGACATGACCAAAGTAGCTATTTTAGCACTGCGAATCTAAAGGCATCCTCGCTGCAGATGTCTGGTCACAGGAGTCCATGGTCTCAGCGACTGGAGGCTAAGAACCTTGTTGGTACAGTAACCAACTTAACATCAGGCTTTTACATTCTCCATACTGTTATGTACGCTGTGTCTCCATATTTGAAAAGGAGTACTTGGTTCTCGAATTGAGGCAAAGGTCAGACTATGCTCTGCGAGCTGGATGCTGCACAGTCACTTTATCACCTTTGCTGGGAGCCTGGTGTGCTACCAAGGTGACGAGCTCGTCAGCAAGGCTTCAGGTCCTAATTTTCTGCTCAACACCAGCTAAGGGCCGAAACCTCACACAGCTGTTGCTAGGGCAACAGACATAATGAGGACAGTGTCAACCAGACTCTGAAAATGTCTCCGCCCAGGAGACAGCGTCGTAAAGCTTTGTACTGTCAGTTCTTCACGCAGGAGCAACATGAACTGAGCGTTCTGTCCTCATCTGATCCTACGAGAAGGTCAGGTGCATGTGCTCCTTTTATTCACGAGGAAACTGATGCCCAGAGGTTTCGTGCCTTTGGCAAAAGCAGAGATGGAGGTAAGTCCACTCCAGCAGGACCCCCAGTGTTCCCCAGTGGCGTGGATGATGCACAGTCAGGCAGCAAGTCCCCCAGCACAACCGAGCAGCTGGAGGGCGGACCAGCAAGGCGATGGCTCTTTCCACCAAGCTCTGCTGGTTCTGGTGCTTGTGACTGTGCGTGTCACTAGGGGGAGCGCGCAAAGGAAAGAAAGAAGCATCATTTACCGTATTTCTCCACCCAAACTACCTGCACCCCCATTCTTCTAGGCTCCTAAAGCTCCCACCCCCTTGTGCTCATGTCCGCTCCCCCATCTCACTGTGGACCATGTCCTGGACCTTCTCTCTCCTCCCTCCAGACCATCTTGGGGCTGCCTAGGTCCCTGCGCCACTCAGGCAGCCCCATGGCTTCCTCTGCTCTTGAATCCAACCCTCAAACCACAACAGGTGTGGAGACTCTTCCGTGGGGATGGTTCCACCATTTGGAAGGTTTGGAAGCAACCGGCTGTTTCCCAGTCCTGCTAAACGTGATGCAGGAGTGGCTGGCAGGGCCAGGAAGGATCTGTCTGTTCCTGCTGGAAACACAACCAACTGCGAACAGATGCCACCAACTGCAACGGTTTCGAAAGCTTGGGATGCAAACCGTTTCCCCCTTCTTTTGAAGATTTTTATGTAATTCTGTCTCTTAGTACAGTGGCCACCACTATCTGCCATTCAAACCCCACTTCCTGAAGCCCGCGCATCTGTTTACACAGCAACATGAATGTGGCCGACGTGTCAGGAGCCCATGTGCCCCGAAGGCACTCAGGCCCTGTGTGTTCCCCACCTCACACAAGTTGCCTCCAATACTGCCTGGTTTGCCCACTGTTTTGGTTTTTCTTACTCATACTTGGGAATTTGATGACATCTTTAACAGCATGGTTTAATTCTTGCTTTGTTCAACTTTAAATTTTCATAAATGCTGAAGTTATATTTTTCATAGATATTTACAAAAGCTTACAAAATATATCAAATCAGATCCCTAAATATGAGGTCCTGAGTGTACAAACTAAGTTGATCTTAATGCACAACCAGAATTTAAATCTTGTCTTTCTTCGAAATAGTGAAAAATTCTTTGTCAATCCATATTTTTAACTTTTTGTATATCTCTGTGCCAGATACTCGAAAGAAAAATATGCAACATAGAAAGTAAAATTTAGAATTCCAATTGTCATTGAAGGAAATGTAAAGAAGGACTCCACAGCTGCCCCACTGCCCGCTTTCTCCTGCATTGGACACCTTGGTGTCTACGGCCAAGTGGTAGACTTCACTGTTACAGTACAGTCGTTTGCAGAGTCACAATATTATCTTGATAGAAAATGCACACTTTCTTTGTCCTTTCTTAGTGTTCACTTCAATTCTATTTATGCTTAACAAACTGAGACACTTCAAATTTGCAAATATTATTGTTGGGATTCAGTCTTCAACTTCTCTCTCAGAACAGCTTTCTGTTACGTTTCTGCGGAAAGTATCCTCCACCTTCTCAGGCTGAGCACAGTCACGCCCCATGTGGGAATTTCAGCTGGTGGATCAGAAGAGACTCAACCAGAAGGTACACATGACAGAGGGAAAAATTCCCAGTCCATAAGAATGTTCATAAGCCCTTCATTAAAAATAGCATATCTAAAAGAGTGAGCGTGATGTGAGATGCCTTCACGTGCAGTGATCTTTCTGACAAAAAAATCTTCAGCCATCAATGACAACTTGGTTAAAAACATCTGTAGTGTTTTCTTTTTTTGAGAAAGTTATGTTACACTAGCAGAATGGCCATCATTAAAAAGTCTACAAATAACAAATGCTGGAGAAGGTGTGTAGAAAAGGGAACCCTCTTGCACTGTTGGGGGGAATGTAAATTGATACAGTCACTATGGAGAACAGTAACCACTGTGGAGGTTCCTTAAAAAACTAAAAATAGAGTTGCCATATGATCCAGCAATCCCACTCCTGGGCATATATCTGGAGAAAACTATAATTTGA